>NC_000075.6:97551229-97902063 GCF_000001635.26 Mus musculus
TGGCAGACTCCATGTCTACCTCACCCTGTGTAGTGTGGGGGGCAAAATGTTGTTCCAGAGCAGATTCTCACTTGTTCTATATCCCGACCTGACCCCTCAGCTTGCTTGCTACAGGTCTACCAAGTCCAGAGACAGAACGAAGGCACGGGTACCCAGCTGTACTTCCACATTTATTCCGTCTAATAACAGTTAAATTCTGGGTGTGCATCTTGGCTGCCCCTTTTACTTTTTAAAGAAACTTCTTTCTCTTTTGGTTTCATGACATGCTGGTCCATGGCTGACTGTGAGAATCCTCAGCCCGTTCCTGGAAATAACTCGAGAAGCTCTGCTTTAAATACTACCAATCAAAGCTAGTTCCTAAAACCTACTTCTAAGGCCTTTGGCTCCAGCTTTAAGAGCATCACAACATTTACGCTGTATATCCAGGGTGCTTTTACAGCCTACTAAACCTCTACCATGGTTTAGATGGCTCCCAAGGCCAACATGTCTTCACTCCAGTCTGACGGCCATCACACTTCTCACCTGAACCAATTACTGTGAGACTCTCTTGACTTCTTTGTGTTCCTCAGTCCTATATACTGGACACCATTATCCAACCACAACTCTTTCAACTTCTCTTCTGAGATGTTCCCGGTCCCAGACTTTGCTTTCTCTTCAGAATTCACACACCATACAAGGCTCATCATTGGTATTCTTGGATTTCTAGTTTTAGACTACAGGGGATGGTGGCTGGCTTTAAGATCACCGCCCCCCCCCCCCAAACACACACACACACACACACTTGTAATGACTTCCTTTCCCCACCTAAGAAGATTGCATAAATAGACTTGGAAAAACCCAAGCTTAGATAACATTGGACAAGAAATTCCCTCACATCTCTGAGCCTTGGCCACAGAGGATGAGCCAAGGATGAGCCACACCTTGTGACTGAGTACGTGCTAAGGGAGCTTCGTAGCCTAGATGCTGTCAGCGGAACGAGAGATCACATCAAGGGACCTCATAAGAAGTTGTCCTCTCTTTCTTTCGGGACTCAGGTTATAGTCTCCTAAGTACCACAGATGCAGGACAAGGTTCTTTTGATGTTCTAGAATATTCCTTACAGCTTCAGTGGGACTACACATCCCTGTTCCTGTTAAATTGAGGTTAAGAAACATGATTGTTTTTAACCAGTAAAACAACAGTGGAAAATTTTAACAGGCTATGAATGTCATGGCAAAACCCCAGAGCCTCAGTATTCCTGGGTAGAATGCAGGTGGAGAGAGCCATTCAGCTGCTGAGGAAGGCATTGTTGCTCCACGGTTGCTTTTAGATTTGGTCAAGATGGGTAATGGAAAAGGAAGGACTTCATGAGTTGGAGCCAGGAATACCACAGAACAATGCACAAAAGAACTACACCCCGAATTTAGTGTCAGAATTTTAGCCCTTCACAAGGCTTCCATTCCTCCAGTAGGGAACTTTACAGCCTTTATCCATAAGGTTGCATCAGTGCTATGTAAAACTGACGGACAGTTGTGGGCATCCTTCCTTCCCTTCCCTTCCCTGAATAAACCTTACAGGTTATCCTGCTCCTGGACTCTGGGCTATATATTGTGTCTGTGTACAGCAAATACCATGTTTTGGGTTTGTTTGTTTGTTTTTTTGGATCATAGTCTCTAAACGGAAGTTCTCCTCTCTAGACTTTATGGGCACCATGGCTTTGGGTGGTAATTTGAGAGACTTTTGAAGATTCTACGGAAGACATAGATGTATTTTATAGGCACAAAGAAGAAGCCACTTGTGATGAAGAGGGGTCTCTAGAGACTGTATTACTGCTTGTGGCTTTGGGTTTGGTTTGTGGTCTGAGCAGTGGAATGTGGGTGGATGTGACAGCAGATAGTTCTGTGTAGAAGCTCTGTGAGGCAATGTATGTTTCTATTCACTCTTGCTGGTTTCTGTAGCTGCCAAAAAAACCCATATGCACCAGATAGGCTATTGATCAGTGAAATTTCTAGAATAAGAAGAGAGAACAGAAAAGTCTCCTTGTGACCTGGAGTCTATACCACGTTTGAAAAATAAGGCTAAGCATCCTGGCCCCGAAGGGACTATTAGAATGGGTTGACAGTGGTGAGAATGCTGAGTGGAGGTTGTCAGTGGACTTTGGTGGAATGGGAAGGTTAAGATCCTAATCATAGTGGAGATGGATCCAGGACAAGTTGGCTAAAGATTCTCACTGCTCTGTTAAGGAGACAGTCTGGAAGTCTGAATGAGTAGAAATGAAGATGATGTTGTGGGATAGCTGTGAATACCTAGTACCAGAATGCTGTGGGCACCTTTTATTCTGTTGGGTGTGCTTGGTTTTCTTTTAGGCTGTCTTATGGCTGTTCTCCCATGGGCTGAGGAAAGAAGGCTGGAGCTACAGCCCTTATCTTTCCTGAGGTTGCCTCCCAAACTCCAAGGCTCAAAGGAAACAGATAAGGAGTCCCCTGGAAAGTTCTCTTGAGTTTTCTTCATGCCTTGCTGTGCTCTTGTCCCACATATTGATTTACAGTTAAGTATAAATACAAGTAAATACTGATTTGGAGTCAGGCTGGGTCATAGAGCATTTTCCATCCTTGGACTGCATTGTCTATCATGTTATTTTCTATTTATTCACTTATCTTTGCAGAGAGAATGCTGGCTTGGGTGGGGGGGGATGTCTGTGGATTTTGGTGGAGCTAGAAGGTCAAGGACATGACCCTAGTGGAGATGGATCCAGGTCAAGCTGGCTAAAGATTCTCACTGGTCTGTTAAGGAGTCAATCTGGGAGTCTGACTCTGTGCTGAGTGTATTCATGTGGGTGTGTGTGAATGCAGAGGTCAGGGGTCAACCTCAAGAATCATTCCTCAGGCACTAACCACTGTGTGTGTGTGTGTGTGTGTGTGTGTGTGTGTGAGAGAGAGAGAGAGAGAGAGAGAGAGAGAGAGAGAGAGAGAGAGAGAGGCACTGGAATTATAAATGAGTTCCACTATGTGACACTGCTTCATATGGGTTCTGGGGTTTGAACTTAGATCCTTACACTTGCATGGCAAGCAGTTGATCCATCTCCCCAATCCCTTATGATTGCCCATTTGTCTGCAATTGTTGACTACATCCAATCAAAAGTCCCAGAAGAGCATGGGCTGTGTCTATTTTGTGATCTTTCAAATCTCTAAGACCGGACCAATTTCTAGAACACAGTAGGTTCTCACTAAATGGTTCAGAAATGAATGGCAGGGATACCGCACATTAGAAAAGGTGCCAGCGCCTGCAAGAGTTCCCTGGCTTGCGTGCAGTAGTCAGTCTTTCCTCACTCTGTGCTCGCTGTAGTCTCCCTCGCTCATTCCAGTCCTTCCAAATCGAAAATGAGGCCATTCTGTTTGACTGGTTTTGTCTTTATTCAGCATGCTGTCTCTCTGGAGTCCACGCATCTATGCCCAGACCTTAGGCAGGTTCTTCAGTGGACGTCCTGGCTCAGGTACCCGAGCTACTGCATCCCAGTCCCAGCAGCCACTGGCCTTCCATGTGTTGCACAAGGGAAACCCTTCTATTCTGCACAGATCTGTCAGGCTGAGATGAGTGTTTCAGTTCTCCAAGAGTGTACTCTTGTGAATGTGCATACCACCTTGTTTCAGCCCATGACAGCTCTTTCCTTCCTTTCTCTCTGGTTCTACACCCTTTGGAGGGCAAGAACAGCGGCAGCCAACACAGAAGAGACCCATGTGCAGTTCAGAAACCAGGGCCTTGAGCTTCTGCCTTCGCCTCATCCTTTGTCTAATCCATTCACCTCCACCTTCATGGTTCTTGGACAGAACAGGCTCAATGCTGAAGAGATACAGGCAGATCAGAGCAGCAATCATGAAAGATACTTCTCCCAAAGGGGAGATCATTAACTCAGCCAGCCAGGGTACTTTCTTGTGGATTTATAGAAATGCTTCTCTCTCATGCCCAATAAGCATGAGCATTTCCAGGCAATTTTCTTATCTTGGGAAAAATGTATTATTTGTGTAAGATGGAGCATCTGTTCTTTGAGAGTATTTACTTTTATGTCTCAGAATAGCATTTACAATGGAAGAGTATGGTTTTTCGTGCGTGCATTTTCAGGCCTTTTGAAAAGGTGGCTTCCGTAGGTTTTGTCACATTCTAACCTTGTAAGTATTATTAGTTTACCAGTTGCACACGACTTCAAAAACTTAACTTTACATAAAAGGACTTTGACTCTAAGTGGCTCAAGAGCATGAAGCTTAACATTTCACTGGACAGCATTCTCAAGTTAGAATCGAATTCTCATATCTTAGAAAAACATGTCCCAAGCCCTGGTCTATAGAATAGACCAAGACTCCAGTGTGCACATGTCTGATGCTGGGGAAGGCAGCGTCTTCTCACGGCCAGGGGCAGTGCTGAGCCATCAAAAAGGTCAGGTAGGTGCTTGGGAACCTGTCTCAGACTTCAAAGCCTTAGACTTTGGGCAAGTCCATCCACCCCTGAGAAAGTAAGGATTGAAAGACTGGAAAGCAATATTCATGAATATTCATGAATGCTTTGAAAAGAAAACTAGAATCATGCCAGTACCTGACAACCACTAGCCTACAGGACTCGGCCAAGCACATTTGCATATTCCTCTGTTAAGGAGCATACGCATCTGGTGAGGTTTTATGATGTCGGAGATATGTGTGGCCATGAAGTAAGAAGGAACCTAAGGTGCACATGGCTGGATAAAAGGAGAAAGCATGATGGTGATGCTGTATTATTAAATTATGGGTATTTTAAAATTATTATTATTGTTATTATTATTACTACTTTACCTGTGTGAATGTGTTTATGATTGTGTAATTGTGTGTATATATGAGTGTATACAGTGTTTTTGTGTGTGTGTACATGTGTGTGTGTGTGTGTGTGTGTGTGTGTGTGTGTGTGTGAAAGTGGACTCAGGTGTGCTCATCCTTGTGGAGGTCAGAGGACAACCTCATGCCAGTCTTTGCTTTCACCTTGTCTGAGGTTTGTCTACTCTGTCCTCTAGGGTAGCTGGCATGCAAGCTCTCTGGAACTCTTCCACATCCACCTTGAATCTCCTGCAGGAGCAGTGGGACTACAGACTCAGCCCTACCACATCCCAGCGTATGTATGGGTTCTGGAGAGGCAGACCTCTGACCTCACTCTTGCACATCACATTCTTCACTTACTGAGCCATCTCCCCTGCCCAACTGTGGGAAAAGTTTGAGTTGGTTATGGCTCTACCTTTTTTTTTCTTTAATCTTTAAAAATGATTATAAACTCTGCAAGTAAAGATAGTAGCATTAAAAGTTATGGTGGCCCAAATGCCACTTCCCTTAAAGTTTCCCCCAGAATGCAGAGCATGTAACAGTCACCTGGGAAACATCCCTCTCCTAAGCTCAGGGGTGCCTGCCCGTCTTTGTCACAGACCCCACTGGCATATGTGACTGCCTCTGATGTTTCTCACACAGAACACTTTGGGATTTGATATTGTGGGTTTTATACTCAGTTTGGATAACTGAAGTATCCAAGCTGTAGTGGGGCTGAAGTCCAAAAGCCTTATAGGCTGATGAGGAACAATATAGTGTCAGCATTTGCTTCTGGCTTGTAGCCCTGAAGAAAGGCTGGTTTGCCCAAGAGGCTCATGGCAAGTGGGGAACACTGTTGCCATTAATAAAGCCTCCTAGCAGGGATTAAAAGGCTCAGGCTCCTCACAGTGCCAGACCTACCTATGAAAACCTGGTTACTATGACCCAGGGATTCAGAGTCTCGGGCCAGAGACAGACACTGGCATTGGGGCCACAGAGGGCATCAAATATCAAAGCCATCATGACATCTATCCTTTGGCAGAGGCCTTGGCTCTAAAGCAAGACAAATGAAGCTTGTTTTTGTTGTTGTTGTTGTTGTTGTTGTTGTTGTTGTTGTTGTTTTTGTTTCTTTTATTAGATATTTTCTTTATTTACATTTCAAATGTTATCCCTTTTCCTGATTTCCCCTCTGAAAACCCCCTATCCCCTCCCCCTGCTCACCAACCCACCCACTCCCACTTCCTGGTCCTGGTATTCCCCTGCACTGGGGCATAGAACCTTCACAGGACCAAGGGCCTCTCCTCCCATTGATGATTGACTAGGCCATCCTCTTGTTACATATGCAGCTGGAACCATGGGTCCCTCCATGTGTGTTGTTTGGTTGGTGGTTTAGTCCCTGGGAGCTCTGGGGGTCCTGGTTGGTTCATATTGTTGTTCCTCCTATGGGGCTGCAAACCCCTTCAGCCTGTTGGGTCCTTTCTCTAGCTCCTTCACTTGGGACTCTGCTCAGTCCAATGGTTGGCTGAGAGCATCCACCTCTGTATTTGTCAAGCACTGGTAAAGCCTCTCAGGAGACAGCTCTATCAGTCAGCAAGCACTTGTTGGCTTCCACAATAGTGTCTGGGTTTGGTGACTGTATATGGGATGGATCTAGGTGGCTTTTCCTTCAGTCTCTGCTCCATACTTTGTCTCTGTATCTTTTCCCATGGTTATTTTGTTCCCCCTTCTAGAAGGACCAAAGTATCCACACTTTGGTCTTCCTTCTTGAGTTTCATGTGGTCTGTGAATTGTATCTTGGGTATTCCGAACTTTCGGGCTAATATCCACTTATCAGTGAGTGCATACTGTCTTAGTTAGGGTTTCACTGCTATGAATAGACACCATGACCAAGGCAAGTCTTATAAAAAAACAACATTTACTTGGGGATGGCTTACAGGTTCAGAGATTCAGTCTATTATCATCAAGATGGGAGCATGGCAGTATCCAGGCAGGTATGGCACAGGCAGAGCTGAGAGTTCTATGTCTTCATCCAAAGGCTGCTAGTGGAAGACTGACTTCCAGGCAACTAGGGTGAGGACCTTATACCCACACCCACCGTGACACACCTACTCCAACCAGGTCACACCTATTCCAACAAGGCCACACCTCCAAATGGCGTCACTCCCTGACCCAAGAATATACAAACCATCACAAATACCATGTGTATTCTTTTGTGATTGGGTTACCTCACTCAGGATGTTATTTTTTAGTTCCATCCATTTGCCTAAAAATTTCATGAAGTCATTGTTTTAAACTATGCCTCATTCGAGGTAATTAGGTCATAGCGGCAACACCCTCCTAAGAGATTAAGTGTTTTATTAAGGGATTAGTTTAAGGCTAGAGGAAGAAAACCAGGGCTCACAGGACTCAGTGAGTTACCAGGAGAGTGGGTCATCACAAGGCAGTTCAGCTTCCATGTCTCTTTTGCCCACAGGTGCCTCTTATGGACTCCTATTTCCCTCTCATCTCCCTACTGTGTTGTGATGCAGCGCAAGGCCTTCTGCAGATGCCAACTTGACGCTGGCACCTTGCTCTGGTACTTCCCCTACTCTAGAACTGTGTGTGTAAAAATACAACTTTTTCCTTTGTGATTTATCCAGCCTCAGACATTTGTGTAGCTACACACTGTAGGGTAAGACAAGCAGTAAGAAAAGATCCTCCTTATGGAGGTCCCTTTGCCCTTAGGGAGGCAGGAGAACTTTGTTATCACATCTACTGTCTCACAGAATCTTTCTGAAAGGGTTCTACTCTTATTAACTGTCTACCTCAGAAGCCCCATTGAAAACTAATAGGCAACATCTTTTTACAAAATCTTCAACCACACTGTGGATGTCTGGCCCCTTCTGTCATAAAGCAAGACGCATTGTGGGTAGATGGGAACAGATTCCCATCTAGAAGGCACAGAAACTAATTGGCAAGCTCTCCTGTGGGTTGCCTACTTCCTACCACTTCCCATCACGGTGCCTTCCCCATCCCCTCAGGGCACCTAGCTAACTTCACTCACATTTAGAGCTCAATTCTAGTGCTGTCTCCTGTGAGAAGCCTTTCTAATGCTGATCACCTCCTCTGGACAGCTGAGCATGGGGACAAGTACCTTTGATTTCAACTATCACAGCCTGGATGCACTTGTTAGTACCCTGGATACTCTGTGTTGTCACAGTCTAATCACTTGCCTGCCTCCACCTCACCACTGCAGGTCATGGTGCCCAGGGTCTCATTATTGGCCAGACAGTAGGCAAGCTCTGGGGACATTTTCTTGAGCCTTGAGAACTTTCTAATTGATCCAGGACCACAGCTGATCCTCTGCATGGTAAGGTGGCATCAGAGCCCCAAAGGTCACATCACCACCCATCAATGCAAATCCAGGGTTTTTCTCCTTCTACCAAGAGCCCACATGGTAGATATTAGCACTTATTCTACCTACTTCAGATGAAGACAGCATAGGAAGAAGAAGGCTGGCCTGCCTGCTACTTGGGCCATGTTCATCAGAACAGTCTGGCTGATTTACAGACAACATGGCGTCAAAACTGGCTGGGCTATCTACAACTTGACAACAGAGAGCAAGGAGGGAGCAAAGGCCCTTTGCTGGGTCTCTTACACACGCCATCAGAGCATATGCTATCCATCTGAGGAAGGCACTGGCAAGAGGCTCATTTCATCCTGACACACTTAAGGCTGAGATGTCCAAGGTAGCACAGCCAGACCGAGAAGCTAGACCAAGAGGCTAGCCAGACTCCCCAGAAACATTAGTGGCTTCTGTTCACTCCAGGCATTGCTTTCCATTACTAGTAGTATTAGCTTAGTCGTTCTTGCATGCACAGTTCTTTGTGACAGCCTCCTGGTAAGGGCTGATATTAGCCTCATTTTGCAGATACCACACTTAAGGGTTGAGAGTGACTAACTGGCTAGTCCAGTGTTCTGGAGTCAAGGTGTGGTAGGCCCTGAACTCAAACTCAGGTTTTTCTGATGTAAGAGGCAGAACTCTATTCCTGCCAACTTCCTATGGAGTAACATCCCGTGGACTATAACTATATGAAAGAACTTATAAGCTATGTCAGTTGAAACCACAGTCTGCTGACTCTGTGGCTCAGCCAGTTTCACAAACCGATAAGGCAGGGCAGGGCACATGAATTCTAATGATGGATCTGATTCTGGTCATGGTTTCCCCTCTCAGCATCTCACATGTGTGTCCTTGTCTAAGCCTTTCCCCTTTGTGATTCCCAAGAGGTCATCCAAGGAGGCTGATAACTATCTGCACCTATAACCTTGAATCAAGGCAGATCCCAGTGGTAGGCTTGTAGGGATGAGTGACAACCGCCCCCCTCCCACCATCCTGGAGGCTATGGCATTTCCTCAAAGCTGCCTAGTGCAGTGATACCATGGGATGGCGCAGAGTATGCATTGTTCATTTGCACAGCTTGGCTGCAGTGCTCTAAAGATAATGGTGCCCTGCATTTTCTTTGGAAGCATCACAGATGACCATGCTGGGGAGTCTAAGTATCCAAGATGGCAGTGGTCTGGGTATCCTGAACCCCGTGGAAAATCTTAACCTCCGTGTCCTCATCTATAAAATGTGTAAGCATCTTTTAGGATGTGTTAAAGAGTACTGGGCCCTTAGGAGCCACTTGGCAAATGGTGATTACTCAGACAACAGTGGCGATTGTTATTGTCTTTAATACTGTGTGGATTGTGGCCATCCATCCCTCTCCCCAGAGCTGAGATTATCGGCCCATTTCTTCCAAACACAGGGGGCCAGGTGGAGCATGCTACTTTGATCCAGCAGGTCTTTAAGCACATTAGGATGCCACTGAGTAGGTAAACCAGCATCCCTTACAGAGCCATTTGTTGCACCTTAATGATCGGCTATGTCAGAGATGTCAAAACAGGTCGTTATTCATAGCTGAGTCTCCCATGAGGCCTGCAGCCAGAGCAAGCTGCTCGCCTGGCAGCTCTCAGCAAAGGCAATGCTCAGGGTCACCCTCTAGCAGCCAGCAATGCTCAGGCCTTTGCTAGTTATGTGGGACAAAATTGCTCATTGCGGTTTTAAAAATCAGAGCAAAAGAGCTACTGTTTGCTGAGCCTCCTACCTGGTTCTGTGCAAGGCCCTTCATAGGTGCCTTCTATTTAATCCTGGAGAGTTTACACTGAAGGAAGCCAAGGCCAGATGGGAGTAATCTTCCAGTTTAGAGTAGTGACATCTAAGCTGGGACTGTGTCTCCATCCCATCCCCCCACCCCCGGGACACTGCCTCCCTTGGTTCTAGTCTTTAGCACCATCATGTGGGGTATGCTGATCAATCCACACAGTCTTGGTGTGTTCTACAGGGTGTGTTCATCTGTACAGCATCCCTTATTTGCTCAATTTTAATCACAGCATTGTCTGCACAATGATTTAAATATTGCAAAGTATTTCCACACAACAATCTCTTTTGGTCCTAAAAATCTGATAAAAAAATAGTTTGGCCAAGAATTATGATTCAAAATTTATTGTTGAGGAGAGCAAATCTAGGGCAGAGAAATGGCTGAAACAATTCCCGTGGCCAGATGGGAGTGAAGCTAATCTTTGAGTCCAGACCACATTCCATGCCCAGCTCAGTAATCAATGGCTTGTGCTTGACCCCTGTGCCCCTCTACCTTCCAGGGCTCCAGGGCTTTTCCTTGTGGGGGTTAGGGTGCATTGTGTGGGAAAGAGAGGAACAGGAATGGTATTGGAGGAAGATTGTAGAAAGACTGAAGGTCAGACACAGATGGATAGAGAGAAGAATATGGGCCCAAAGAGGAGAGTGACAGGGCAGGGGGAAGCCCGAGGGCAGAAGGGACAGAAACTGGGGCTGGAAGATAAAGGACCTGATTCCCTGGAGATGAGCCTCAAATAAGCTGGGTGCCACCCTGATGAAAGGAAAGGACGGTAGGGGATTTTCAAGTTGCATTTTCATTGAGGGGAAGACAGCATCTTCTTGACCCATGATAAGGGGCCATACTAAAGGTTAGCATCTTTGTATTTGAAGCTTACTATCAAAGTTCTAGGTTCACTTGTGTCCTCTGGCCTGTGAGATAACCTGGGGCCACTTTTGGTTTAGGGAGACAATAGCTGAGAGACAGGCAGTCTACAAGCATAGGTTTGTTTTTTTAATGAGCTACTGGGACTGCTGTAGGGAGGAAAAGTGAGTTGGGTGCAGCAGAGGGAGGAGCCAGAGTCACTCAGGTGGCCTAATGGGTATCATTCCATTGAAGTCTAGCTACCTTCCTGCATAAGCCTCACCACCATTTTGTAGAGTAACTGGGAGGCTAACCTGCTGGCCAAGGATGCTGGGGTCATGTCTGTCTTCTGAGCTTTCTAAACAGCTTTTGTAAAGCTGATAATATGCACTCCCCTTGGGAATTCTCAACCTCTTTCCCCAGCCTCCTTCGTACTTCCTGAACTTCACTATGTGTTCAAATTGATAAGGATTTGAATTCCATCCTTGCTATTTAACAGATGTAGAATAAATCCCTTAGTCTCTCTTTAGCTCATTTTCCTATCTAGAAATTGCTTATAGAAATTGTAATCGAATTGCTCATATCACAGGGTTGTTCCTGTTTGATGACACATCAACCGTCTTATTTATGATATTTTGCCTTTGTACAAAGATGGCCCTTTGGTATCCTGGTCTATGTAGGCTGTGCTACTTAACACAATAAACCCCTTCTTCCTACGGTGACAATGGACAATCAAAGCTTCATGGAGGGCTCAAGTAGCTTTCTTCCTCCCCTTACCTCCCCATGGGCTAGAAAGTGACTATTTAGATTTTGAGAGGCAGGTGGCCTCCATCATCAGCTCCACTGTTTCAGGGCATCCATATGCAACCTGCAAGGAGGGGGGTCTGTGTCCCTGGGAACCTTTTGGCACCCAGATTTGAATTTCTGTGCTATAAAATATTATTCTTTTGATTTTTGATAACCATTTAAAAATATAAAAATAACAATACTTTAGCTCATGGGTCTATAGAAATGAGTGATTCCCTAGACTTACCTATAGGCTACAGTTTTTGGAACCCCAGCTTAATCCATTATTACTGAAGGAGGCACTTGCATTTTAAGAGGGGACTATTCCTTTAAAAAAGAGTCAGTAGTGTAATGGGGACATTTCGGACACCCAGTATACAGTGGAGAAGCTGAGAGCATTTCCTTACTCCATGCTCCTGCCAAAGCGCATGTATCAGCACCATCACATCGCCACCCACGTTAGCAGAAGGCGCTCCATCCTCTCAGCTCTGAAAGACTTGGCTCCACGAGCAGATCTGGACACCTCACTGGGCCCATCACCCACTGTGCTGAATCAGTTTCCTTCAGAAGGTAAAACTTTAGCAAGCTCTTCACTATTGATCTGAGATTTAGGAGGGGCAGAGACCAGCTGGTCCCTGGCTGGGCTTTATTCTCTTATGTTTGGGCCTGTGGGGGAAACTCTAGCAACAGACGCATGACAGGAGCGTGAGGTGTATCCTTGACAAGGCTTCAGACCACTCAAGTGCAACTTTGTCTTCTCAGTTATGAGGTCTTAGGATAAAACTACAAATCTAACCTCCTTTCCTGCCAAGCACTTTAAATCTGTCTTGGAATAAATACTTGGCTTTAGCAAAGTACACTCATAGATAATCATCCGTTTTAGCTGGGCCCTGTGCACTCAACCTTTACCTTGGTTTATCTTCTCATGGGTCTCAGGGAGGAATGGTCAGTGAAACCATTCCTCCCTGAGACCCATGAGAAGATCACTGACACAGGAAAGTCTCCAGGACTTCTTCTTGACCTCAGAATGACAATGAAGTCTTCCTTCCATGATCTCCCCCTCCTTGGTCAGTCTAGTCTTCCTCCTCTGAGCCTGGCCACACTGTGGTCCCTCCCACTTTCCCAACAACTGGTGGGATCTGTAACAACCTTCTCTTCTGTGCTCAAAGCCATGTAGTGATCTAGATTTGAACCAGACATGGATTCCCCAGGGCCCCTGCCTGCGTGCGTGTATCAAATTCACTGTCTCATTTGCACTTGCACAGGTCCCACACCACACCCGTCATCCTCACTGTGCCATTGTTCCGCAAGGCTAGGAGTTCTGTTGCTCATATCTAGATTAGGTCTTTGTAGGCCCTGTCTTTATAATGAGGGAACTGTTTGATGGCCAGGGACGTATTACTCTAAGAACATCTCCTTCATCATTTTCTATCTATCTATCTATCTATCTATCTATCTATCTATCTATCTATCTATCTATCTATGTGTTTCAGTTCTCTCTATTGAGGCAACTAAGATAGGAGGATTAATACCGACCAGCAGCTTTTCTGCCACTATTTTTACAATGCAAATGTTATAAACACATTCTGGTGGCCTTGATTATGTCTTCTGCATGATCTTCTTATTTTAAATGAAGTCTATCTTGCTGTAGAAATTTTTATTTCCACTCCATGGTTTCTACCCCACCTTTGACCATTTAGTTCCAGGATAAAAGGCAATAAATGGCACCCACAACTTTTATATTTACAGTAATAAGCCTTGAACAAGACAAGAGCTGGGCAGATATCTCTGCTGTATGCTACTAGAATCTACTTTCCTATTGATAACCCTGAGGTATTATTATGTTTCATCTAGGCTGCTCTTAACTCCAACTGGCCAGCCTTCAGGGCTATTTTCATGACTCACCTTACCCATGACAGCTTCTCCTCCATTCAATTTCTCCTCCTCCTCATGGTTCTCCGCTGACCCTAAGCCCAGGAATTCTCAACCCCACTATGTCTCTTCTGCCCATCTATTGGCTGTCAACATCTATATTTACTAATCAGAAATAACTTGGGGAAAAGCTCACATAGCATCACTTGGGTCTATGTGGGAACTCTCTCTTCTCAGGACAACCAGGTCTTGGGGGGGGGGGCGACTTAGCACTGCAATACCCAGCAAGAAACCAAGCCTCAACGTTATCCACCTGTAGTACTCAGACCTACCCCAATCTTACTAAGTCTGGACCTGCATTTTTATCCAGGTCCCTGCATGATCTGTGGGGACATTCAGGTTTGAAAAGCACCCCTTCGCAAATGTCACACTTTCTTCCTTTGAAACCTGGCCTGCGGAAACACTGGAACATTTGAGGTGATTTGATGCACCTGCAGAGTCCTCCAAACCCTAGAGAACACAGGGGCTGTATTCAACTGCATGGCTTCATTCCTCTTCCTTTTATCTGAATAGGATCCATCATCATGGAGGTTTGAAGAAAAGGTATTGTTTGGGTCCATGGAGAAACTCTCAGTCAAGCTGGGTGAATTGCTGAGTGAGACATGCTTACTGTCCTGGAGTCTTCTGCTCTGGGATGGGGGAGTATCTTGGGGATTGGAGAGCTGACTCTGCAACCTGGGAAGCCTAGATCCATTTGTAAGGTTGTCTGGTCAATTACAAGTCCAGGGGACACCAGGAGGGCCATCTCCAATGCTGTCTTTTGCCTGAAGGGAAAGTGAAGTAGTGGGGTTTGGATCTGACCTGTCAGGACCAGGTAGAAATCATATAACCTGGCATGTAGATGTGATGGAGGACAATGCTGTCAGTGTGAGAACCAAGGAAGCAGAAAGAACCATAAGGGAGAGTATGAGCAAGGTCAGCATTTCTATAAACAACAGACAAAGCGAAACCAAATGCACAAAACATCCAGACTGACAACTGAAGAAGAAATGAGCCTCTGAGGGACAAATTGATGCCTAAGTGAGGGATTCATGAAGTCTCACAGCTCAGTTCTATCCCTGTTGGGCCACACTGCTATTCCTGCTACCATGTCCCCAGACAGCCTCCACTCTACCCTTTGGATTCTCTCTCTTATGAGTTGGTATTAGTTGAGACCTGCACATCTTAGGCATTAACTGGGGCAACAGGGAATGAAGACATGACAGATTACAAAAAGCTAAGAGTGGGTGGATCGTGCACTCTGATGGAGACATACCAGCAGCAGCAGCCGCTGGATATTTGGTGTGTTTATTTTATACATCTGTATCCGGGAGATGGGTTTAGTGCATGCAGCTGAGCAAAGGGGAAAGTTTAGCTCTTCTCTGTGGGGAAGGGGGCTGTCTCTGTAGTGCAGCAGGTTTAGGCTCTTAATATCAAGGAAGATGGAACTACTATTGGCATTTCCTACAAACACTGCCAACATCTGCACATGGACCAGGGCAGGAGAAGGTTCCACCTTTTCCTTGATCCTGACCTGGGGAGGCTTTGCTCCTCCTGTGGGTCTGAGGTACCGGGCTCCTCCTATGGCCATGCTCATGGTACCAATATATGTTGACTCAGGATTAATCTGCTCCACACAGGAATGGATCCAGCTTCATGTCCTCCTAGAACACCCAGGCGAACTGACAAAATTCCAGCAAACCACAGAGGACAATGCCACACCAAGATGACTGCAGTTCATACATCTTGCAGGAGAGGTGTGGTACCACCAGCCTGCTTCTGTCCTTCTGTGTGTGCATCTCTTTGCGGCTTCACAATCTAGTCCTTCATCCCACCATTGGATATGACTCTAAGGACATCAGCTTTCCAACTGTTGGGTAAAACAAAGAGGCAGTTTATGCCTCTTCCCAGTACAAACAAAAGGGAACGTTCCCACCAGTAAAGCCTGCTGATCCCCATAGTGTGAGCTGCCTCTTCCACTTATCCATGTTACAGCCCAAGAGTCACTCTCAAGAGTGAGAAGACGTGCATGCCTGGGCTCCTGTTTTGCACACAGATTCTTCCTTCCTCTTCTTGCCGCCAGCGGGATCCCTGGTTAAGTCCTGCTTTCACACACTGGGGAGTGGAGCTAAAACCCTTGAGTCTTCTGTCTATCTGTAAGTGATAGACAGTTCAATGTCAGAAGCTGTAAGAGGTACAGTTCTGCCCCCAAGGAGCCCATGTGCTTTCTGAGAAGTCAAGAGCAGCCCACAGAGAAGGGACAGAAGCTGGGAAACTATAGTCTCAGGAGACCACACCTTGGCTGGAGTGTGAAATAAAGTTGGCGGCAAAGCCAATGTCTGATACACAGGTAAGGCTGGGGACAGAGCAAGGCAGTGTGTGTGTGTGTGTGGGGGGGGGCACTTATTGTGACAGAAGTCAGGAGACTGCTCCAGGCTGTCACTGGAGTCTGGGAGCAAATTCTTGTGAGCTTGGGGAGGCTTCACCTAGGTGGGGTCCTCTTGCTCAGCTGTGACAACTCCCTGGGAGATGTTGGCTGCAGAGAAGGCTCCTCCACAAGGGGGGGGGGGTAGGGTGCAGATTGGGACTGCTCTCCAGAAGGCAGGGCTCCAGAACATGATGGATTGTTTTCACTGCAATTCTCTCTTGCCTGCAGGGAAATGGCTTAGAACAGGTACAAGAATTCTAACTGCCAGGCTGTGACTGCTGCCTGGAGCTGCTAGTAGGAAGTGAGCTGGGGAGGGGCCCATGCTCTCCCACAGGACTGAAGGGAATCTCACTGGGCACAAGCATGGGGGTCCTGATAGGGTCTGAGGGATTTCGGCTCATCCAGGCTCCTCATTCTGACTTCAAGGTCTCAGCTATTTACCTCACCCTAACCTCTCTAATTATGCCACCTCCATAACATTTTCTGAAAGCTAGGCTACTCTTCTCCCTTCTCTGGGCTCTTCTTCCATGTGTAAAGTATTCCTTCAGCCATGCTCCCGGTAAAGGCTAACCTCTCTAGCCATCACTACCAGATGGCATGCCTTGTCTATCGGCAACAAAGAAACCCAGAGGATACAGCTCACTCTAAGTTGACCTGTAAAGCCGGGAAAATGGAGCAGGCAAGAAACCATCTGGAGCCATCTGTGTACAGTTTTTCCTTGGAGAAAGATGCCCGTATAGATGATAGCTTGTAGTCTTGACCAATAGTAGAAGAGAAAATAAAGTGGGAGGGCTAGAGGTAAGAGGGGCTTACACATCTGGGACCAAGATGTTAGGTGGATGAGAGAAGTGTTCTCTGGAGCTCGTGTGTGTGTGTGTGTGTGTGTGTGTGTGTGTGTGTGTGTGTGTGTGTGTGTATATACATGTGACAACTGACAGAAAGGTACTATAACTACTCCTGCACACAACAGATATCCTAGAGAGTCCAGCTATAATCTGAAAGGCTACTGGGGTAGTAAGAGTGAGAAGGATTTGCTAGAATATGTAGTAGGTAAACTGGAGGGAGAGGCTCTCAATATTTTAACCAACACAGTATCTGCCACCCCAAGGCACCAATGTAGTCAAGGAGCCACAAGGAAACAGTGGATTCTAAGACTACACACTGTAAATCACTGCCTGACATGATGGCTGATTCAGGGAACCGATTCTTTCCTCTTCTCTTTGTTCCAGGAAAGACATTTTTTTTTTAAAACTGAGGTTTCACCGCCTATTCATTAATCCTCTAACACTGTGAGGATCCACATCATGCCTGAGCCTCTGATGGGGCTGGAGACAGCACAGGCAGCAGGCTCCACCCTGGCTGCCCAAGATCATTTACACACGTTGTCAGCAGCATTACACACTACAGGTAGGTGCCTGCTACACCCTTCACACACAAAATTAAACACGATGACAAGTTTTTTTAATCATATACTTTATGCTAAATTTGCATAGATTTAACAAGTACAAAACTCTATAAATAATGTTTAAATATAGGCATGAGCACTTATTCCAAAGTCTGTAGGTACCTCATTTGTCAAAGTCAAAAAGTACTGGGATCATTTTTTTTTAAAGATACAACCTCATGTTTTGCTTTTCCCCCACTTAAAACTCCATTGTGATCATGCTCTGTACTTAAAAAATATTTATTTATTTATTTATTTTACTTTTTTTCCCCTGGGCTTTCTTTTGAAAGGCTAGTCCTTCACTGGTGATCTTTACAAGTTAAAATAAAACAGTGACTCCTTACTCAGTTATTCATTCATTCATTCATTCATTCATTCATTCATTCATCTATTTACCATCTCTTAAGTATCTTCTATGAGCATCAGGCACTGTGCTAAGCCTGAAAAGTACATTAGTAAACCAGGCAGAATCCTGCCTCCCATATCCTAGAGCTCAGACTCCTGAAGTTACAAAAAATTTCCTATTCCAGTCTGGCTTGCTATGATCTCTTCTTTCTTTCATTCCTTCATCCATGGATTACTGGAGTGGGGGGGAGGTGGATTTTTTTTTTTTTTTTGAGACACAGTTTTGCTCCATAACCCAGGCAGGCCTCAAATTCCTAATCTCTCTTCTTCGCCTCCTTGGGTGATGATATTGCAGGTATGTGCCTCTATATCTGGCTAGCATGCCCCTCTTCCTCTATTGCTTGATTCTAAGCAGACTGACCCAATGTACTGTACTTTGTTTTACACATGCACATACACAGGAACACACACACACACACACACACACACATATCTCCCACTTGTGACTCTCATTATGATTTCATCTTCTCTCAACTTTGTTCAAGTCCACACAATACCAGCTCTCTCAGAGACGAGCACCTGATCTCCCAGCTCTCTTCCTCTAAGTTTATGGGAGCTCAGGCTATGCTGTGGAAGCTTATGGTGAGCTGTCTTCTGAGCAGAGCCAGCCCAGGCAGTGTCTCAGCCACAGGTGTCTATGCATTATGAGCTGTGCTGGGTTGCACTAAGAATGAGTGGCTGATACTACAGCATGGTTTGGCATCAGTGTGCTTGATAGAGGTGTGAGTGACTAACAGAGAGAGGATGGATAGTGAGGCCAGAGGCTTAAAGTCACATCATTAGGAAGCAGCAAGCAGAAGCCACCAGAGGAGTGGCCTTGCAAAGCACCATGGATTATGAGGAATTAAGACTGAGTAGTAGCATCCTCAACACACGCAGAAGAAACAGAGCAAGTCTGCATCAAACCTGAAGCGCAGAGATAAGACCAGCATCTCTCCTTGGTCACCAGATCCAGTGATGCCACTTAGAGCTACTGTCACGATTCTAAAGACCACTCGTTCTCCGTGAGAGCCATCTATGCAGCTGTCCTTGACTTCCCTACTTCCCTCTCAGTCAGTCGCCCAGGGGGATGACTCGACATGTCCTGTCTTTGCTTCCCGAAAGATCTAAACTGACACAAACCGAAGCTCCACTGAGGGCCACTGTTTCCCTTCCCTGCACAGGGCTTCCAGAAACCCCCTCAAACAGAGGCTCCATCCTTCTCTCCCACCCCTGGGTGGTATGCATGAGGATCAGCAGACAATCCCTATGTGCTGAGCAGCGATGCAGAACTTGATGTGCATCGGGCAGGCTCAGCACTCCTGGGTAAAGTCAACAGACTCTGACAATATCTCCTCACAATATCTGTGGTTAGAGTTGAGTTGTCTCTGATATTCTTAACTGTAAAGTGCAGATTATACCACGGAAAAGTTATGAGAATACATAACTATACTTTAAAACTCCCCTTAGACAAGTGCTGTGAGATTTGTGGGCACACCCGGTACCCCCTGTGCCCCAGGCCAAGTTGCCTTCACATAGCAGGACTAACAAAACTCAGGCTCACCTTGCCAGCCGGGCTTGCACACTGGTTTCACGTCCACCTGCACCAGGGTGTCCTGAGCGGCGGGTTTCTGTCCACAGTCATAAGCGGTTACCAGGATCTCATACTGGTGTTGCTTGTCATAGCTCAGCTTCTCAGTGTTCCTGATGTTGCCTGAAGAACAGGAATGCACACATTCATTTCTGACCATGTAGAGTAGGCTGCACTTACTCTAGTTCTCCCTCTCATCCCATCAGCCTTCAGAAAGAATGAAATGATGGCCCCCACCTCTTTGTGAAACCTAAGGTAAACAGACACACAGCTGCCACCCATAATCCCCTTGTGCTTTGACAGTAGGTTCCAGGGGACCACTGGGTGGAGCATCTCTTTGTGCAATGGGGCAGCTAGAGAATTCCAAGCAACATCTGGAGTCCAACCGGTCTGTGCTTCCAAGTAGTGGGTTGCCAGAGAACTACCCTGAAAGTGCACACGTGTGCCTCTGATGAGGGGCAGAGTACCCATCTACCATGAGGATTCTGGGAAAGAGATGGAATCCAGACAACAGCCTGGCCCGTCATTTTTAGCATCTGGGCTTGTCGCCAGGAACGCTCACTGCTTCTTCTCACATTATTTTGCTACCAAATAGGAAGTAAAATCAATAAGAAAATGTGTGACCTCTCTTCTGAAAGCTGCACAGAATAACAGATTCCTCGCCCCGAGGAAAGAGACATTTTTCTTCTCCAAGAGAGACCAAACAATGCATCCAGAGCCGTTCATGGGCATTTGCTTTGAGGAATTTAATATTATGATCAGAAATAAATATTTGGTCATTAATGAGCAAAACTTAGACTGGCTGTGTTTTTGTTCATTTGCTTTTTTTTGGCTTTTGGTGGAATGTTATTTTGTTCCCGGTTGTGTGTGTGTGTGTGAATAAAGGCCAAACTCAATACTTTTAAGTGTTTAGTGCTAGACACTAAGATCTTCAATTTCTGGGAACCATTTCCTTCCCTATATTCATATTCTTTCTCTCTCTCTTTCTCTCTCTCTCTCTCTCTCTCTCCCTCTCTCTCCTTTTGATTTTTGGCATTGACAGCAAATACAAGCTCAGATGTTATCTTTTCTTACCCCATAGTGAAATTATGAAAACAGAAACAAGAAAACAAATCAACAAACACAGACCGGCTGCGTCTGACATCTATTTTATATTTCCCTAGCACTTTATTTCAGCACTTAAATATTATCCATCCAGATTGGGACAATGTGCTAGCTACAACAACAACAACAACAACAACAACAAAATCTTGGAAAACCCAACTTTGCTCTGAAGACAGGGGAAGCTGATTGTCCCAGCACATTCTGGTGGGGCAGTGGAGTCTGGTCAGTGTCAGAGAGAACATAAAGACACCCAAGACCCTGGAGCCGAAATACATCTTTGCTGTGCATTCTCAGATATTTTTGAAAACCCAACAGATATTGATTCAGGACCTTATTTTCTGAGTGAAAGCAGGGTTGCTACCCTTCTGTATTTCTGTCTGAAGTGTAGAACGCCTCGTACTTTCTTTCACACGTTGGTTTTACTCTGAAGGCTTGCACAGGTCTGGAATAGCTCCTGGGATTTGTAGCAGTCCTGATCTATGGTAGCGATTCTTAATCCTGATCCCGTTAGGAAAGGAATGACCCTTTCACAGGGGTCACCCAAGACTAACGGAAAACACAGATATTTACACAATGATTCATCATAATGGCAAAATTATAGTAACAGCAAAGCAGCAACAAAAATAATCTTATGGTTGGGAGTCACCACAAAATGAGGAACTGTATTAAAATATTAAAAGGTTGAAGCATTAGGAAGGTTGAGAACCACTGTTCTATGGACTCTACGAACTGGTCTGTGGCTGTCCTCAACACAGGGAGGGACTCTGCCAAGAAGAAGTACCTTCAATTCATCACAAGAAATGTTTCTGCAGCATCAGATTGAATTCTGAACAGAAGTGTTTGTCTTTCCTTAGAATGAAATGACTCCAGAAATGCACGCCACTTAAAAGAGGAAGAAGGCTGGGGGTTGACAATTGGTGCAGCATTAAGCTGACAAAGCACTATCGATTGTAGCAGAAAAATAAACACACAAACAGAATCTTTAGCTCAATTTGTTGCAGCTCTACTTCCGGAACAAGTCTTAATGAAACTGTCTGGGAGACTAATTCACTTTCCCCACCAACAGCCACCTCCATGCATGCGCAAATGACTTTCAAAGCAAAGAACTTGAAACATTAGGTCACAAATGAGGGTATAATAATGTGGCCCATTGTTGCATGGGAGAGGGTTGTTTGGGGAGAAGACACACATTTAAAAATGCTTTGAAAGCTCAGAGAGGGGAGAAAAAATAAAACCACCATCTGTGTGTCCCTTGCAAATGTATCTTTCACTCCACCTAAGAGTTAGTTTCTAACCCCCCTCGCCCTTCCCCTGCTGCTTACCAGAAGTGGGGCCACAGTAAAACTTAGGTGAGCTGCTGGTCCTGGGTCTGTTTATCAGTCTATGTGAACTTGGAGGTTAACCCTTAATGGCCGATCAGAATTTACCTCGCATACTAATTAAGTTATTATTGCTTTATGTTTTTAAAAAATTAACTGTAGGAGAGAAGGGTGAAGTCGGCACACTGCTCTTCCTCCTCTTGCTGGCTGGCATTTCGGCTGTGGCCACCCTCCTGGAAATGTGCCCGGTGATCTATGTCAGCTACTGTGAAATTGCCCAGACCTTTTCAGACTCAATCCCTCATCTAAAACTTGGTTCTGGGAAAATGGCAAAGGACAACAAACTGCAGACATGCGCAATGCCGTTCCTCTAGGTGTTACATTCCAGCAAGTTCCTTGTTGTACTAATTTACTCAAATGTTCAATTCCAAGTTTATTGATACACCATCAAGACAAGGCTGAACTACATTGTCAAGGACTCATCCCTGCTCCTCCCAGGGGAGGAAGCACTTGTGGGCCTTCCTCACATTTATCAGGTACAATTGACAAACCCTGTATGTTTAGGGTATCGTGTTGTCAGCCTTTCAGTCACTGTGACCTATGTCTGATAGGAACAACTCAAAAGAGGAAAAGATAGATTTGGAGTCATGGTTTCAGGAGTTTTAGTCTGTGGTCAGGTGACTCCGTCACTTTAGGGCCTGAGATGAGGCAGAACGTCAAGAGCATTAGGCTGGCAAAGACGCTTGCTTCATAGTGGGTCAGGAAGCCAAGAAAGGCAGGAGAAGGGCAGTGGACAAGATATACCCTACACAGAAAGGCACAGGACCAGTGACCTGCTTCTTTCAACTAGGCCCTCCTCAGTTCCCATACCCTCCTAACAATGCCATCAGAAGGTTCATCTACCGATGAGGCCAAAGTCTTCCTGATCCAATCATCTCTCAGTATTTGGGTTCACTAAGAACCAAGTCTTAATATAGGACTCTTTTGGGAACTTGATTATATCTATATCATGACAAGTGGATAGTGTGACAATTTGATATAACTGAACTCCTTGAAATGACGTCCATAGTCAATACTTTAATATTTGATATATTTATACCTCATGTAGTTATCTGGATGTGTTTGAGAATACTTGAGATCTACACTCATCAATATTCAAATTGTAATACATATAATCCATAGCAACGATGTTTGACATGCTGTCATTAGGTCCCCGATACTAATTCCTCATATAACTGAATGCTTAGACACTCTGACTGATGTCTTCTACTTACCCACCCTCAAATCCCTAGTAAATACTGTTATACTCTCTATTATTATGAATTCAGCATTTTCTAGCTTCACATATACATGAGATCATATGATACTTGTTCTCGCTCGCTTATTTCACTGAATGTGATGCCCCATAGGTTATCAGCTTGTTGCACAAGAGCCATGTTCCATCTTCTAAGATTGAATAATTTTGCAATGTACATGTCTGTATGTATCACTATGTGTGTGTGTGCGCGCGCGCGCGCACGCGTGTGTGCACGTGCATGCGCGTGTACATGTAAATCTCTTTCCTTTTCTATTCATCTCTCTACAGACACCTAAGGGTTCTGTGTCTTGGCTATTGCAAATTTTGTTGCAATGAATTATGGGCATGCATTATTGCTCATAGAATCATTCAAGAAAGCCACTTTATTTCCCAGGACTGGGAGTGTTAAGATTATATAGTAATTCTATTTTTAACTTTTGTTTTCTGTAGCGGATGGCTATATAAATGTATATCCCAACCAACAATATATCAGGGCTTTTTCCTCAACCACCTTATAACGTTTGTGCTATGAATCTCTTGGCTTTTTGATAAAGGCAGTATGACAGTTGAGGGGTGACATCTCATTGAGGTTTTTAATTAGTGTTTCATTTATGGTTGGTGACACTGAATATCTTTTCTCATGCCTGCTGGCTATTTTATGTTTTCTTTGGGAGAAAGTCTATTCAGGTGCTTGGCACTTATTTTCCTAATGAGTTTGATGAATCCTGTGTATGTGTTGCATAACTCATTACTGTGCATACAGCTTTTGAATATTCTCTTTATTCTGTATGCTGCTGTCCTGCTTTGTTGATTCTTTTATTACTGCAAAAGATTTTCAGTTAATTTTTTTTCATGTCCTGTTGCTTATCCTCTTGGCTTGCTAAGAAGTTTGTGTGTTTTTTTTTTTTTTAGCACTTTTTTTTTCATTTTTTATTAGGTATTTAACTCATTTACATTTCCAATGCTATACCAAAAGTCCCCCATATCCACCCACCCCCACTCCCCTGCCCACCCACTCCCCCTTTTTGGCCCTGGTGTTCCCCTGTACTGGGGCATATAAAGTTTGCAAGTCCAATGGGCCTCTCTTTCCAGTGATGACCGACTAGGCCATCTTTTGATATATATGCAGCTAGAGTCAAGAGCTCCGGGGTACTGGTTAGTTCATAATGTTGTTCCACCTATAGGGTTGCAGATCCCTTTAGCTCCTTGGCTACTTTCTCTAGCTCCTCCATTGGGAGCCCTATGATCCATCCAATAGCTGACTGTGAGCATCCACTTCTGTGTTTGCTAGGCCCCGGCATAGTCTCACAAGAGACAGCTACATCTGGGTCCTTTCAATAAAATCTTGCTAGTGTATGCAATGGTGTCAGCGTTTGGATGCTGATTATGGGGTGGATCCCTGGATATGGCAGTCTCTACATGGTCCATCCTTTCATCTCAGCTCCAAACTTTGTCTCTGTAACTCCTTCCATGGGTGTTTTGTTCCCAAATCTAAGGAGGGGCATAGTGTCCACACTTCAGTCTACATTCTTCTTGAGTTTCATGTGTTTAGCAAATTATATCTTATATCTTGGGTATCCTAGGTTTGGGGCTAATATCCACTTATCAGTGAGTACATATTGTGTGAGTTTCTTTTTAATGTAGTATCTTTATCCTATTTTGGTATAGAGGTAACAGCAGCCTTTAAAATAAGCTGGAAAGTACTTTCTCATCTTTAATTTTTGAAAGAGAGTTTGAGAAGAACTGGTTCTGGTTAGGCTTTAAATATTTGGTAGATGGCTGGGAAGCTATCAAGTCCTGGGCGTCCATGTATAGAAGACCATGCTTTAAAAGTGCTGATTCAACCTCCTTGCTCATTTTACTTACTTAGTCTTGGTACATGATATGATCCTAAGAAGGAATTCATTTCCTTTAGGTTAGTCAGTTGGTTGGGGCATAGTCATGTTTCACACTGTCTTACTTTCCTTTGTATTTCTGCAATATCCATTTTTCATCCCTCTGCTGTAGCTAAAGGTTTGTCTGTTTTATCTTTGCAGAATATCCTTCACTGATTTATTTTCTATTGTTTTTTTTTTTTTAGCTTATTCTGTATTGATCATGGATAGCCAACCTTCCTGCTATTTTTTTTTTTTTACTTTCTTTGTCCTTTTTATATTTCGATGAGGTTCAACAGCAAGCTGTTTTAAGTTTTCTGTCCTTTTTTGAAAAACCTGATTCTTGCCACCATAAATTGCTTTCTTACAACTGTTTTTTCAACAGTTTAAGTTTGGATGTGTTACATGTCAACTCTCATCTATCTCCAGATAGTCTTCCATCCCCTGTTGGTAATCCTCTACCCACTGATTGGTCAGGTGAATGTTAAGTAATCTCTACCTTGTTGTGGACATTCCATCTTTTGCTCTTCTCCTGCTATTATTCTCTAGTTTCATACAGAGATGCGATTGATTGATGCGATTTTGTTCTTAAACTTAAAGCTGGTTTTGTGCTCCAGTACAATATCTCTCCTGAATCTGTCTCCTGTGTGCTTTGTATTCTGCTGCTGTTGAGAAAACACTCTGTGTATGCTGAGCTTTAAAGTATAATTTAAGTGCAATGTTTTCTTATTGATTTTCTACCCAGATGATCTGTCCATTTCTGAAGGTGGGTATTAGAGACTCCTGCTATTATTGTATTATTGCTGTTTCTTCTTTCAGATCTGTGAGTATTGGCTTTGTGTATGTAGATGCTTTAATGCTACACACACATTTTTTTTTAACAATTGTGTTAGCCTATTGATAAATCAACCCTTATCATTAAATATTGACCCTCGTCTTCTCATTTAATCACTCTGTGAATTTTGATTGTTGAATTTAGTCCATTTATACTTAAAGTAGTTATCAGCACATCAGGGCTTGATATTGTTATTGTAGATTATTCTCCAGATCCTGATGCCCTTCACTGCCTCAGTTTACTTTCTTTGTGACTTGATACATTTCTACTGTAGTGTACTTTGATTGCTTCCCCTTTTACTACAAGAACTTACTTTGTGGTCTCTACGAGGTTTATATGAAATGCCTTATAGTGATGCTAGACTTTTAAAAACCGACAACAGTTTAACTTCAGCAGAATCTCTTCAACTTCTCTCTTCAAGTGTGAATTTTGGAAGACAGAGTTTTCCTGCTTTTGTATTCATTCATATATTATCTTAGCTAAACTTAGTCTTAATACTTTTGCCCTTAATATGTATTTGTAAGTAATTCATCTACCATTACATTAGTATCAGAATACTATGAATTTTATGTGTAGTTACTAGTACCAATGACTCCCATATGTTTTGATATTTTTGAATATCATCATTTGACTTCAGCTCAAGGGATGACTTATCATTTCTAGTAAGATAGGTCTAGGGGTAGTGGACTCTCTTTATTTTTTTTGTTCATCTTGTAAAGTCATTATCTTTCTCATTTTTGAAGGATGGATTTGCCAGGTCAAGTATTCTTTGCTGGCAGGGTTTTTTGTTCTTGTTGTTTTTATTGCATCATTTTCTCCTGGTCCATAATGTTTGAAATACTTTAACTAATTTTGTTTTATTTTTATCTCTGTGTGTTTTTGCCTGCATGTATGTCTATGTACCACATGCATACTTATATAGAGTCCAGAAGAGGGCATTGGTTCCCCTGGAACTGAAATTATATGTGGGAGGTGAGAATGACTCTTGCAGCCTTCAGTAGCTGCCTGAGCAGTTGAAGCAAGCTCAGCCACCTTTTCTAGACTTTTGGGAACGGTTTCAGAAATGAAATACCCTCAATATGTGGGTTTAGGAGAAACACTGTGACATCATACTTAGTGTCAAGCATGTGCTTCCAGGTATGAAAGAAGAACATGATGTCTTGGATCAGGAATTTGGGGTTTGCAACATCAGCAATATGTAGCCCTTGGTATTGCAATGGATATTGTGGCAGAGGGGCATCTTGGTATCCTCATGGTAACTGTTCCAAGCAGCTGACATACAGATGCTGAGCATCTAACTGGTAGCAGTAATGCACATGATGACATGAGTTGGGGTAAGGTCAACTGGGTGTGGGTATGGGTAGGGTACATCCACACAGCTTCAGGCATAAGGCTGGTAATGTGCAATATCCTATTATAAAGACAAACTTTGTTTACCCATTTCATTCATGGGAGCTAGTAACAGAGATTGGGTCAATTATCTGTATATGTGCTCCAGTAGGGCTCAAGCTGTCAGTATGAACACAGGCTGACATAGGAACTAGCTATGCATGCAAGCATGGCAGTGGTGCAAACCATGAGCTAATGCAGCTGGGGCTGGTTGTACACATTTGTGTAGCTACAATGGTTGACTGTGAGCACACTGAGTACAACGGGCATCAGTGGCAGGGTGAGTGGCTCCATGCACACCTACAGCTAGAGAGGCATCAGAGCTTACGGTGCACATCTGTATGTCTATGAGGGCCAGCTGTAGGAGTGAGTGTGATTTCGGGGTTTGTTGATGGGAGGTAAGGGCCCGAAGGCACACCCAGCTGCATGAGATAGCCGCAGACTTAATGGCACATGGATAAAGGTGAATACTCCTGAATGATTCACATGACTAATCACAAGCACATATGTTATAGCCAGCTAATGCTAGCACTGGGTACATAGGTCATTTGTGTATAATACACTGGTTGTACTGGTGACTGGTTGGGTGCCCCTGGGTGAGCTAGGTTATCTCCTGATTCGAGGGAGAAGAGGAGTAGTGGCTCAAACACCCAGAGACTGAGAGTGAGAAGCTATGCACTCTGTAGTAGTAAAGGAGGATGGGATCTATTTCTACTGTGCTGTTGTTGGCTCCTTATGTGGTTGATGGTGTTGATCCACTAGGCTAGACCCTGCAGGGGAGCATAATAATGAAAACTACAGGGGTCATGCAAGAGTTACCAAGAGGGAGGTATAGGTGCCCAGTGAAGGCCACTGGTGTTCCCTGCAGAGCAGGCCACTGGAGACTATTGTGGTTTCTGTCACATTGGCTGACACTGAGCCCCTGACCATCAAATTTTTTCCCTAACTATTGCCTGACATCTTGGCTATGTTGGCCTCCCCAGTGACTGGGGTGGGATGATACCGAAGTAAGTCACCTGGGAAATGTTTTGAAAGACTGGGGACACTGTTTACTGCGCTATACTTTTCTCTGTGAGAGGAATTTGTGAGCAAAGGAATTTCTTCTCTGTGCTGGGTACCACTCATCTGTAGGAAGGGATGGTATAGGTGAAATGAAACTGATGCTCTTGCCCAATTTTTCTGCTCAATATGTTTTCGTTGTCTTGTAATTTCTTACTTCGATCTCAAGCTGTCCTAGATATCTGTTTGTGTTTATGCATGGCTGTGTACTTGCTCTTTGTTGGGGGACCAAACTGGGACTGCCCACCCCCCTTTTCTGTCTCTTTGGTGATATTATCCCACACTATGTTTATGGACCTAAACTCCAATCTGTTCCTTTCAATTATCATCGAGGAAGAGGTTTGTAGTGGTAAGACCCAAGGGCCAACAGTAATTAGGAAATTCTTCTTGCCTTAGGGTTCAGTTTCTCCACTTGTCTAATGAAAACAGGGATCCAGGTTCTGCTTATCAAAAAGAGGCTGGCCTAGAGCCAGCAGGAGGAGCCTGAATCTAGAACTTTCCAAGATTGTGGAAAAATCCTCACGTTATAGTTATATGCCCATCATCTCAGCCCAGATTGCATGGAGGGTGGCCCTCATGCCCCAGTCACAGGAAGAAATATCTAAGGACTATAGATAGCAGCCTTACTCAGCACTGCTTATCTGGGGAGTACTCTGAATAGACCCCATCCACGGCTTCAGAACCCCACAATGACTTTGGGTTGATAACTGCCATGGCTTGACCAGGAAGGAGGACAAGGGTCTAGAGATGAAAGAGGTTGGGTCTGTTGGTATAGGAGGTCATTCTGACTCTACCCAATGTCTTTCACCCTTCCTGCTTCTGTGTCTTTCTTTCTCCCCTAAAGCAAAGAGCCTGGGGGCATCTAATTAGCTGTGGGATAAAGAATGTGGAGAACCTGTGGCCAAGGGAGATACCTAACATTCAGTCACACTTTCTATGATTTGTTCACATGCAAAGAAGTTCAAGGAGCTGAGAAGGTCGCCACCGAAGTGATGGATAAGGGCCTGCTGGGAAGCTCATTAGACTGGGAGCTGCCCAGGTCCTGTCTTCATTACTTGGATAGCTGCTTTTGTAAACTTCTCTGCTGGGGACCCACACTCTCTATGAGAGCCAACTCTCCTCACCATCTTTACATTGTAAACCAAAGTTGGAGGCAGAGGCCTGGCAAAGGCCCATTACTCACTTTTAATGAGACAGCCAGGGAAATAAATTGGCATATGTTAGTGGAATGGCTCATCAAGGTGAGTAATTATCTTCGTGACTGGGGCAGTTTACCCTCAGATGGAAGAATTTGCATCTTATCTTTCCCTGGGAGCTCTTGAGAACAAGCACCAGAGGCTAAGTGGAACTTGACCACCAGTCACAGATGTCTCTACTCAGATGGCTTGCTATTTACCATGTACTTGTCATAGCCCAAATTCCCAAGTGTGTGTGTGTGTGTGTGTGTGTGTGTGTGTGTGTGTGTGTGTGTGTGTGTGTGTGGTGGGTATATGCCAGCCTGTAGGCTTGGCTTAATAGAGAAGCTGTGAGGGTCTGGATGGTTCTATAAATAGAACTCATCTTCACTTCAATATTCCTATCTTCTCTTTCCTGTGCACAGATCTCCTGCTCTGTATAATTAGGAATAATAATGTCCAGACAGGTTAATTCTTAGTCCCATGCCTTTTAGCCTTTTGTACTAACAGTTAGGCAGATCATAAAGGAAGCTACTTGAAGTTAGGGGTGGAGGTGTTCCCTGCCTCTATGGACCATTGTTTTGAGAATGCAGAAGATTATATCAGCTAGTAAGCTTCCTTTTAATCTCAATATTATGAAAGATTCCTGAAGACTTGGGAGTATTTGTTTATCCTGTAGATGTTGGCTAGAAAGATTCTCAAATCTCTAATTTTCAGTCTAAATCCAGTTCCCAGCATGTTTTGTACATGGTTTTATTCTTCATTTTCTCTTAATACTCTCTCTCTCTCTCTCTCTCTCTCTCTCTCTCTCTCTCTCTCTCTCTCTCTCTCTCTCTCTCTCTCTTGATGTTTGGTAATCTCCATGAAAGTGAGCTTGTGTCTCTCTTGAGTTCCATTCTAGTTCCACTCTGAGCCCATTGCTAAACCTAACACTTGGTTACAGAATGCTTCTTGCAACTTTTGCAGCCTTCTGTGCTACTCAAATGTTATCTGAAATGAAGTGGGGATAATATACAGACACACACAACTCACACTGATGGTGAGCAAAGTACTCAGCAAATAGTATTACTTCATTACAATCAAGTTATAGGCCAAGTGGGCTGAGTTGATTGGACCTTTGGCCATGTGTAGACTATAATAAGACTCATATTAATGGTGATGAGAAATATCCAAATAGTTTTATGGGTCTATTTTCAGTTCAATTCAAACTGGGAGGAAGGCCCTGCTACAGTTGAAATTCTCAAAGGGAAAGTTGGCAAGAGTTTTAAAGATTTCTTAACAAAGTTATGGTTGGAAGGTGGTTTAGAATTCCCAGTTCTGTTAGTATCTTTTTGCCTGGGAGCAGAAAGCAAGTTGTTGTGGTGGTGATTGGGGGGCTCATGTTCTAACTAAGAATACTGAAAGGCATCCAGATGTGATTGTGTGTGTGTGTGTGTGTGTGTGTGTGTGTGTGTGTGTGTGCTCATGTTCTAACTAAGAATACTGAAAGGCATCCAGATGTGCTCAGGTTGATGATGAGGCACACTCCTAGATAATAAATAATTATTCCAGACACCACCTTTGTTTTGTATTCAAATGTGTGAGATTATGAGTTCTCCAGACCATATTTATCAAAGTTCCTGGGATTTTCTGGAAGTAGTTTAGACATAAAAAAGGTTCTAATTATAAATGAGCCATCAACTCAAGTGCAGAATTGGGTCATAGTGTCTCAGGAGATAGGGTCTCTAGGAATGTACCATTTGGGGCCCTTCTTGGTCTTGAGAGCAGGGACAGTGAATTTGTCTCCTCGACAGTACTGGGATCTTTTCAGGACACTTACCATTTCTGTCAATGGCAAAAGGCACATCCGTTGTGACAATTTCATAGTTGCAAATCTGGCTGTACTGCGGGGAGCAGTCCTCATCAATGGCTTCTACCTGCAGGATGCTGTCATAGATCTTGCCCTCCGTGACGATGGCCTTGTAGGCTGGCTCTTTGAAGGTGGGTGCAAACTCATTGACATCCTTCACCTGGATGTGGACCACAGCCCTGGAGCACCAATCAGAAAGAAGAATGAATGGTAAAAAAGGAATAACACCATGTATTTGTGGGCATTGATCTAGCCCAAGGCCATGTTAGTGAAGAGGCCTCAACATGCTCAGGACAATGGTTACCTGAGTGCTCTGTTTCCCCTCCCTCTGGGTACCAACTGGAGCAGACTGATCTTGCCTTGATGCTGAACATATCTTCCTCATTTCCCATAATCCTCTACTGCTCATCCCAGGCAACACATTCCCTCTCCATCTTCTCCCTTTTCCCTATTCCCTTCATCTACTCAGGAAGAAGTCAGCTGTGTTATGCTCTGAGCTAAACTTCATAAGGGAGAGAGAGCAGTGTTGACTCAAGGTGAGAAGTATGTGAAAGAGAGAAACAAAGAACTTTGGAGAAATGCAGAGGAAAGTTTAGACTGGGTCTGAGGAGAGAGGTGGGTTAGGGAAGGCTTCCTAGGGGAAGCAATGCTTGTACTCAGCCCTGGAGGTGGTCTAAGAGTCTCATCCAGAGAAGAAAAGCAGGCACACTATTTCTGGGGTAGAAATCAGCTTGTGTAAATGCTCTGGGAGCACGCACCATCACCTTGGCCACATCTGGGTCTTTTCCCAGTATGACCAGTTATAACATGAGTACCCCTAACCCCAATCACCACCACCATAGCCCACTTCCTGCTCCTAGGCAAAGGGATGCTAATAGAATTGGGAGTTTTAAACCACCTTCCAAGCACACCGTTGGTGTGAGCCGTGGGTGGACATACTTAAAGAACAGTTTGTAAACAGAATAATAAATGGGAGTGGATGGGCCAGGGAGAAGGTGGGCGACAGGGAGCTCACTTGTGTGACTTCTTCCAGGCTGCTTCCCGAGGCCCCGCACCACAGTCATAGGCCTGGATGATGAACGTGTACTCCTTCTGCAGCTCACAGTCGATGGGACTCTTGGCGCGGAGCCGGCCCTCTCCAGATGTCTTATTGAGCACCACAGCCTCAAAGGGCAGCTCCTGTCCATGGATCTTGAATGCACAGATTTCCCCTGCAGGAGAAAAGAGCAGTGAGGGTGAGTGCTGGGAGCCTCTGGGCTCAACACAGTGCCTCGACAGAGCTGGATCTACAAGCCCAAAACTTCTACATAATTTCCTCCGTATATTCACCATGCTCAACTAGACTTGGCCTCTGATGCTCATTTCCTAGAGAGAAGGTGGAAGTGTCTCATGCATGCGGATGTTACCCATCAGGGGCTTGGGTATTCTTTACATGGGTGGCGACTTTCTTCAGTTTCTTCTTCCTAGCAGACTTCCCCTTGTCATTTATCCAGTCTGGGATTAAGGAACTTGCAAACAATCAAAAGACAAAGGACTGCTGATGGAAAGACACAAAGGCCAAAGCTTTGCCCAGTCTATTGTCTTATTATGACATTTTCAGTGCTTGAAAGTGTGTTGCATGGGCTGGCCACATTGGCTTGACCAGGAGATGGGTAGACACTGTGATCCAGGTCCTGCCAGACCTGTGCCAGAGCCTTCACTCATCTGAAGCATGAGCATCAGTTGTGTTTCCATCACCCTGGTTTATAAAGAGCACATTGTTGTAGCTGACCCCCCTTACCGCCCCCAGCCTCCATTATATCTCTCTACCTACCCTCCCCTCACAGTGGAGGCAGGCAATTTTCTCTTCTGAAACAGTGGGAGTGAGTCTCTGTGAGTTCAAGATTCCCCATGGAGCTTAAACAGCTAACTTCTTAAAGAGCAGAACATGTTGTGAAATTAATGCATTTAGCCAGTTCTGCTGGGTTAATGTTTATTATGACTGTTTCTCTGCATTAAATTTACAAGGCCACAAGAATCTTCTTTTTTCCCCCCTCTACTCGTGAATATTTATTTCTTGAACTCTGACTGTAAAGTAAGTCCTATAGTAAATGTTTTGAAATGTGCTGAAAATTTGAGACATGTCCTCTTGTGGTTTTGAGAGCACTTGTAGACCTCAGGCAAGGATGCTCAGCTGTCCAGAGGCCACTTACAGTACAGGGGGATATGTGAGCACTCTGAGATGGGCAGGGAAGCCGATCTGTAGGCTACTGAAGTACAGAGCCAAGATATCTGGGTTCAAATTCCAAGTGTGCTATAGATGAAGTAATAGGTTTAAATGAATTGACAGTGCTTTTTTGGTTTTAGGTGTGTCATTGCTAAGGTGATCCAGGGGATGAAGTTAGGGAGAGGGACATCTACTCTGAGATGTTTCACCCTCGGTCTGACATTGCTTCAGCTATACTGCCTGGACCATGTGACTTCCTAGGAGAATTTGCTCTCAGCGTGACAGAGGCGCTGGCTTGTTTCTCCCTAGCCCAGATCCTGTCCAGCTGTTGATAAGAGCAGACAATTGGAAGCAAAGGAATAATGGGATTGATTGCATGCCTGCTTTGGGCAATGATCTTTGTTTCCAGGCAATCTTAGTTGACCTTCATAGCAAATATACAAGGCATCTCTTCTATACAAGCTTATACAAATCACTGTTGTTCTTTTGTTGTTGAGACTGGATCCTACTATTTAGTTCAGGACAGTCTGGACCTCGAAATCCTCCAACCTTGGCCTCTTAAATACTAAGATTATAGGCCTTCATGACTCAAACTTATACAAATTAGAAAAAGAAGGAGGAGGAGAAGGAGGAGGAGGAGGAAAACTATGAACATATTTGCTCAATGTCATTGAGGTAAACTTGAGCATTAAACTCAGGTATGGCTGACTTGTAAGCCCCCATATGTTCTAATCTATTACTGTATCTCCAAAGAGTCTCAAGATGTCTAAAGAGTCCCCCCCCACACCCCAGGGATGCCTGTGGCCATGATTCATATTCAGACTCTAATTCATGTGTGGCTGAGCTGAGTCCCTCACTTTCCATATAGGAAGCATGCCCAAATCTCTTAAAACAATGTGTTCTAAGATGTTCAATCAATACTAATGTTCCCCGTGGGCTTTTGCTTTTCTTATTATTTCTTTTATCTTCAATTTCATTATGAACATTCTACTTTCACTACCTCCCTTCCAGGTTGTTTCTCAAATATAGATATACTACAGTGAATAAAATGGGTTGTAGGCCAAGTTCTAACAGGAACCCAGGCTCCCGTTTGCTGCCACTGCCCAAGGTTTTTGCTGGGCATCTCAGCATTGCTCATTCTGATAAGCATATCTCTGTAGCTTTTAGGACACAAGAATAGGTTTTAGCTGATCCTTGGGTTTAATTCCTGCTCTGAATCAGCTAATGTGCCCTGTGATTTTATCCCAAGATCAGTGCCTCTCTGACAGTGTTACCAGTGTATTCAAACTGGTTCCGGAGGATTCTCTGGAGTGCCCAACCACCACCATCACCATGATTATAAGGCTAATCAGACCATTTCATTCTGAAGAGCCAAGTTAAACCTAAAATAGATGAGGGTAATTTTCTGCTGGAAACATTTGAGCACAAGCAAAGTAGTTCACCAGACTCAGCAGTCCTTAAGAAGCAAGGGGGTGGGGGTGGGGTGGGGGAAGGACACAGAGGAGACCAGGGGCAGGCAAGAGAAGTAAACTTTGGGCTTGCATATTTCCATCTTGCCTATCTCACTGTATTTCAGTGGAACTAGCATTTTATCTATTATGGTTTGAATATGAAGTGACGCCCACCCAAAGACTCATTCGTTGTAAGTTGGATTCTATATGCAGCAAAGGTCAGAGGTGTGGCCTTGGGAGGTGGTTGAATCATGGAGGCACTAACCTGGTGGCTGGACTGTTAATCTATGGATGAATTCCTAACTGAACAGCTATAAGAAGTCAGGGTCCAGCTGCATGAAGTGGGGCAGTGGAAGCTGACTTGTGAAGGGCGGAGCTTGTTCCTGCCTCCCTTCTCCCTCTTTGTTCTCCTTCCTGGCTGCCCTGAGGTGGCAGCTTTGTTCTTCCATGTGACCCCACCATCACTCTCAGCCTCACTTCAGACTCAAGGCAATAGAGACAAAGGTACACATTGCCCCACCTCAGGTCCAGGGGAACAGGACCAAGGGTCCATACATTAAGCCCCCTGAAACTGTAAACCATAACAGCCACTTCTCTTTCCAGGCATTTTTTTAGGTGTGTTGTCTTTTCAGGTATTTTTTCCAAAGTGACAGAAAGCTGATGACTACATCAAATAAGCCCTGAAAACTACACTACATCAGTAACACAAGGGTGGATGGCTTGGGTACCTTAAAACACAAGGCACTGGTGTTCTTAGGCATCCCTTAAGCTGTAAAAAAAGACTGTCTACAAACAGATCAGCTCAGGGACCACTTAGTGTTCACCAACTCAGACTGACACAGAATTTAGTCCCTTTTGAATATAACCAAGAACTCATATCACACTCATTACTGGGCATACTGAATACTTGTGCTCCTGTTGCACAGACATTTTCTTAATAGATAATCCATCCATTCAGGCAGGAAATATTTATCAGGGACTAAGTGCTGGGCATCAGTGATGAGCAGGACCAGCCCCAGCTACAGTCCACAGAAACTATGTGCTGTCTGGGGAGATCAGTAGTCAGAGAGCCACATCCCTAGAGGAGGAAAAGGGAGAGCCACATACACACTGAAGAAGAGATACAGAGTTCAGATCTGGAGGGACGTGCGTTGTGTGCTTGCCTAAGGATGTGAAGGCTTTGCAGAGGCTGGAGGAGGAGATAAAGGAGATACCCGGGCCACCGGAATGACATCTTGTTTCAAGTAGAGGGGAGAATATACCTTGGAAAGCGATAGGGCAAGTCAAACACTTCAGGGTCCAGTGTGGCAGGAAAAGAAACTGCTAGAGCAGGGGACCAGCTTCTTGGGTGTGTGATGTGAGAGTCACGCAGGGCCCTGTGGTCAGAAAGGCACTGAACTACAGTTAAATAGTTTGTGTTTAAAACTTGCAGTGCTGGGGATAGGGAGAAGGCTTCAGGGATAAGGGCTCTGCTGTCCTAAGGACCTGAGTTTGAATCCCTGCTACCCATGTTAAAACAAAACAAAACAAAACAAAAAAACAAAACCAAAAACCAAAAAAACCAGACATGTCTATTCATACCTGTTAGCACAGCATTGAGGAATGGACACAGAGTCTGAGAGCTTCTGTTTCTGTGCATTACTCTGTCTCCAGGTAATAAAACAATGATCAGGGAACTCTAGCCGTGTTCTAGCCTCCATACGCTCATACATAGGCACATGGGATACACAGGAACACACACACACACACACACACACACACAGACCATGCATGCAAGCTAGTGCTACCCAATAGAGAAAGGTTGCATATTTTTCTATAGTTAGAACTTTATCAAATAGAAAATACTAATATACCAGGAGATGAAAGAATGAAAGTGATCTGGGTTGGAGTTTTGGGATAAAGATGCTCAGATCAGCTCTCAGCATCAGTACCTGATACACTGGGTCACCTTGGTCTAAAGTTTGTTGCTAAAGGTTTTCTGGGGGAGGATGGTACACTTCAAAGACAAATCAAATCTGAATGGCTTCCAGATAAAAACATCACCATCAAAACTCATGCTGTTCTCGTGGGTGTGGCAGAAACTGTGTATGTCACACACACAGGTTAGTGTGTGCATTGGGTTGGCAGCCACCTGAGTGGGGACCTGAGGTCACTGAGCCTCTAGGTGCCATTCCTTACCCACCGTGGCTGGCTGTAGATGCACTCAGCTTCATCATCAATAACCCTTGAAGGCCTGAGCAGAGGGAACAGTTATAGTGCCTAGGTGGGATGCTGCCTCCCACCCTTCAGACTTTTGTCTGTAGCACACAATTACCTTCTCTTCAGAAACAACACATTCCTCAGACTCTGCAGAAATGGGTATAGCTCTCTCTTAAGCTCTGTCAGACCTTTCTGAAGAAAATATCCTTAAATTTATTTATTTTTTTTTTAGATTTATTTTATGTGTGTGACTTTTTAACTGCATGGATGTATGCTTGGTGCCCACAGGGGTCAGAAGAGGGCATCTGATCACCTGAAATAGGAATTAAGGGTGATTGTGAGCCATTGTGGAAGCACTGGGAATCGAACCTGGTCCTGTACAAGAACAAGTGCTCTCAGCTGCTGAGCCACCTCTCCAGCCCTTTAAATCAGTTTCGAAACAATTGGGTTTCAAAGACTATTTCTGAAAGCAAAACTCTTATGCTGGAACAATGGATCGAATTGATTCTATTGCTCAGATGAGGAGACTTAGTCTGAGAGAGCTCAAATGGCTCATCAGAGGTCATGTTGACAACAAGGAATGAAAGGTACGCTAAAGTGAGCACCTAGCAGCTCACGAATGACAACCAGCACTGTTACAAGGATGCTGCAGACCAGGGCTTTTCTAGAACAGTCTGTGGAGACCCCAAAGCTCTTTGTAGGATACCACAAGGGCTTGATGACCATCTTATTAATACTAAGATGGAATCTGACTCTTCAGGGTGCTGAGCTCCGTGCTGTTGGTGTAAAAGCAATGGGAAAGAATGATGTGGGAGACCTAGCAGTAGCTGTGTATTCACCATAGGATTCTCAACAAACAAACAAACAAACAAACAACAAACAACAAACAAAGAAGTCACTCAATATCACTGGAGAATGACTTAATTCCTCAGTAAGTGGTATCAATTTCATTGAATTTGGTAGTCTAAACGCCTGGGTTTGTATCTCTCCCTGTTACTGTTGTTTTGAGACAGGGTCTTAATATTGCTCTGATTAAGCTCAAACTTTGATTCTCCTGCCTCAGCCTTCTGAGGGCTGGCGTAGCAAGCATATACTACCACAGTCAGGTGCCTTTTTGGCTTTTAGTGTTCCATGTGAAAGGTGGAAGTGCAGTTAACAGCCCCAGCAGGGCAGATGTGGTATCTGGGAAAGTGTGAAGATAGGAAGTTGAGAGCTAAGCAGGGACTTTCCAGAGCATCATTTCTTCACAAAATGATGGACAGGCATGCTGGGTTTGTCCCTGCTTGTATGTGTGCTCCTGAAAACAGATTCTGACAAAAGAGATATGGAAATGTTTGTTTGCCAGTGTTAAAAATCTAAGCTTCTGGCTTTTGAGAACTTGTGTCTGCTGTCATTAAACAGCCTTGGGCAGTGATAATGAATGGGACCTTTTGGTACCTGGGTGTGAAAGGTTTCCAATTTTAAAAGATCTAGTTGAACAGGATACAACAGATCTCATAAATGACCAGTGTAGAGTGCCATATGATCGTATATGATAAAAATTCAAAGTATAAGACAGATTGGTGGTTTTTATTGTAACAGTGTGCACTGGGCTGAGAGAGTGGGTTTCTCTAAATTCCTTTTAGAAACCCAACTCTCAAAATGATCACATTAGAAGGGAATGCCTTTGGGAAGCAATTGTTCTCATTGAGTCTTCAGCTCTTGCATAATATTCTGGGAGAAATCTCTGTCTAGGGATCGATGGCTTTGCCCTTAGGGCTAGGATTAGTGCCTTTCTAGATCAGCTTCAGGAAGACCTCCTGCCTCGTTGACTGTGGGAATTCACAGTGAGAAGGGGCCACTCAAGAAGAACTAGTCCCTCAGCAGAAAGGGAGTCTTCCAACATTTTGATCTTCAGACTTCCCAACCTCCATAGCACTGGGAAATACATTTCTGCCATTTTACAAATTCCAGTCCATGGTATTTTGTTGTAACACTCTGCAAGTGTCAAGGCACTTTGTAGGATGAGTGTATCGGTTTAATTTCACTTTCTGTATTTATCTGTTCAGAAGCAACTAGAGGACTTCAGATATTTGCACCAATGTCTGCAATTATCAGAGAAGATTATTGAAGTACTCCTTCCTTTTCTTACTGCATAATTCCTTTACTATTATTATGTTCTTCACATAATCTAACCTAAAAAACCCAATAATGCACATGGGAGGCACAACCAGATTTGAGGCTCTGGATACTTCTGTGAAGCTAGATATTAGAGAGACCGCAAAAATGTTGGCAATGCTCTTTATTATAAAATTGCTTTGGAAAATATATTTGTCAAATTATGTTACTTATGCCAACACGGGATGAGTTTATTATTGCTATTTTAAATAAATGACTATGCATTTGCAAGTGTCTCTCATTTTGTTTCTAATTGAATAAATACTGATGGATGACCCGCTTAAAGAAAAGCGCTTGAGGGACCTTACTGGTGTTTGTGAACATAAAGAGGTCATGAGAACAAAATTCTTGGGAACTGCTCTTCTTGTCATTTCCCAGATGTAGCTGTCACACACTTCCGGGGGTCATATCCTCTTCCTGGTGTGCAACTATGACCCCAAGCCCTGCAGAGAACTCACAGACTCAGTTTGCTGGGTCTCACAAGAGAGTCGCTGGAGAAAGTGTTCAAGCAGAATTTTCTATCTGTGCAGTAGAGTGGTGTGATGGGGGGACATCACTTTTGTTTCCTTTGGACCTAGGGCCAGACAGGCTAGGTTGTGGCAGACTGTCTTTGTGGTCTTGCTCGAGTCGCTTCCTGTCTGCCTGCTTATGCATCACTAGTGTGAGGCTCTATTAATAGTGGTTAGCTCATAGACTTGTTGGAGGGTTAAGTGGTTTGATATATGTAGAGCATTTTATGTCTGACCTAGAGTGTCACTGAATTGCTCTCTCTGATCTCTGTCATTCTATTAAACACAGTAACAGTACTTTGGCCAAGTCCCTCTTCCTGCTTGAGAACCAAAGAGAGTGAATGGGCAGATAGATCATTTAGCCATCAGAGATAATTCCAGTTCATGTCATGCATGTCATCAAACAACCTGGCAAGTTAAAGCATTTTGCACCAACTCGCTGCATTTCATACGTTTCTTCTCCCCCTCCCCCAGGATGTTACTGTACTTTAGATGTGTACCTTAGAATTTACACAATATCAGTACTGTGCCATAGGGGAGCTCAGAGTGGGAGATAGAATGGATGTGTTGAACTAGATTTACTCCAGAGTGACTAGGTGGGGTTTGCTAAAAGCCTTTTGGGATAAAGTTAGGGGCACTGAATGTCACTGAGAGTAGACCACTCCTATGTCTCTGAGAGCCATTTCATTCTGATGGCTTACTGTCCCCTTGAGAACTGCACCAAACAACAATCATGAAAACATTCTACTATCCAGGTCCATACATCTGATAGAGAAAAAGACAGGTCTTGGGAACCACTCCTCCAAGCTGGGGAGGTCCCTCTAGAGTTTGATGCCAGCTATATGCACTGTCCTTGCTAGTTCCCACATAACAATTAGATAGCAATGAGCGCATAGTCCTAGGGTTGGAGCTTTCGTGTGTACAGTACACCTCTACATGAAGTCATTTGCAGTCACTGTAAGTATGATACAACAGGAAAGGACAAATGCTAATTACATCCTGGGGTAATCATGCTCAGAATATCAAATAAGAGCTGAACTTAGAAATAAATTTATACTCAAACAAATTGACTTTAAGCCCTCCTACTTCAGATTAAAAATTTATAATCACCCAGCAGTAGAAAATTAAGGGGAAAGGTGTTGGGGATTGTCACTGTGGGTCCCCCTCTGAGATCTGGGAATGGGGAACGGTTCAGACAGACCAGGCTTCGAGTGCTTGCTATGCTCTCCTTAGCTGTATGACCTTGGGTATTTCCTAGGTTCCTTTTTATTTCAGACAGGGGAGTACTAGCCATGTCTAATCCTGGAAGTACCACGAGGCTATGCCATACTCTGTGCAACTGGGGAAGAATGAAGGCCACTCCGTTTTTATTATGATCATAGTAAATCCTGCCTTCTGGCCTGCAAGCACTTAGATGCTATATTGTCACCTTGTCTCAATTCCCAATAGAACCAGAGCGGGTGGCTGTCTGTTACTGCCTAGAGCTTTCTTTCTGCTTAGGACTGAGCAAAGCAAGAGCATGCTCTTTAATCTGAGAAGCCATGTTTCTAAAGTCTGTGCTGAAACCAAACCCACCCACAACCTCCACTCTCCTTTTTTCTCTTTTTGGAAGCACAGCTATCCTTTTCTGAGAAACTGAAGACAAGGCGTTTTTTTTTTTCCCCCTCCTTGGCAGTGTCTGTTGAATAAATAAATGATGCAACAGCTTATATAGATGCTGGAGACGTGGAAAGGTCCCAGAGCCCCGACAGCCATTATTAGGTCAAGCAAAACCTGACCAGGGGTTGAGTGGCCATTTGGTCTGCCTCGTGACCAGTGCATCTGTTCTGGGAGGGCTTCCAGCATGAAAGCATACTGGACACAGTCTTAAAGAAGCCATCCCTTGGTGATAGAGGATACAGTAGGACACAAACAAATGGCATGAGTTTTAGAGATCATGACTGCTCACATCTATTGGGTGTTTAGTGTTGTTCAGGGGCTTAGGGATGCAGTGGGAACAGCTTGCATTTCTCTGCATTGACATGCCTGGCTGGAGAAGGGAGGCTTGGAAGACATAGAAGTCAGCCCTGTCTCTGCAGACAGAGGAGGGAGGTACGCAAAGGATCCCTGCAGTGCCCACTGCTAAAGCTCTGAACTCTGAAATCTGCTCCCTGCCCCTGGAACATAGGTGACGATGAGCCCATCTTTTCTCAAATACCTCCAGACTTGCCTGCCTTGTGTCATGGCACCATCCATCTCAGAGGATGCTGTGACTACAGAAAAGGAGTTTCAGCCTGAACAGCTTTGGACACAAGATCCTGCCCTATGACCATGGACATGTCTCTATACTATGCTTCGGGGCTTCTATTCCAAGGAGTTGCTGAGGCAGGGAAGCCTGCTCTGGCTATCCACTTGCCATCTTTAGCCCTTCATTACCCCGTCTGAGTAATGGAAATAAAATTGCCATCCTCCTGTCCAAAACCACATTATCATTACAACTCTTGTTGAGTTTAAACCGGGAACTAATGAGTATCGGCAGGATCCTTCTCCAGTTGACCATGTACTCTTTCCATGTCACAGGTGTTCTGCTTCTGGCAGCTTCCCTGGAATCTCAAGGGTTGACCAATAGAGTCAGGTGCCATGGAGCACACACAACAGAAGAAACCATCAAAATGTGCTGAACGGGACAGTGACTGCATTTGTAATGACTACATTTTTAATACCTGCCAAAAATTTTAATTAAAATCCAATGACCTCAAAAAAAAAGTGTAGTCTCTGGGCCCAGCTATGAAATCGCGGAAAAATATTGTTTCTGCTGTCAAGCTGGAATGGGATCTTGTTGAGTATTTTGGGGAGTCTTGCTGCAAAAGAAATGGATTCCATTTGTTGATAGCACATGGTCAACAGTTAAGCCAGATGTAAGCCGGAGCTATGCTCCAAAGTCTGTCCCTTGCCATTTTCACCTGCCGTCCTAGAAGCTGTGGATGTTGGAAAGGTCACATGCAAATATAAAGGTTCTTAATCATTCCTGGATTATCTTCCTTCCCTTTTGAGTAGTTTCTTCCTCCTACAGAGTAGGAATTGTAGCAGTTGCAGAGGCTCCCAGAAGCCTAGGACTCTGATCTTGCCTCTCAGGGACTGATAATTGGGTTTTTGAAAGAGAAGCTAAACATAAAGCCAGATCACTAGAGGTGTTTGGAGCTAAGGAACACCAGGGAGACCTCAAGACTCCAGGACTGACAATTACAGAGGAAGACTTATGGTATAGGCCGAGCCTGTTCAGAATTGTGCTTAGAAGTATCATCCTGAGTGAAGTAACCCAATCACAAAGGAACTCGCACAATATGTACTCACTGATAAGTGGATATTAGTCCAGAAACTTAGGATACCCAAGATATAAGATACAACTTGTCAAACGCATGAAATTCAAGAAGAACGAAGACCAAAGTGTGGACACTTTACCCTTTCTTAGAAATGGGAACAAAACACCTATGGAAGGAGTTACAGAGACAAAATTTGGAGCTGTGACGAAAGGATGGACCATCTAGTGATTGCCATATGCAGGGATCCATCCCATAATCAGCTTCCAAATGCTGACACCATTGCATACACTAGCAAGATTTTGCTGAAAGGACCCAGATATAGCTCTCTCTTGTGAGACTATGCCGGGGCCTAGCAAACACAGAAGTGGATGATCACAGTCAGCTATTGGATGGGTCACACGGCCCCCAATGGAGGAGCTAGAGAAATTACCCAAGGAGCTAAAGGGAACTGCAACCCTATAGGTGGAACAACAATATGAACTAACCAGTACCCGGGAGCTCTTGTCTTTAGCTGCATATGTATCAAAAGATGGCCTAGTTGGCCATCACTGGAAAGAGAGGCCCATTGGACTTGCAAACTTTATATGCCTCAGTACAGGGGAACACCAGGGCCAAAAAGGGGGAGTGGGGGGGTGGGGGATTGGGGGGTGGGTATGGGGGACCTTTGGGATAACATTGAAAATGTAAACGAGGAAAATACCTAATAATAATAAAAAAAGAAGTCAAATCATTAAGACTTTTAAAAAAAATTTAATTTTAGTTTATGAGTATGGGTATTTTTCCAGCACGTAGATTGCACACCATACATGTGCAGTGCCAAAGAAGGCCAGAAAGAGGCATCACACCCACCGACTTAGAGTTACAGATGGTCAGGAGCTGTCATGTGGGTGCTGGGAATCGAACAAAGGTTCTCTGGAAGAGTGTTCTTAACCCCAGGCCATCTCTCCAGCCCCAAGAAGGCAAATCTTTAAGATCTCCTTCTACTGCTTTTTAAATGTCCTGGTCTGCAGTATCTTGGGATCTCAGAAAGACCCAGGAAGAGATATTCTTCAAAAAATATTTGTTGAACACCCTGTGTCTGGCCTCATAGGTGTAGAGTTCACTCCCCATACATGGTTCTTGACACTTAATATGTGCCTAGTCTGATTAAGGAACTAGATTTTATATTTTATTCAATTGTTTTTTAAATTAGAAATTAAGAAAAGATACTTTACTTGTGGGAAACTTTAAGTAAGAGGATTTTTTTGAAAAACAAATTATACAAAATCAAAATGTCAATCAAGAAGTTGTGATTAAAATTTAGAGTCCAGATTGGGGTATTTTATAAGGATAAAGGCTTTTAAAATAAATACACCTAGGTAGATGTTACATTTCTGTAATTCCAGAACCAAGGAAGCTGAGGCAGAAGAATCACCTGTTGAAGGTTAGCCTGGAATACAGAGTGAGTCACTATTTCAGTGAAATTAGGTAAGTTAAAATGAAATGTTGATATAACAAAAGCAAATCTTATGCATTCAATAATGTCTTACTCAAATCAATTCACCTGTGTCTTAGCCATTTTTTTCTATTACTATAAGAAAAAAAAACATGACCAAAATAACGTATAAAATAAAGTATTAAATTTGGCTTACCTCACAGACCTTTCTTTTAAAATCTCAAATCCCACCACTAGTGGCCCACTTTCTCCAATAAGACCAAAGCTCTTAATCCTTCCCAAAGAGTTCTGCCAACAGAGGACCAAGTATTCAAACCTCTGCACCTATAAGGGCCATTCTCATTCAAACTGCCACAATCTACTTCTTCTTTTTCCTTTTCTGTGATGTAGTTGGTAGAAAATGTACAACTATGTTTGTGACTTGGCTGAGGATTCAGTTGGACAGCTCTATGATATATAATTAATAGTTCATATCATCAAAGGGCAAGTTTTCCATAGAAATTAATTAAACTCAGAGAGGATGCATCCTACAATAACTATAAAATTATTCTTTTTTGTTGATTATTAGTTTCCTGGCATTATTCATAGCATTTAGGATAATGCTGCCTCTTAGAATAATGGCCCATTTGACCTTCTTCAGAGGGAAAAATCACATTGAACTGCAGTTCCCAAAGTGCTCATTGTCAGGCCTTGATTTAGCACTGCCTCTTTATGACTGTTTTCATAGAACTGTTATAGGATAAAATAACATTTTAAAACTATTTAAAAGATTAAAGTAACAGCTTATTGGTCACTTGTAACCACTGGATGTCTATGTTGAGAAATGGCTTTTACCATTCCCAGATAAGGTGCAAGTCTTTTAGCCAGAGAGCCTAGCTTATAATTCACATAGGGTCAACAGAACTGAAACTAAACTTCTTCCTAAAACCAATAAATCTAATGCTATTACAGTAGAATTGGTTTGCTACTAAAATAAATATTTTTGCAGATCAAGTCATACTCTGTCAATATTTTGATTGCCCCAATTATAACTAGAATAACAGGTTCATTATAAAGTGTATGTCATATGTATTGTTTACTGAAGCCAATAAGGGATCCGAGGAGTTTTGTGTGAAGCGGATGACTAAACTAACACACGGACCATTTCCCTATAACATCATCAATCTGCAAAAGTTGTCTAAAAGTGGAAAAGGCTGAGCCTTGGACCCAGTATCTGCTCTGGTATCTTTTCTCCTGACTGTAATGGGTTTACTTGCCTTGAGTTGAGACTATTTGCATTAATTCCTATAGATTTATCCTTCCTTCTCATGTACATCAGGAGACTTCTATTCAAGTCTTTAAAAGAAGACAACAAAAACCATGTGTTTTCTACTATAAGGTGAAAACATCAGTCCCTGTTCTGGTTTAACACTTTGCTCCGAGGCAGCCCTTACCAGGCGAGGAGCAGAAAAGCAGTTGTGGGAGGAAAGCAGTTGGCTGTGTGGCTTGGCAAATGGGATGCCTGGTGTGGGGGTCCTAAGGAAAAAACCCTAGGGAAAGAAGACCCATGCAGGCTATGGCTGATATTGACATTTGGACATTCAGCAGATGGGAGGCAGACATCAGGCCCTGAAAAGTGGGGTGAACTGACTCTACACCAGGCAGAAAAAGACAATTGTCAGTTTGAATTTAGCCGTTAGTGGATTGCTTTTGAAAATATCAACAATTCTGAAGAAATGGGATGATCCACAATATTTTCCACATCACATTTAAAATATAAAAATATAAAATATAGAAGCAGGGAAATAGGGCCCTTTCTTAAAGAGAGAGATGACAGAGATCAACCCTGGGTTTCTGGAGGTATTTGAATCTTTAATCCACGATATTAAATAAATTCTTATGAGAGTGCTCAAAGCCATGAGGCAACAGTGGCCAATGTTAGAAGGGGAAACAGAAAGCCAAACACTCATAACTGAAGAACTTTAGTACCACTCTTTCAGTCATTAATAGGACAAATCGAAACATACCATTAAAGTCACCCTTAGTCATGCTGTCCTGCCTAATATGTAATAGCAGAGTCCTACACTCAAGAGCAGATGGCACACTCATTTCAACCTCATATGATGGAGACCATAAGCTGGGTCATAAAATGACCCAGTGTACAAGGATGAAAATGCATGAAACATATTCTCTGAGAACAAAGGACATAAACAAATCACCAACATTTTAACTGTCGGTAATTTAGAAAAACTCCAGGTATTTGGAAATTGTGCAATATACATCTTAATGCCCGGATCAAACAAAAAAGTGAAAGAGAAATTAGACAGTAAATAAATCCAAATGCAATACAAGCACCATATATCAAAACTTGTAATTTGGTAAGATGGACAATCTGGGGCCTGGAGAGAAAGCTCAGGAGTTTCGAGTGCCTCCTGCTCTTACAGGGGACTTGACTTCAGTTTCCAGCACCTGCCTAGCAGCTCACAACTGCCTGCAACTCCAGTTCTAGGGGCTCCAACACAGCTCTTCAGATACCAGTGGGCTCCTGTATGTACCTGGAGCAGATATATGCACTCAGGAACACCTATATACATAAATAAATATATACATATTTTTAAATAAAATTGAACAAGCTAAGATAAAGAAGCTAGAAAAAAAGAGCAAATTAGACCCAATTAAGTGGATTTAAAATAATATCATTGATGTGCTCGCTTCAGCAGCACATATACTAAAATAATGTCATTGAATATAAGCCACATACAAAAATGCATATATATATATATATATATATATATATGTATATATATATATATATATACACACACACACACATATATATATATACACACACATATATATATATACTCCAAGTCTGAGCTAGGCAGTGGCTGATATTCCCAGCCCTCTTTATTTTGAGACACTTTTGCTAAATTGCTCAGGCTGGCCTTGAAATAATTCTGTATTTCAATTCTGTAACCTTGAATTTCAATTTATCCGCCTCAGTCTTAGATGTCTTAGATGTAGCTGGGACAACATGCATACACTACCATCCAATTCCCTAGATGGATTCCTTGATAAATTCTATCATGTATTCAAAGAGGAAATAACAGAAATTGTACATAGTTTGTTTTTATAAAAGAAACCAGAAAGGATAAGGATTCCCCTCCTAAAATCTAACTCTCTCTGTCTGTGTCTGTCTGTCTGTCACACACACACACACACACACACACACACACACACACAAACCAAAATACCAAAGCCTGACACAGGAATCAAAAACCAATAAAATTCCAGACTTTATCTATTAGGAACATAGATACAACACAACATTAACAAGATATGAGCAAATTCCATCCAACTCTATATAAAAGATCATGTGTAAATAGCATTTATTTCAAGATAGCAAGATTCAGTTGACTTCACTATGTTAACGACACTAAGGAGAGTGATCAACACTGTTTTAATACATGCGGAAAAGACTGCCAAAATTCCGCATCCATATGTAGTAAAATCTGCCAGTCAGCTAGCCATAAAATGTGACCTACTCAGATTGGTAGTGGGCACATAAGAGAAACATAGTTTCATTTTAACAGTGCCTTTAAGTTCTTCCAAGATGGAGACCAAGGCAGTCTGCAGGGTGCCCACACTCACAGATTAAAGGCTCTTGGGTCCTGGAGATGAGGCACTGTGCCAACAGGGCTACAAAACCCCGTGAGTGAGTTCCAAGCATACTTTCTTCATAAAGAACTACAGAAGTTAAGAAATATGCCCGGGGTTAAGAAATTTGCCCGCGGGGCTGGGTAGACATCTCAGTTCCTAAGAGCACTTACTGCTCTTGTTGAAGAATGGGATTCGGTTTCCATCACCTACATGGCAGCTCAGAAAGTGCCTATAACTTCAGTACAAATGGACCAGATGCCCTCTTCTGGCCTCTGCAAGCTTCTGTAGACATTTGGTGTAATATTCTCACTTGGGCTCAGCTACGGACTCCAAAATAAAAGAATATGTATTTTTAAAGTGTGCCCAATGTTCGGTAAACCTTATCGGTCAAAATCTGAATTTCTATTTCTCTGGCTTTACAGTCCACAAAGGCCTTCTTAGCCACATGGTAATGATTACTACAGTAATCTAAGGCCCGGAGCAAGCCTCCATGTTTGGCTTTTTCCTCACACTTTCCCCTCCCACAGACCCAGAGGCAAAAAGTAACCCCTGCTGCTATTCACTGGGGAAGAGGCAGACCCAGGCTCAAGGCACTTCCACAGCCTAAGCCAGATTTACGCCTCTCCGTCTAAGCACTGTGCCATCTATCAACAGAAACATTCAGGTCACAATGGCATTTTGCTACTAAAAGTGAGCCTAATTTGCTCATTTTCATTATTTAGAGGCAGTTAATTAAAAAAACCCAGCAGATATTTATTTCTCTACCTCATGTCACTCCTTACGACGGATCACCTCCGGGCTTTCACACTATTGCCATGTTAAGGCCTGACGGGGCCTGAAGTGGGTTTCTTAAGACCACATTTCCCATTACTTTAACTCCGAACAAGGCATTAAAGCCTGTGAGGCTTCAGAGGCTGGAGAGGGGGCACATCCATGTTGCTGTTGTTTTACAGAAGACCAGTCTCCCTTGGCAGGGGTTGGATTCTTTCCCTTCCACAGGAAAAAGATCTTCCCTTTTGTGTGTGTGAACCAGCTTGACCACAACCTTGAAGGAAGTCTGAGCCCTAGACTCATGCTGTCACTTCGTTATCTCCTAATAAAGGACTGAGAACTAAGAACTGTGCGAATTTTGCAGTTTATAAAGCATCCCTTAGTAGGAAGTATTGCAGATTCAAATAGTATTAACCGTGTAGGAAAGCCACTTCGGGAAGAAAGAAACCCTCTCTGGATTGGTTAGCTGAATATTAAATGCCACAGAGGCCATTGACAGTAAGTGGATAGGATTCTATCTATTCATCTATCTATTTATTTATTTTGAGAAAGGGTCTATGTAGTCCTGGCTGCCCTGAAACTTGATTGTGTAGAGTCAGGCTGGCCTCAGACTCTCTAAAAGCAGGCAGTACTTTGCCAGGCTAAATTGGGTAAGATTGGAAATTAAGAAAAACAAAAACTACTAACAATCAAGCCAGCTTTGTCACTTTATCAGCAAACAGGAGACTGTGGAAATCCAAGGCTTGCAAAAATTACGAGAGGTCAAACAGTTGTTAAAGTTGCTAAAGCCCTCAACAGCTTTTGTTGCCAAAGGCATGAGCCATTCATTGTCTTAGGGATATGCTGCTGTAAACAGACACTATGACCAAATCAAGTCTTAAAAGAGGAACATTTAATTGGGACTGACTCAGTCTCAGTCCAGTATCATCAATCAGGGTTGGAGCATGGTAGCATCCAGGCAGGCATGGTGCAAGCAGATCTTAGAGTTCTACATCACCATCTGAAAGCTGCTGGTGGAAGACTGGCTTCCAGGCAGCTAGGGTGAAGGTCTTAAGTCCACACCCACAGTGCCACACCTACTCCAACAAGGCCTCACCTCCTAATGGTGCCACTCCCTGGGCAAACCATCACAGCCATCCTACCTTCTCTTGGTCATGTAACAGAAAATCCCTTTTATATCTATCTGTAGAACTCCTATGAAAGATTCAGCCCTTGGTGTAAGAAAGTTCTCCTCCCAAGAGCCTGCTGAGGCTTCTCAAACTGAGATGTGCACTGCCATAGGAAACTCCCCCAAACCAGTTATAAAACAGACGCCAGGTTCCCCCAAATCTGCTGCCCACAAAATTTCAGAAAGCACCTAACACCCACCCAGACCCTGGAGGTTGCAGAACAGGTGGTCTGACTTAGTCTCCCTCCCTGCACTTTAGAAAAGCAGTTATATCCAGAGAAGTAGCTTCTGGGTCTGGCAAATGCTCTCCTCGTCCTTACTCTCAGCTGTAAACCCTCAGCTCTGCACAGCCAGCTCTCCTGTGCACTGAGCTGTTGTGTTTCCAGGTTCCACCTCTCCAATCCATAAAAGTCGGCTCTCACTGTCTGAGGCCAAGCGTTTCCCCTGTCCTTTTGTGTCTTCCGTTTATTTATTTCTAACAGTCACCTCCTCGGCTCTCCCCAGCCCTGTCCTTCCTTCTCCTTTCCCGCATTGCCCATTGTTATCTTCTTAGAATTCTCTGCAGCTAGAGTCTACACGTACTCATCTCCCTGACTTTCCTGCACAGCTTAAGGAGAGACCTAACTTAATCCCAAATGCTCCAGAAATGTAGGCTGAGCGTCAAAGAAAGCACATCTCAATGTAGTCAGAGGGAGCTTGGCATCATTGCTAAGATGGGAGTTTACGGAATCAGAATGTTTCAACTCCAACAAGTCATTACTAACTGTGACCCTGGCCAAAGAATCTCCACTGCAGCCTCCATCTCTTCACCCATAAGATGGAAGCATACCGAAGTGTGCCGTGCCAAGCTACTGTGAAGGTTAAAAAGGGGAACTGCCTAGTGCGCTTTGCAAAATTCTGGGGAGGAAAATTAGCAGTGTTGGTCATCACTGATGTCAATGAAAACAACTTCCCAGGGGCCTTGAAACTGACTTTCTTCTGGTTTGACATCTCAAGGCAAAAAGAGTCTCCTAAGGGCTCACCATTCTGTGTTCAAAATATCCTAGCCTCACTAGAGCCCCACCTCCTTGCTCTTCTCCCCCAGCTGTCAGTCACACATCTGTCCATCACCACCCCCTTTAATCAGCTTCACTTCAAGGCCTGTGTGACCACTGCCCGGGTCCTAGTTTGCTCTTAAAGCCTTGTGCAGAAACCAATGTCTCCTGGCTGCCAGATTTTAGGGCCTGCTCATGCATAATGCCACCCCTGAGCTCTGGCTAGCTGGCTTGATTCTTGCACACCAGTAAAACTGCTGAACACATGGCTTCCAAGTCCCTCCCAGACTCATTGAGGGTCACTGCGCCTGATGTGACCCGTTCCGATCCTCTCTCTAGCAACAGCTTGGCAGCTGAGTTAGCCTTCAGCCATTTGACAGATGGGATGGTGAGCTCAAAATACTCTGAGATCCTCCCCTTGTCCTGCCTCTGGGGCTTGCACAGCGCTGACTGCATCTTTGTGTGTTAGAGCCCCTGAAATCCATGTACAGCTGCCAGTAAAAGAGACTTTATATTTCTATGCTCTGACAGGTCCCATGTTCTGTATGTTGTACTGAAGTTCTCAAGTGTTTGGGCAAGGACTCCAAAGGGGCAGAGGTATATTTAAAATGTTTAATTTAAGTCAAGGCAAGTGCCTGGAAAATCCATATTTTGAGCTGCAAAAGAAAGAGAAATGGCAGCCTGATCAATACTACAGAGGTATATGGACTCTTTTACTGTTCCATCAATGGCTAGAAGTAATAAGTCACCATCTCAGGGGACAGCCTCAAACTCTAAAACAAAAATGTGGAGGTCTGCTGTCCGCTGGGCATCATTTCTGCTTTCTTCCACCCAGCCGAGTGGAACTTAAGGCTTTCTTCACAGAGGCCAGGAGACCTCTAGCTCCATCCAGTCACAGCCAGAACGGCTGGACTGATAACAAGAGCCTAGGTGGCTGGCTAATTCTTCATTTCCCCGTCAGCAATACAGTCCGCATAGCACCCACCGAAGGCCTGCAGATTAAAATGTTAAATCAAACTCGGAAGAGAAATTTGGAAATCAATTTCAGATTCCTGCAGAAAAGGCCAGGGAGGATAATGAAGACTGAATGCCTCCCACCTTCAGCTGCTTCATTTTTTTTTTAATTTGAGAGAGCAAAATAAAACAATTGTTTTCTAAAAAACTGTAGCTAGCTCAGGGATGAAATGGCTGAGAGCCACGTGCCCAGGCTCTGCCAGTTCAGGGCCATGCTCTTGCGGCAAGTTAGCCTATCAGTGCACCAACACACCGACTCCCAATCTCTCTTGTGCCTTTTTAAAAATAAAACTCCTGGCAATAGAAAGCCAATACAAATTTAAATAAACTGGTTGTGTCCAAGTTTACAGGAAATAACTCAAAAGAGCTGTGAATTATGGCGTTATGGTGTCTGGGAGCTAATGCCGTCTAAACAGGAACCCACTGCAGTAGGCTCAAACTCCTGGTTTGATAGTTTCCTACACTGAACGTGGGGATTTGTATTAGAGGTTCTGTGATCATACGCTAAGCTGCCTATTGTGACTCACAAAGACCTGGCAATGTGGTTGGGAGGCTTCGTTCCCTAGCTGCACTAAGCAAGACCGATTAGTAGCCTTGTGATTCATCTCGCTGTTGCAAACACTTCTTGGCCACCTCTAACTTTCCGTGCATAAGGGCTGCACCCAGTTCACTCTTTTAAGCACCTAGAAATGAGAGCTAGAATTCCTCCTTCCCTAAAGGAAGTCTTTACAGATGATCCAGAGCCCCCAGCAGGGAAGATCCCATGACTATATCTCCCCCACTGAGATCCAAACTCCCACATAGCCCAGAAAAATAAAACCAACTCTGTGTTTTTTTTTTTTTTTACTTCTTCCGAAATGCCTATGTTTTATCGATTGGGAAGCCTGCATTGCACGTTTCTGCACATTTCTATCAGCAGTAGGTTTTCATCCTACTCCTGCTAGGAAGATATATCTGGCTCAAACTTTCCAGGATGAGCGTAGAATGCAGTCACATACACCATTTGTTGGTTTTTCTCATAGCCAACCGCACCATGCTCAGGATGTTAGGGGTAATTACTCAGTGCCTTCATGTACTGAACTCTGCAGAGGAGGCAAAGGAAATGTTTCCACCCTGTCCTCCAAGCTGACACTTCCTTAAGGAAGAAGAGCTGAATTCCCAGATTGCCCCAATAGAGAGAAATACCTGAACGTTTTTCATTTTTTCTCTTTAGGGATGAGAATTGCACACACACACACACCCACCCCCTCCCGTCACAGAGCACATGCAAATATATTTAAATGCTGAATGTTTAGAGTTTGTACAAAGAACAGCCTGTGCAGTGTTTTTCCTTTGACCTCACATCTTCCAGGAGAGAGACTATTTGAGGGTTACTGCTGTGGTCTGAGTGTTTAAAACCAAATCCCCAGTTTCTCCTGTTGAAGACAGTACCTACAGGAGGTGGGTAGGTTATGAAGACAGAGCTTTCCAAGAGGGAAGTAGAGGGAATTCATCTTCCCGGGAAAAGAGGCTCACAGGGGTTGTTCATCTCTTACACTGTATGAGGACACAGAAAAGACCTTTCCCAGGGTATGACCAAGCTAGTACCTGGATCTTAGACCTCCTAAATTATGAACTGGGAGAAAGGTACAGTGCTTGTTCCTTATAAGCCACCACTATTTATCCATTTTATGTCTTAACACCAACCTTAACAGACAGGGATGACTGCCTCATTAATGTAAGTCCCCGGAGAAATGAGACAGAGCACAGCCAGAAGACAAAATGTGGGTGCAGCCCGAAGGAGCACTCATCAACTGCCTAGAAAGGAAACCAACTTCCTTGATAAATCACACTGATTGAAATACAACTCAGTCAGAAGCAGAGGGTAGATCACTCCTCTCCCCTGGGTGATCGTCTGCTCCAGCATTCGATGCCCATGCATCTGAGGAAAAGGAGAGTAGTCATGCTCTCATGAGCCATCCAGAAGTCCTGGGCCCGGCTCTGCTCAGGACTTGCACTAGGTGTGGAAGAGTCCATGGGGAGTAAGGACAAACATACCTACCCTTTAGGAGATGGCCTGAAGGAAAAGAGAAGTGAGTCTGAGATAGAAAGTGTGATTATGCTAAATGTTAGGGATATTTGCGTATATACACACATTGTATATACATTGTATATTCATATATATATATATATATATATATATATATATATATATATATATATACATATATATATATACACACACACACATTGTGTATACATTGTATATTCATATATACAATATGTATATAAATATATACACACATATACATATGTATGCATATTCAATATATACAATGCGTATAAACACACACATACATATGTATGTATATATATTGAATGTATATGTATATATGTATGTATATGTATGTGTGTCTGTATGTCTCTCTCTGTGTATAGATAGATAGATAGATAGATAGATAGATATAGATACATACACATAGATCTCTCTCTCTCTTTCTCTCTCTCTCTCTCTCTCTCTCTCTCTCTCTCTCTCTCTCTACATCTATCCTGACTCAAGAACTATGGGATAACCCATTCCCATTATACCAAGTCACTTAAACTCTGCTATTATTTTTTATGATAGCATTTAGCAGTCTCATACAGACTTCAGTCCAGAGAACTCATCCTGCTTTCCGGCTGGTAAAGCCACAGCTATATGTCCCCTTCAGTATATGTATGTTAGGCCCATCTGGGTTCCATGGAAGAAGCAAAGAGGGAGGAGTCCCTAGGAGAAAGTCATGGTTCAGACACAGAATGGGCTGTGTCCTCTCTGTCCTATGGTGGCTTCCACAGGACTGTGTTGCTTGGGGTATGCTTGTTATGACAGTGGGGAGTAATTATTAGAGTTGTGGAGCATGGCCCAAGAGGCATAGGAGAGGGTGCTTCAAAGCAGGGAGGGTCCTGGTTTGCTAAAGGTAATTGAATAGGTTTCAGGACTTAGACCAGATTTTCTCAATAGGAAATGGAACAAATTTTTGTCTGTGTTCCAAGGAAAAATATTTATTTCATGAAAAATACTTATTTCAAAAAAATAAAGAAAGAAAAGAAAAAATATAGTATTAAACTTACTAATAAGCAGGCTGGCTATCAATAAGTTCATTATTATTATGTTATTGTGGACTGTCTCAAGTGAAGAACTCTGATACTCATTCTAACCTGACACCTTAGTCTTGATCACATGTGGATATTTTGTTTTCTTTCCTCTGGGAATACCAGGCCCTCTGATCTCCTTCACTGGGGCCCACAGTAGGAGCTGATAATGGAGAATCTCCTGACTGCCCCAAGCACACATTAACAACTGCCTTTACCAACCTTACCAATTGTTGCCAAAGCCCACTGCTGTTCAACAGAGGGTCAGTCAACAGTTGCAAGAATGCCTGCTCCTTCTTCGTTTCTCTTTTTTTAATTATTTTTTTTTTCGAGTGGGCATATATTCGTTGTATATACTGTACCAATGTATATACTATATACCCTATACAGTAATGCATTTCATAAAGATGATGTCATACAAATGCATAATGTACTTTAGCCATGTACCCCATATTGACTTAGCCTCCATTCTCTCCTCATTGCCCATCAGTCCTCTTTGTTTCTCTAGATAATTTTGTATTTACTTTCATTTCGTGTGTGTTGTATGTATATGTGTGCATGTTTTGTGTATATGTGAATGTTTGTGTGGTGTATTTGTGTATGTATGTGCTGTGTGTTGTGTGTATATGTGTTATGTCGTATATGCATGTGTGTGTTGTGTGTATATGTGCCTATGTTGTGTATGTATGAGTTTAATGGTCCCATCATGTCTAGAAAACAGTGTAGCCCAGTCCTTTCTGACCTATGGTTCTTAATCGTTTCATTGACTCGTCTGCGATAGTCGCCAGCCTTGGAGTGAAGCTCTCCCATTTTTGCTTAAGCATTCCATTGACACTCTTTACCCTTGACCAGTTATGAGTTTCTGTGCTAACTAACCACCATCCATTGCATAAGGAAATCTCTCTGATAGGGTCTGACAGCAATAATAATCTATGGGTATCTTGGAAGATATTTGATACGATATCCATTTAGTAGACTAAAAATAGTAGGTTCATCCTGAAGCCTGTGATCTCCCAAGTCAAGGGTTCTAGTCAGAATTATAGAACCAAATATTTTTTTCAATGAAATGGCTTTAAATCCAGTTAGTAACCAGCTGGTTATCCCAACATTAACTATGTTAATACTGCAGCCATGGGCATAGCTTCCCATGCCTTTCACTACTGTAGACCTACTCATAGTTAGGTAAAACTTTTGATGATAATCCTTCCCAGCAACCTGCTAGTATGTTGTAGGACTATGCAACCTAGACATTGGGAAGAAGATTTTTGGTCAATACCAACTTGATCTTTCCATATCAAGTCACCAACATGTGTCACAGTGAAATACCATTAGACACAAAGAAAAACAAAACAAAAAGGTTTGCATGTAAAAAAAAAATCTTCCTCTCTTGGTATATAAAATTTCACCAAGAAAGCCCATTTTGGGGTTGCCCACATTGATATCTCTTACTTTCATTTTTGTTTCATTTTCCATGTTTTTTTTTCTTTCTTTACAAGAAACACAAACAGAAACAAATCATAACCCTTTGGCACAGCCAATTGATAGTGGCTTCCAGGCATATTTATTCTCAATTTCCTTCTAGTAACCTTTTTCTGTTAAACATCAGAGAGCATAGCTTATGTTTGATTCTGTCCCTGAATGTGTATTTCACATTATAAGAGCATTTTCTTATCTTGTTTAAGACTTCCTTCTAGCATTATTGTGAAGGATATATAATATCTCATCTGATGGATGTGACAGTTGTTCATAACCTGTATCCAAATGGTTGAAATGTAGGCTGTTTCCAACTTCATACAGCTATACATAACACTGAGATATTTTTAAACTATCTGACAAATGGGTGATGAAATCCTAAAAATGGATACGCCGGGCATGAACATGCTATAAAGTTTGTGCTGTGTTTTTGAAAAGACACAGCCTCCCCTTCTCACCTTCCCAGCAGATGTACTGTCAACCACACTACCATTTCAAGACAAAAGACAGACACTCAAGACACTAGGAAGGCCATCCAGTTCTGGAGGAAGCCAGCAGCCACAGCAGGGAAGACCCAGTGCTCGGGGTTGGTCATTCCAGAGTAGATGAATTAAGACCCAAGAAAGCATCAGTCCTTGAGCTGCTCAGATGAGTTGCTCTCCGGGCACCCTTCATAGTGACTGTGGCCTCCACTGAGATCATCTCCAATGCCACTCTGGGATCACACTCTACTCAAGGCTAGAACTCATGTCCTTGGTTATGGTTCAGGCTTGGAACTGAAGACTCTCAGTAAGGAAACCAGGGCTCATGCTTGCTACCTAGATGTTCTTGGCTCCTGCTGGTCATAAACACCCAGTAGCAAATACATGAGAAAGAGGCCTTACTTGCCTCTCCTTTCCCCAGGATGGGGGTGGGGGTGGGGTTTGTTGGGATTTTCAATTAGCACCAGACATGAAGATAGGAGTGGATCGGAATGTGTGTCCCCAAGAGGCTGCTAAAACAATACTAACAGTCAGTCTTGGTGGATGACCATGACCCACAAGCAGAGTTTACAAGAGAGTTGGTGGATGTGGAGGTGTGAATTAAAGTCACACTGATCACTTAGGGGAGGGAAGAAGCGAGGACGGGAAGAGTTAAGACAAATATCTTTGAGGGTCTCTTATAGACCAAGCAATTCCACATACTTCGGCACACCCCATCCTTGTGGCACTGTGGAGAGCTAGTTATTCTTATTAATGTTAGAGAACAAACTGGCACATTGGGAGGCTATGAGACTCACCAAAGGCTTTTCAGTCAGGGGTTCTGATCCCTACATAGGTTCTTTCTGGGTTCTAGTCTCTAAAGAAATCACTCCTGTCAGATCCCCCCACTGCCTACCTGGCACTTTCCTCCTGGCTAATTTCAGATGCATAATCCGATTGACTGTGAGAAAAGTCATGGATCTCTGGAAAATGGGTATGATACCCCAACAGTAAAGAAACACAGGCTACTGTAGCTTGGTTCCTCCCTTCCCTACACTAGCAGCAGGGAGCTTCTGGCTTTTAGGAGGGCTCTATTAATTCAGGAAGGCTGCAAACCCTGGGCTCATATAAACCATGTTGATAAAGTACCAGAAACATAGCAGGCATGTGCAGCCTTGCTTCCTTTTCTCCAGCAGGATCAGATCTGATGCCTTTGCAGTTTGCTGAGCATTTAAAAATGTCCTGCAGGGAAGGTATGGGATGTGAAAGATGATCTGGAAATCTCTCTCTCTCTCTCTCTCTCTCTCTCTCTCTCTCTCTCTCTCTCTCTCTCTCTCTCTCTCTCTCCTCTCTCTCTCTCTCTGGGAGTGGGAGAGAGAGCGAGCACTTTTGCTTCCTGATATTTGTAACTTGCTAAGAGTTACAAATAGATGAGGTAGAAGACTCTGGACATTAAGACCTGCGAAGGAGTTTAGTTTTCAAGTGAAGCCTTGGCAGAGTGCCCTGGGCTTTCTGGAGAGACACACTGAGACACCAGCAGAGAGAAGGCCATGCTGACACGCAGAGAGAGATGGTATTTTGGATAAAAATTGTCCCTTTCTAATGAGGCCTGGGTAGTCATGACACCATTCTCATATTTGTGAAAGTCCCTTCCAGAAGCCTTCAGTGTATGGTGTTGGTCTGGGTAACTTCCTTACTGCCAGTTAAAATACTGCTGAGATACTGGGTAAGTCACACAGCTAGCTTGTTGTCCCAGACTTTCCTTCTGGTAATTAAACAGCATAAGAGACAGTAATGTAACTGTGCTCTTGGCAAAGAGATGAATCAGGCAAAAGTCATTTAAAACAGCATAAAAGGCAAATAACAAATCCAAAATCAAAACTGGTGAGATAAAAATAAAGCTCAAAACAAATGTTGAACACAGCAGGAGAGGTGGATAAAGTATGACCCGGGCATAAGGATCGAAGTGAGACAAAGGAGGCTTGAAAAGCTTTAAGTCAGCAGAGCACAGTTACAAAACGGGAAACTGAGGGGGGCAGAATGAGCGCTAGAGGAACATAATCTACAAACTCTAAAGCTAGCAGAGACAGGCAACAGAACAAAATGGAAAATGCCAGAGCTCATGTGGCACGAGGCTGAGTTCCAGGAGCATACCATGGCCTCAGCAGCCGAGTTGGTCATTGCTGTTGCACAGACTTCTTGCTCGGTTTTCCCAAGGCATGAGATCCTAAGAATGTGTGACAATCTCCAAGGGTCAGACAGCAGGCCACTCAGGCTTCTCCTTTGGGCTCTCTCCTTTAGTGGGTGTCTCTCCCCATCCTAGCTTTGTTAGTATAGAAATCTGCCTCACGTTTCAGGTGGAAACTGAGCCAGACCATCTGGTCCCTTTCAGCTCCTTAGCTACACTTCGTGAGCAATAAGGAAAAGTGCCGGGCAATGTGCATATAGTCTGTGCGAGTCCAAGAATTAAGATTCAAAGCTGTCATCCTAGATGAGGAGGCGAGAGGAAAGGCTGAGGATCCTATCTGTCTGTCTGTCTGTCTGTCTGCCTGCCTGTCTGTCTGTTTGGAAGTCTGTGGTATGCACAGAGGTTTAGAAGTCACCTGCACGGCTATAGGAAATGACCGAGGTCTTCCTTGTCTCCATCCTTACCAAGATGGCCATGAAGGCCTGGTGACTAGCAGTAAGTAGGCAACAAGAAGATGCATATCCACGTAAGGAATTCCCATCATGCTCAGAAAGAGCAGACACACACCCATGGAAAACTATCATTTCACGTATACAAGAGAATAGAATTACTTAGCCTTTCTACTTCTTATGTCAATTTTGACACATTTAACTTATGGAAAATTTCTCCTGTCACCGGTCTCCAAATTTAGTGTCATAAGTCTTTGCACCACACCTTATTATTACATAACACCTGATTTCCACCTTCCTCATTCTTGCCATGCAGAATAGAGAGCTTAGATTAGGTTATATTGTTCACCACCTTTGTGCTCTTATAAATATAAGTTTATTAACAGAAAGCCCAGGGAGTAAAAAATAATAAAATAGCAAAGAAACATATACTAGAGACCTATTAGGGCAGAAAAAATTAAAATGCCCATGCATATTAGCTAGCAACAGGAGAGCATGGCAACGCCATGCATGACCTGTTAGCAGTTAGTTCTGTCTGGGTTTTCTGTGAAGAGCCATTTGCAGCATAGGGGATTGGGGAGGGGGTGAGAGGTGACTTTTGAGCCAAGTCACTAGACACTGGGGTTTATTGCCTTATTGTCTGCCATCAGATTGAAAGCCAGAAGTCAACCATAAGAAAGGACCAGACAATCAAAGGCTATGATGTGAAACCGGGGGTGAGCGGTGGGGTGGGTAGGTGGGGGGTGCACATTCCAAAGCCAGTGGAGTTTCTGATAGCTCTGGGGATGCTGTTTTGTAGGTAGACCTTTATGCTGGAAGCAGATGGAAATCAGGCTGGGACACGGGGAGGAAGAAAGTGCTAGAAGCTATCTGGGTTCAGGGACAGATAACACAGTACAGTTGAAGAGAAGGGACTGGAGCCCAACAGAAGGAACATGGTTCCTCAGTCTGCTAGGAAGGGCTGTGGAGAATTCTGGAAGGTATGAATGACTCATTTAGCACTTCTATGCTGGCAGAAGGGCCCTTCCTCCTTGCACTGATCCCTTTCCCTCCTGTGGACTGGGAAGGTGAGCTCTACTCTGCTCTTCCAAGAAGCTGTTGTAACTTCCTGACAGAGCTGACAGGGCCTCATACAGAATGTGTATGTAGGTCTATGTGAGTGATCCTTGGGCCAGTGGGACTGATTGTCAGTGTCCCTTATATTTAGAGGACTATTTCCTGTAAAGACAGTGTTCTGGATGGCTAGCCCTACATCTGGAAGCAAGGGAGGTCTCTAGTTCTGTTTGATGTGACATGCAGAACATGAGAGAGGGGGAGGGGGAGGGGAGGGGGAAGGGGAGGGGGAGGGGGATCCTGTCGTGGGCATGCAATGATGTACAAATCTGATCACTTTTTGTTTGGAAATGGAATGGTAAATTTTGAGTGTGTTTCTGCTTCTTGAGATCACTCAGAGACATGCATGATGAAGAGGTCATCTTTCCCTAATGCCTGGTTACCGGTTATCTCAAGAATAAAGAATGACAGAGCTCAGAGCTCCAGCATGGTCTTTCCTCCCATTTTCCACATTGGAATGCCACTATGACCATGTTTGCAAGGTATGCACTGCTCTTTAGGGTGGGTGATATGTAAGCTTGCTGCTCTTTTAATTACTGCATCCATTTGGGAAATGCCAAATTAAAAATCAGGTTTCTTAATGACAAGATTTTAACATGCTAAGTGGTATTGTACATTTTCAAGAGAACCCATGTTCTAAACATCCCAGTAGCAACCTTCCTAGAGCATCATTGTGAGGCAGAAGGTGGCCAAATAGCCATCTCTCCTAAACATTGACCAAAGGCTTGAGTTCTGAGGGTCACATGCAACTCAGCCCCCTCCTTTCCTCTAGATCATAGCATCACTACACAGGGGAATTGTAATGTGTCACCATTTGTTATATTAAATCTCCTGAAGACAAAAAGGCAGGAAAATTGTGCAGGCAAAAGTTTCTACAATCTTATCCATATAGCTCTTCCTTCTTTTTGCCTATAAGTTTGTACTTATACATTTTTAACAAGCACAAATAATTTGCACTAAGATGTAATGGCTATAGAATGCTTGCTGAGCTGCCTATGATTAGAGACATATCTTTTAATCAATGGGGTTTTTTTTCTTTCAAAAACTATGCAAGGCTGATGTGCACAGGGGATGGAGGCAAAACATCAGAAACCAAGCCTGTCTGTGAGGTCGAGATGTACCAGGAAGCTTCTCTCTTGGGCACTCTACCATGAAAGCAAATGTACCAAGCACTTTAGGGATAGACATAGGAGAAGATAAGAGGGGTTCTCTAAAAGATGACATCTCACTGGGAAGCTGGGGAAGAATGTTCCAGAAACACATCTACAGGAGCTAAGTCTTGAAGCAAGACCAGCAAGGTAAAAGCATAGGATGGTTTTGGAGATAAGAGCAATATGGAGGTGTAGGGTCCAAGCAGAGGTGCTCTCAGCATCTGGATGAGGAGCATGGATTCCACCCTGGAGGCTGGAGGAGATGTGCAACCAAGGACCAACCCAAGTGTAGACAAGCAGGTAGAGCTCCAGTGAGCTAAGTCTCTGCTATGCCCTTTAGCTCTGGGACTGGTCAGGGCTGAGGCAAGCCTCCTTCATATTCGTCCAGATCTATGAGAGTACCACGTCACCCACTTATAAGCTCCATTGTTATACAGGAGTTACTTGCTCGGTTTTTTTAGTATCTAGGCTTACCATGAAACTTTGTAGCAGGACCAAACTCTGTCCAGGGAGAGAAGGTTCTGATCAAATATTTCTGAGCATTGTTGAGCTTTAACTGATTTGCTAGAGATATTCTGGAATTAATGATTGATTGTGTAGCCCTAGACTAGTTCTATAATCTCCCTGAGTTGTGACTGTTCAACAGACATTAGGGATTTAATTTAATTTCTCTCTTGGGCTCACTTCAGAAAGATTGCATGGGGTGATGGGTATTTGAGCCTAAACTGATACACCATGTGCCCAGACACAAGTGGCCACCCAGGAAACTGTGGGCTCATTTGCAGAGGACCCCAGAGGCATACTTCCTAAAGGAAGTCATTGTGGAGGTGGTTTTTAATTTGTTTGTTTGTTTGATTGCTTTTCCAGAGCTGCTATGACAAACTACTGCAATCCAAGTGGTTTAAACAACAAAATGTCTCGTGTTTCTAGAGGCTTGAGGAAAGAGAAAGATATTGGCAAGGTTGACCCCTCCTTAGAGCTGTAGAAAAAAAGCATTCTATGCCTTTCTTGAAGTTTCTTGTGGTTTCTCACAATGTCTGGGTCTCTGCTCTCATCTTCCCATGATCCCTTTCCTGAGCACAACTGTGTTCATGGTTCCCTATTTTATAAGGACACCCAGCATGTTGGATTAGAAGCCCAGTCAGTGCTAGGATGACTTCATCTTGACCAATGACACTTGAAATGAGATTGTTACTCCAGATGGAGGCCATTTTCAGAGATCCTTAAAGCTAGGACTTTGGTACTTGGGTTTTAGGAGTCACAGGGGGAAGATGACATAGTTCCTAGGAGAACATGAGACACTCTGTGAACTGTGAACACAGAACCTTCAGTGGTTTGTAGTCCACATCATGCCAGTGGTAAGGACAGCTTTGAGGGTGGTAGACATGTGGTATATTCCTAATTTCTATTATAGGGGTCCTATTGATACTGAAGATTAACAAGCCCTGGAGAAGCCAGTTGGTGTAGAAAAATGCCCGATGTGTGGCTACTTCTTAACACAGGACTGACTAGTCTCTATTGTAGCTCACAACAGGCTCTCCCCAGTCTCGTGTTCCATCTGAGCAGTGTTCCCTCTGGCCCTTGGCAGGCTTTTTGTCCCATCCTTGGAAACCATGTCGCCTCGGCCTAGCCATCACCCTTAAACTCAGGATCGTCTACTTCCAGCCACCAAACCCCTTGCTTCTGAAGCCCCTCAGACCCCTGAAGGTGCCTGCCACAACTCCCGGAGTTCACTCTCAGGGCTCCTGGAGGGCATCCAACCTCTCACCTGGCTTCTGTTATGTTTTAGCAGTGTCTGTGCCAGGGGAATTGCCTGTGAAATATGTCGCCTCTGAGAAGTGAGAAAATTCCTGCAGAAGGTGTTTGCCACATAGACAGCAAAAAGGTGTTGTTTCCACTTAGCAGGTGTTTAAATTTTTATGAGACACAAACTTCATGGAAACCACAGGCCTTCAGATGGGTGTTTGATAGACAGAGTCACCATACTCTCCCACAATATCTCTGGAGGTGGGTGTAGTATGTTTTGTTTGGCTAAGTCAGAGCATGTTCTGGGGTTCTGATTGAAGATGTCTGCTTCTGGGCCCAGCATGGACCCTGCTAAGAGCTGGCCTGCAGAAATAGCTGCTTAGTACCCAGAAGACAATTCAACCTTGAAATGTGTATTTGTTCTTACAGGCAGGATGGCTGTCTGTTTTGCAGCTGTGTGTATTTCTCACTTATGATAAAATCTGGACCACCTGCCTGAAGGCATGCTGGGTAAAGTTCTCTCTGGCCAGTGGAATTACACTAAGGTTTTTTCCTCCCCACCTCCATCATGACACCATAACCATATCCTAAAACTACCAAAGCAGTGTCAATAGGTTGTAAGCTTTCCACAGTAATTATCCCTGTCCTTTTCATGTGTATTCACGAGTTATTGCCAGACAGGTAGAACACAGAGTTGGGGGAAGGGTAAGGGCTGAATATAAAGCCGTCGTGAACCTTTGCCCTGGTGGTACAGGCAGAGCCCGGGCTTTTGATCTTGGACTACACTCTAAGCCCACGATTACTGCTCTTCAGAAGACGAAGCTTCTTCGAAATCCTCCCCATTGGCTGAACATAAGAATCACAGTGAACACGTGACCTCAACACTCCATGAAATTAATTCTTAGTCATTCCCAGAACATATATGTGCTTTCACATTTTGCTACCCATGAAGTACAGGTATATAACACAGAATGAAACTCAGAAATAACTCCTGGAGGACCTATTCTTTGCCCTGCATAGGGCTACTCATGGGGCCATGTGTGTACCTTTGCAAACCTAATATTCTTCTATCTGTATTAGTTCCTGGTGGGTAATTCAGGACCAGGTAGCAGTAAGTGAAGTGGTCGAGTGAAAGATGCCAGCTGAGGGGAGAGGGCTATGATCACAGCAACACCAGTGCTGGCTTCGAAATAGAAAGGGTACGATTTAGCTTCAAGAGATGTAGCCAAAAGGTATACACTGGCAAATCTTCAGAGGTGTTTTGTTTGTTTTTTGTAGATGTGAAATTTCCTATATTCTAAATGTTGAAAAGCAATAAAAACTTAAGACATTAAGTCAAAGTGAAGGCAAATGTATCATGCAAGTTAGACATGTCAAGTGCTCATGTTCCACTTGAGAGCTCAGAGGACAGTAAGCGCATGGCCTAGGAAGGGCTCAGTCTACACATCCTGGGATGTGTGATAATTAGCTGAAGCCACTCCCCGATTCCCAGTGAGGTCAGGAAGCTGATGTTCCTCAGTTGCTTGCTATGCATGGTAAGGAACAAAGTTCATCACGACCTGTGACATGAAATTCTCTTCCGTTCTTGAGTCTGGGTTTAAGGTGGCCGTTGATGAATGGCACCCAAGACAATTAGACGGTAAGCTAAAACAAGTGAAGTACCCAAAATGTAGATCACAAAGTGACAAATTATTCCTGACGGGAACAAAAGGTCCTAGATGTGCCTTAGTCACAGCACATCTACTCTGTAGCCAAAAATTCATTTGTTTAAAAAACAACTTCTGAACCTCTGCTTGCCGTGCACACTTCAGCACAGAAGAAACAGTAAGCCCTACCATGAGAGTCCACTACCACAGAGAAGAGTTAACAGTAAGCTAAAATGCTGCTATTATACACAGCAAGGAAGACTAGCTAACCAGGGCACTGCGGGGAGCTTCCTGGTCTTGTTTTCCAACTGCTTTCATTTTAGAGCCGACCGACCCAAACACTGCAAAGAAACCGACGATGATGATATTGTATTCTTTTTTAAAAATCTGAAATTTCCACATCAAACAAACTAGCAGACTGGGTGCTCTGAGAGCAAAGGTTTTAGCACAGAGGTATTTCTGTGATGGTGTCTGCCCACTTCTCCAGTCTAAATACCCACAGTCTTGCCCCACCAACCTTGAAGGCCCAAGTCCCAACTGGTCTGTTCATGTCATAGTTCTTCTTAGTCTTTGTTTGGCTGCAAGTTAGAGAACCGGAACATAGAGCAGGGGTAGGAGAGGCTTGGTGGAGATAAACTACAGGGTATGGGCAGAGTCAGGGGTATAGGAGTTACCCTAGGCCCTCCATGGGGATGGGGAGGTGGTTTCAGATCCCTGAATGGGCTCCAGTCCCTGCTTGGCTCTAGTGGGCTGTACCAACTGTAATCTGCAGGCAAAGAATCTACCAAAGGCTCACTGCCGAGGGCGTGGAGCTGGCAAGAATGGTGAGAAGGATTTGGGGGGGACAAAGAGAGCCCAGGGCACAGTCACTAGTCCTTTAGCATCCAGTCATGCCGAACATCTGGAGGGGCTCTCTGAGATATCACTACCACCTAGGCCAATATAATTGCCCTTCCTTTTTTTTTTTTTTTTTCCTAGAGCTTAGGGACTGGGTCGTGTCCTGTGCTCACTGAAAGTGTGTAGAGTGCATGTGTGGATATATGGTTGTATCTGATTATTCCAAGGGGTTGGTTCCAGGGCTTCCAGAAGGTACCAAAACATATAGGTGCCTTAATTCTTTATCATACAGAGGGATAGTTTGCTGGTTATTACTATTATTATTAATTTTATTATTTTGGGGGGGGGGGAATCAACTTGATACAAGTTAGAATTATCTGGGAAAACCAAACCTCAACTGAGAAAATGCCTCCATCAAATTGGCCAAGTCTGTAGGGGCACTTTCCTGATTAATAATTGATGTGGGCAGGCCCAGCCTACTGTGGGTGGTGCCACCCCTGGGTAGGTGGTCCTAAGCCAAGATGAGAAAACCACAGAGAGCAAGCCAGCAAGCAGCACTCTGCTACGGCCTCTGCTTCAGTTCCTGCCTCCAGCTTCCTGCCTTGAGTTCCTTCCCTGACTTCCCTCAGTGGTGGTCTGTGACTCAGTGGTGGTCTGTGACTCAGTGGTGGTCTGTGACTGGGATGTAAAAGCCAAATAACCTTTTTCTTCTTCAAGCTACCTTTGGCCATGCTGTTTATTATAGCAACAGGAAGCAAACTAAGAAAGGCAATATTTGCATATAACCTGCAAATTTCAAATCACTTCATGATTGCTTATACTACCTAATACAATGTGAAAAAAATAACTGTAGGTAAATACTTCAGTCATATTATTTAAGGGATAATAAAAAGAATAAAAAGTCTGTACATATTCAGTCTAGACACATTTCCACTTAATATTTTCTATGAGGTGGTTTTGAATTCATACATACAGAATCAATAGATACAGAGGCTCACTTTGTCCTCTTACATTGCCAGTGGCTCCTCAAATTTAAGCAACGAGCTTCATATATTAATTGTATTCTAAGATTCTGGTCTAGCTTTTGTGGTCCAAAGTACAGGTTTGTTTCCTTCTTCCTATATGGTGATATGACATGGGCCATGCCTGCCTCCTCCCAAACAAGGACGTTGTTGGTATTACAGGTATGCTTGCTGGGCTTCAGTCTGCTCCAGCCTCTGGGAGAGAACTGACAAAGAGCAATGAGGTAGTTACCCCAATCTAGCACTGCAAAGGCAGCAGCCAAGGCTTGGAAAAAAAAAAGCCTCGGCTCCATTGAGCATTGGAGAGTGCTCAATGCTACAGATATAGAAAGGGGAAGGATCAAGCCTGGAGTCAGAACTTTAGGTAGCTGGTGCATTTAAAAATGCTATCCCAAGGTTGTTTGATAAGGCTTCAAGCAATAATATTATATATCTACCTATAATGATGTAAAACATAAACATGTATAGCTTAAACAGTTATGACACTTGGGAAGACGATGCTCCCTACAAAGCCAACGTGCAAACAAACAAAACAGACCCCCCCAAACCCTCCATAAACCCAGTGCCAGGCATGAGAAACTTCTGTTCAAGTTATTGGTCAGGGTAGTCCAAGTGTCTCCCAAGATAACCTAGATGATGGCTTTTAGCCTTGGTTGCCTCACAGGGTTGAAGGTGAGTTCCTACTGCTGCAGACACTGCATACATAGGACACAGGACTCAGATGGCTTGAGCTGGCTATAACCCAAAGCCTCCTTCCCCACAGTCCAGCTTCCTTAGTTCCAGAAAGTACTATGCAAGCTGCTAGGAGAGGGAGGCAATCACAGTCCCACTCAGGTGTGATGGTTGTGAATGACAACAACCAGCATGGTCAGATATCCCTAAAGGGGTAACTGGTACTAATGTCTTGGTGGTGACCAACAGCCGTCTAATAGGATGGAAGGTCTGTTCAACAGGAGGGAAAGACTGTCAGGTACAGAGGATATACTGTGATCACTCTACTCTCTACCGACGTAATTCCTAACTACATCCTAAAATATTTCCTTAAACTCCCAAAGTATAACACTCAACCCTCATCAAAGGAGCATCCCTTTACAGCCAATGAGAGCATCACAGAAAACCACAACCGGACACAGATCAACAGATCATTGGGAGCTCAGCCTCAGCAGATACATCTTCACCTAAGGCTCGGGGAACATCAAGGGAGAGGGAGAGGAAAACTTGTAAGAGCCAGAGGACCAGGGAGTAAGCTGTGAGGCTGTGTTCACTAGAAACGGTTGCCTAAACAAGCCCTGAACAGTGACAGTATTAGTAGGCATGCTAAAACAGAAGGGGAAACACATACGGAGCCCTGTCCACAAAGAACTACAGGTAACTAATCAATGAAGAGAGAAGGAAGATTAGCCTTTCTCGGGGATGAGCCGCTAACTGATTATCTAACACAAAGTGGCCGATTCTGAAATCATATCCACACAAATAATGAAAATGGGATCAGTAGGCTGTGTTTACTTGTTTATAATCTATCTATCTATCTATCTATTTATCTATCTATCTATCTATCCATCCATCTATCATCTATCTATCTATCTATCTATCTATCTATCTATCTATCTATCTCTCTATCTCTCTATCTCTCTATCTCTCTATCTCTCTATCTCTCTATCTATCATCTATCTCTCTATCATCTATCTATCATCTATCTATCTATCTATCTATCTATCTATCTATCTATCTATCTATTTAACAATAATAATCAAATAAAAAAGCCATCAACTGGAGTAGGGTACCTGGGAAGGGTTTGAAGGAAGGGGCACAGGAGGGGTTAGAACTGGAAAAGGCAATATGATATAAAATGATATAATTATGTTTTACTTTAAATATATGAATATATATATATATATATATGTATATGTATATACATATTTGAAATAAATGCTACAGAGCCCATGACCTTTGCACTCACACATAACAAACAACATGCACCCATGACATACTCTTAGGAAAACAGTGAAAGTAAGGTAGTTTCCAAGTTGTATGATTCTAAAGTTCCAGATACATTTCCTGTAGCAAGCAGACCTTTTCTACTTTAGAGTGTCCTGCAACTCTGTTGGGGCACCAGTGCACCTATGTGCCATCCAGCCCTAGAATGGGTGGATGAACCCCACCCCCTCTGTGTCTCAGCATCCAGCTCTTAACCACAAAGTCTACAGCAGTATGCTTCAGAGCATTGCTGAGTCTATCTGTGGAGGCTGCCTGGATGCCACCTTGTGCCAACTCTACTCTGGATTGGCCTATGAGCATCCTTTTCATGCCCAGCACTGAGTGCATCTCATCTCCAACAATTTGTACTTACTGCCTGGTCCCTGAGTCTGAAAAAAAAAAACATTCCAATATTAAATATCACCATTAGAGACACGGAGGTTAAGCCCTAGCTGTCACCACCCAGGGGAATGAAAGAGAAGGGGAAGCACTGATGAGAATTGTCAGTAAACAGGGCTCTTTCTCTTGTGGTCCTTAGCATTTCTGCCTAACACCAGCCCTGTGGAGGGGGTAGCCTATTGCCTATGCTAAGTGTTTTGGTTCCAAATTACACATTTTTCTTTATAAATGTTTGATCCCTTCCTTCTAAAGCATTCTTTTAAGGTAGAACAAATCCTGTTTCTTCTGTGTTGGCTCATGATCTGTTTCAGTGGGGAAGGCAATGAGGCTGATCCCTGGAGATGTGGGCTGTAGCCTCCTGTGAAGAGCCTGTCCTCACACTTTGCTTGTGTCTCCATGGACCAGGGTGGCATTTTAGCACAAGCCTGAGCTAGTGGATTCTTGGAAGAGAAAGATTGGAGACACAGTGACCATTCATCCTGAGAATCAGCATGATGGGGTTGTGGGCGCACACACACGCGCGCGCATGCGTGTGTGTGTGTGTGTGTGTTGTGTGTGCACATATGTGCCTCTCTCACATTTGGCAAACTTCAGAGCAGGTTGTCATAGAAATGTTGTAGAATAAATTTGAAAAGCCTCCTGTAGGTTCATGGAGATTTTTGACACTCAAAGAACAGGGTAGTGCTATGACAGGGTTTTTCTGTGACAGGGTTTTTCTGGCTGATTTGGAACTAATATTGTAAACCAGGTTGGTCTTTTTTTTTTTAAAGATATTTTCTTGATATACATTTCAAATGCTATCCTGAAAGCTCCCTATACCCTCCCCTCGCCCTGCAAATGCAGAGATCTGCTTGCCTCTGCCTCCTGAGTGCTGGGATGAAAGGTGTGTGCCATCACACCCAGCCACAAAGTTCATGTTTTCTAATGCTTCATCCTGAGATAATTTGGGGAAACTGATGAACTTCTAGGGGGTGGAGCCTATTACTCTGGCCCCACCCTATGGCATACCTGGCTGATTTCCACAATATAAGCAGGGGTATCATTCTCCTTACAGCAGGGACTGAGACACCTCATCGCAGGTCTTCCCTGGCACAATAGACTGAGGTTCCCTAAAACCTTGAGACAAAACAAATCCTTCCTCCTTTAAGTCGCTTCCATCAGATGCACTGTCACAGCAACGAGAAAAGGAGCTAATGTACGAAGACACCACCATTTCTCCCTTCTGGGCTACCTGAACGTTTGCCTGGCTAGTGGAAACACAGTTACACATGCAGGGGAGGCTTCTGGCTCAGGAAACACAGGCCTCCTCTTGACAATCACACTGAGGAAGTGTCCTGAGTCAGCTCCACAAGCAGGAGGAACTTATATTCCTGGGGTTCTCCTCTCTCCAGCCCCAGGGAATGGGCTTGCATCCTGTGTTTTTTCTAAGTTTACAAGGCCCATGGGAAATCATTATGAATCATAAGCAAAAAGACAGTTTTCTTTCAAATATATATGAAACTTTCTGTCCTCATCTGTCTTGAAAGCACCAGGGTTTAAGCAGAGTTCCCCATGCTGTGGGTTGTCAAGGAAAGTATGTAGGTGTGGTGGAGGGGGTGTTGTATGTATTGGTGTGAGCTTTTCACCTTTCACACAGACTTCCTCTAAGAAGGATCATGGCAGCCCCACTGTCCTCCTTGGCTGTGCAACACAGATCACATATACTTTATATACCATACATACCAGATTATATTTACAAAGATTAAGGGCTTTGTAAATAGAACGGTTTTCTTGTTGATTAACTTCTATAATTGCCTAAGCCACTTCCCATTTTGCTGTTATTAAGGAGTTTTGGCTTTGGGACCTGGAGAGTGAAGGAATATATCTTACACTCTAAACTTTTTTTTTTTTCAACACAAGATATGGGGATGGCTCAAAATGTTGTCTTGGAGACTTAGAATCAGGATTTGAAACAAGCATAGGGAATTAGGCTACAGAGACCCTCACCAGCGACACACATATGAAGCTGACTACATGCAAGGTATGGGGAAGGCTTCTGGGAATTGGCTGCAATTTGTCCCTTTTGATGTGCAGATCTGAGGACCAAGTGAGCTCAGGTCCAGTCAGCCAAGTGTCAGGGCAGACTGAAGCCCGGTTAGGGTTTATGTTGTCCAACTCTCCTCATCTTTCTGGATTAGCTCTTCGAGTGACACGCTTGGTCTGCTGCTCTCCAGCCCTCCTGTCCCCAGTTTCCCCCTTACCAGAGCACCTCTTCAACACCCAAGGCTGCTTGGTTTACAGAGAGGTTTGGATAATTTCCCATCATCCTTAGCATGAAGTCCCAAACATCCTTGCCCTTTGGGTGTTTTTGCTCGACATCCCACCTCTGCCCTGCCATGAGAGGTAGTCTTGGAGAAATGGCAATGAGGGACAGCAAGTGGCTCTCAGGTCCCCCTGACTGCCAAGCATCTCCACTATCAGGTGCTCCAGAACCCAAGTCTCTGCTACTCCACTGGTGTGGACACACTGATGTCTTTACATACCTTTATACACCTTTTCACTGGTGAGTCATTTATGGACTCCAGTATTCATCCATTGATCAGTATTTTCAGCAAGTTTATAGAGTTGTGCAGTTGTCATAATCCAGCTTCAGAACAATGCCTTCATGCCAAAAAATCCCCTGTGCACTTCTATAGTCGCATTCCATCCCACCCCAGGCAACCACAGGAGACAGATCAGCTTTCTGGTTCTGTAGGTTTGTTATTTCTAGACATTTCAATATCTACTCTCCTGTGATGAACTCATTTTATATGGCTTAGAAGTGTTTGTGATATATTCATCTTGGACTGGGCATAAGTAACTCATCCCTTTTTAGTGCTAAATAACAGTCCATGGCACACTACACTATCCCTCATTTATCCACCCACCAGCTGAGCTGTTTCCACTTTTAGGTTATCATATCATCAGAAGTATCATTATAATATTCATGTGTAAGTTGGTATGAAGGCATTTGATTCTCAGATGTCATAATTATCCAGGAATGTAATTTTAGGCAACTTCTTACTGCTTAAGACTACGTAATGTGGCTTTGCTGCCCCCATTCTCCAAACTATGGGATGCAAAAAATGCTATGATTTCTTCATATACTTGCTGACAGTACTGCCTGCGGCTGTCTTCCACCAGTTTCTACATTCTGGGATCCTGAAGTGGTCTGGAGCTGACTGTTGTTCAAGTTTGCAGTTTCTAATGATTGATGATGTTGATAATCGTGTCACATTCTCACTGGAAATCTGAGAACCTCGACTTTGAAGAATGTCTATTCAAATCTTTGGCTCTTCTTCAATTTCGGTTGTTTATCCTTTGACTATTGAATTATAAGGATTCTTTATGTAATTTGCATTCAAATTCTTCATCACATGTGTGAAAGAAAAATCGGTGGCTTATTTTTCATGTTCTTCACTATCCTCACACTGTTGAAAACAAACATTGCATTTATTCGGCATGGCATGTATATTGAAAAAGAATCACTTTATCACAACATAGGGACTGGTTTGAAGACTTGTAACTCTGTCCTATTGTCTATATTCTTACCTTTGCACTAGAACACCACTGTTCCGATCACTGAAGACTGATGGCAAGTTTTACAATCATGAAGTCTAAGTCTTCCCCTTTGTCCTTTCTTTTCAAAAAATGATTTTGGCTATTCTGGATCCTCCTCATGTTCAAAGTCATTTTGTCAATTTCTGCAAAAACACCTGCTGGGATTTTGCTAGGAATTGCATTGAGTCTGGAGATGAACTTGTGAAGAGCCATCATAATAGCATCGGGTCTTCTAATCTATAAACCATGACTGTTTCTTCATTGACTTTGACTCTCCTTCTCTTTTCTAAGCTATGTTTTTTATGGTTTTCAATGTACAAGTCTCATGTTTCTTCTGCTAAATTTATTCCTAGATATTTAAGTACTTTATGTCATTTGAATGTAATTATTTCCTTCACTTTACTCTATGACTGTTCATTGTTAATAAAAACCCTATATACTTGACTTTTAAGTATTATCTTGATTCTGCAACTTGGCTCAATTTGCTGATTAGTTTTGGTAGAAGTGCATTAATTCTGTGGGTTTGTGTCATTTGTCATTTTTAGCTTCTGCTGTCAACTTCACACAAACAGGGAGGGGAGCCTTAATTGAGACTTTTGATCGCCTCCATTAGATTGGTCTGTGGTGTGGCTTTAAGGCATTGTCTTAGGTGTTAATTGACGCAGAAGAGCCCAGCCCAGTGTGGGTAGCACCGTCCTTAGACATGTGGGCCTGGACTGTAGAGGAAAGGTAACTGAACTTGAGTCCAGGAGCCTCCAGGAAGCAGAGTTCCTTCCTAGTCTCCATCTCAGTGGCTGCTCCAGGTTTCTACCTTGAATTCCTGTAAGGGTCTTCAACTGTAAGAGATGCTGGATGACTGTAAGCAAATGGTGCTTTCCAGACACAACAGGGCAGTTGCACACACGAACTCAGAGCATTTGTGGCAATGTTTGCACAAGACTGTTCAAGCTTAAGTCAGAAAAAAAATCCCAGCAAGTGGGCAGGGAGGTGAGCACAAAGCCCTACCCTTAGCTGAGGTGCTATTGGGAATTGATAGCTGCCAGGGAAGGGGAAGTTAGCTTTCTTTTCTTTATAGGTAAGGTCCATTATATACATGATGACCGAAATAGAATGTGTGAGATTCTGAGAGTTAATATGTATTAAAAGGTAAATAAGAGATTTAGAAAAGTATGAGCATGAATATTTGTACCCTGCTCATTTTTTGGAAGAAAGTTTCTTCTTTTTTGCCTTTAATTATGATGTTAACTATGGAGTTGCTCTCCTTTCTAATCTTGTTCGTTATTATAGCATAGCATATTATTCTGATTACTGCATGTGAACCCAAATTTTGGCTCTTAGGAGAAATCCCGCTTAGTCATTGTACATAACTTTTTAAGACTTGTTATAAGCAGAATGGTGGTGTTCATAGTGGTGTATGTCTTTAATTCCAGCACTCAGGAGGTAGTAGAGTCAAGCAGATCTTTGAGATTGAGGCCGGCGCGGTCTACAGGGCAAGTTCCAGGATAGCCAGAGGTACACAGAGAAACCCTGTCTCAAAAACAAAAGTTTTGTTGTAACTTGTTAATATACATATACATACATACATATATATATATGTATATATGTGTGTGTGTGTGTGTATCAACAAATTACAGTGCTGATGAAGTAGAACTTTTAGGAAGATAAGGATGTGCCCAGCCCAGTGTGGATAGCACCATCCTTAGACATGTGGGCCTGGGCTGTAGAGGAAAGGTAACTGAACTTAAGTCCAGGAGCAATCCAGGAAGTAGTATATATATACATATATATATTCAAAGTATTTGTTTCATTATTTACTTATGCATATGTGTGAGCCTGTGTGTGTGTGGGCGGGGTTGCTGTTGGTGGAGAGAGCACCTATGTATGTTTGTGTATGTATGAACATGTGTGGGTCCTCTTAGAAGTCAGAAGATGGCATGAGATCCCTAGGACCTGGGTTTACAGAAGGCTTGAGTCAATTCACCTGGGTTCTAGAAAAAAAAGGTCCTGTCCTCAGCAAGAGCAGCCATTACTTTCAGCTCTGAATCATCTCTCTGATCCTAGAATTTTTTTTTCATATTTTTCTGGATAACTTTTATATTCAAGCTCATGACAAATACTGGCCCATGGATTAAGGTCTCGGCAATAGGATATGAGGATCCATTGGAATCTGGACAATGCTCACCCTACAAAAGGAATTGTGAAGTTTCCTTCTTCATATCCTAAGATCGTCTATGAAAGGGTGATGTGCTTTTGTCCTTTAAGTATGTGATCAGATTTACAAACTGAATCTTATGTGTCTTATGAGGTTTGCTGGGGGTATATTTCATGTTACTAATTTGTTCACCAACGTCTATTCAAGTTTTCTTTTTCTTTTGAATTATCAGTTCAAAGCATCCGTGTCTTCCTAAAAGTTCGACTTCATCAGCACTGTAATTTGTTGACAGAGAGCTGCTCATCAATGACTTGCCCTTTATGTGTATATGCTGTCGGTCTGATTCCAGAGTCATGGAGTGTTTGGTTCTGATGAGTTCTTTTGGCTGTATTCTCCTTTTTTAATTGGGGGCAGGGGTAGGTGTGGTTGTTGATCTCTTCACAGACAGGATGCCATTTTCTTCAGCTTTGATACCACATTATCGCTTCTTAGTAGGGAAGACTGTATGAAGGATTCCTTCAGCCATCTTCTTAGAGAGCTCCTCTTGGCCTGCCTCATCCTCCAATGCCTGTCCTTTTCCCTAGGAGCTGTGACATCAGCCAGTTTTATTATTTTTGTACTGTGCTCATCCCGGAGTAGATATTTCTGTTTCTCTGTGAACTTCGTCATCTGCTTGCATCCCATGCTCACACTGACCTGCCCACCAGGATGCCAAAACCAGGAAGACAGAGGCTATCCTCGGGCTTATGGTAGAGAAAAGGATGTGGTCCTTATGTATGGTGAATGAGTAATTGAAGGAAGAAGGAAATGAAAAGCAGGAAGGAAGGATTGAGGAAGGAGATAAATCCTCATAAGCTAATTTCCAACACGCATTTCTAAAACCCCGGGCATATTTCCAGGACAGGGTGGCAGGGAGGCAATCAGGAGAGAGGAGGATGTGGATTCAGTGCCCACAGGAGCTGAGGGCAGCTAGCATCCACGGCCATCCCTCCCTTAGAGTTAGTTAGGGTTTGGCCAAGAAGATGTAATTAGAGATGAAACATTGTGCTTCCTCTCTCATAACTCAGCAACATAAGATATTGTCCCCCTTGAAAGGCAAGGCTAGTGTCTGAGGCTATGCACTGTAACAGCGCTCATCCATCTGACCAGAGGTGGAGCCAGCCTTCCTTTCACACACCTCAAAAGATTTGAGACTCTTCTGTGATTCTGCTGTTCTGGAAGCTTACATGGGAGTAATTATGCTGTTAGATTATTATAAACAATTAACACCGTAGATGGCTTATTGTGAATTAGGAAGAGAATCAAAAGCCCCATTTCCTCCTCTTTTTCTTTTCTTAATGTGAATACACATAATGTTTAGCATCAGTGAAGCCTTGGCTAGCTATCAAAATTATTTTTTTTTGTGCTGACTCAATTAAAATGTAGGGCAGATGAGCTAGTTAGGCATAGAAATGATCTCATTATATGACATACATGGCTGAAGCTTAAGCCTGCGCATAAGCTCTTCAAGTGTTTTTCTTCACTCACTCAGACAGCTTTTATTTATTTATTTTTTCTGTTTTGATTTTGTCAATCAAACTGCAGAGGTAAGAAGACTTAACTGCAGTCCGCTCTAAGCCCAGAGCCTAAAGAGAAGGCCAAAGCTAGCTTCTTCATGCGACCACAAATGTCAGCAAGTCAAGTACCACCGCCTACTCCAGACTATAGTTTACTGGGCAGAGATGGTGGGCGGGCAGGACAGTAGACACTTTACTCTTGGTGTGGATGTCTGGATATCAGAAGAGAACTGGATACTAAATCTGCTCAAGAGAGTGCTGGACAATGGCCTCCATCTGTCCCTGTGGTCCCCATACCTTGGCGTGTACCATACAGAAACCCTGCTGTTCTCAGGCCTCCACTGTATCCTCATCTACAAAACAAGCAGCTGAACAATCAGCCTTTTATTCCCAGGACACAGCAGCAGCAGCAGCAGCAGCAGCAGCAGCGGTGGCGGCAGCATTAATTCAAAACCACCCTGGCTGTTATCCCACCCTGGATGGACAACAGAGAACAGACTTCTGTAGACGCTCCCTAGTGATGATAAGGACCTGCCAGGGTTGAGAACAAGAGTAATATGAAATCTTGAAAAAGCTTCTGGGTCCCTTCCAGCTCTGTACAGAGATTCAAAGAAGCAAGACATGACCCACAAAGAAAGGGTCATGGTTGCACATCACACTCCCATGGCTGAAAGGTATCTGGCCAATTTTGCTTTGATAATGCCTTGTGATTTTTATATTCATCAAGGGACTGATCTTTAAATACTACGATCACAGTGAGGGAGATATTTGAGGCAATTTTTTCATGAAAAAAATTCTAAATGAGTAATTCTTCCAAAAAGAATGCTTCATAGTCTTTTCCCTCAATGTTACCATCCATTTAGCCACCTCCAGGATTCTAACTGTTCTGTTCCCTAAATCCATGCAGCTTCCAGAAAGTTCTCCAAAGAGAGATATAGGAAATAGGTTACATCCCTCAGATATTATGATAGACCTCAGAGCCAGGTTTCACAAATTCCAGGCAAAGAAGACCTATCAGCTGGCCACCTCTGACACAGAGAGCAGGAAAAGTCCCAGCCTGCCCAGCAGGCACATTCTGCCAGCTGTCAGCTCTGAAGGGGGATCAAAGACAGCTTAACCCGGATGTGACATGAACAGCTTCCCTCAGCATCAGCCTGGCGCATGCCATAACAAGGGGAGACACTCTTGCCAGGGCACTTCACACTTAACCCCTTGCTGTTGGCTAATGGGCTGTCAGAACTCATACAGGACTGCCTTTCCGCCATGTAATCTGGAAATACATCCTTTCCTCCTAAGTATTAAGTTGTTGAGGCTGATCAGCTCAGCTCTGGGTTTACCAGCTTAAATGGAGAAGTCTGAGCCTCCAGAGTGACCCTGGTTATGTTCAAATCTCAGTCCTCTGGGCTCTGCACGATACAACCAGGGTCTCAAATATCCCAGTTCCTAACCCTCATTCTCTGGGTACCATGCTGAGGAAGTGTGATAGAGTCAGCTAGGGTCTCACACCTGCAAGCAGCCCCAACCCCAGCCCCAGCCCCAGCACAGTGATCCTCTCTGCTTCTCCTTGCATGAGGATGATGATGGGTTAATGAGTCAAGTGGTTTTCTGTTGTTTATTTGTTTGTTTTTCATATATAGCCCTGGCTGTTCTGGAATTCACTATGTAGACCAGGCTGGCCTTGAACTCACAGAGATCCACTTGCCTCTGCCTCCTTGGATCAAAGGTGTGCACCGCTATGCCCGACTTACTGAGTTGTGTGTTAAAGTAGCAACTATTACCTAAGTCTCACTGTTGAGTTGACATATTCCTGGGACACCCAGCACAGGCTAAGGTAGAAGAGACTGCCTGGAGGAGGTGTCTGAGCAGAAGCATGGGAGAGGCATACAGTAGGCACTCTGTGAGGCAAGGCAGGGGAGTGGAGGGTGACTTCGCTGTGCAATAGCCCTGAAACTGGGGCTTCTTCCTGCTCCATGTGCTGTCTCTGACTTCCATTTTTGTTTTTGGGAGACATAGGAAAAGTGGTACCATCCAACCTGGCAGCCAGGCTCTGGGGCAGGGTGACCTGGACTTCTCAGGTTTGCTGAAGGTAGGATAGTGGAGTGACTGTGTGCATGCCATCTTCTGGATCTTCCAAGCACCGCTCCAAGATATGGCCTCCGGAGACTGAAGCACTCTGTGTAGTCACCAAATCCTAATGTCCTTGAGACCCTTCAGAGTTTTATTAAGACTGTGCTACCAACGTGTGCAAGATGTCACAGTCACATTCACTGTGTGAGCAGCCAGCCGCCATGCCTGCACCTCACCTGGTTACCCTGCTATGTTGACACGCCTACACAACCTCTCCAAGGAGCCCGTTCAGCCTTCCAGCAGCAGCTAGACTTTTGGGAAAATATTCTGAGGAGACAGGAAGAGACGGGAACATTCCAGACTGTGGTAACCTCCCCCAGGAGACCTCTGTGCTTCTGGTATACAGGAATGGCACATATGGTACATCTTCTTCAGGAAAAAAAATTCTTTCTGAGAAATGCAAATCTCTTATTTACATACAACTGAATAACAGCAAGGCTTCCTTTCCCTGAAACATCTTGAATCACACAGTTGTTTATCTGGGCTTCTGATAACTCAGTGAGAAACAGATAGCTCGACCCCAGACATCCAGTTCTTGACTTCATCTGTGGAGCAAGGCCTCTTCCTCCTTCTGTCCCTGATTACAGCAATCAGATCAGAGCAACAGAAGATGCTGGTGGCGTCCCTCATCTTTCAGTTATCTGCCAACTAGCAGGAGGCCAGATAAGGCCAGATAGATGTGCTATAAGGATGACTTTTTAGATATACAGCCTTGAAAAGACACCTGTTTACCTGGAGGCCACAGTGACAGTGATGGTAATGTAGGAAAAGGACAAAGTGACATCTCTCTTCAATTCTCTCTCACACGGCAGGCAGTTACAATGGGGTGGGACACTTTATTCCCATCAAACACAAGTCAAGCCCACCCCTGGCTTTCCTCTTCTATCCTAAATCCTTAGATGTGCCTGAAGCCATCCCACAGGCAGGGCTCCTTGAAGGGCCTTGAGAGATATCTCAGGAAGGGGTCAGGGAAGACTGTGGGACTGGAAGAGGGTCACTCACCAAAGGAGCTGCCCAGAGTTCTAGAGACCTTATCAAGGTGTGCCTAAAGCTACCATGAGTGTAAACATGATGGCACGGCACAGAAATTCACATGGCTGTCACAAGGGTACACAAATGACTGCTACTACTGATTTATATGTCATGGATACAGAGTTTATTTACAACTTATCATAAAGACTTGATAACAGTTTAAGTAGATGGGTATGCTAATTATACCAAGTTGACCACATGTACACATGAATTAAATATCATATTACATCCCATAAATATGCAAAAATATATATCAATGAATAGCAGCTGAATATGCACATGGGTTCTGAGAATTTGGATGAGGTAGGATAGAATTATCCTTTCTAGTACCAATAATTCGCTTATCAGGTTCTTTTGATAATCTGAAATAAATTTTTTATGTCAAAGCTTAAAAAGAAGTGCCTAAGACATCTTTAAACACAAAAAGATACAGAACCTTACAAAACTAGATACATAAAAAGAAGGCCCATTCCCAGTAGTGTGGCTCCTGGTCCATGCAATTGTGGATGACAGGATCACGTTGACAGATGGTGTCAAGGTAAGAAGTTTTGGGGGTCATATACAGGGGCTGCCTGGCCTGACCTCTGGCAACAAGAGTTCCCAGAAAAAATTTGCAACTTCATCTGAACCTTCACTGATTTGAACTAGGAGGAGGGCGGGGGCAGGGGTGGGGCTGGAATGTTGCATGTCCAGAGTCCAATTACAATTTAACTTGGGCTGCCGTTAGCTCCAAGTGATTCCTTGCCCTCCTCTGTGTCAGCCCTATGTCAGTCCTAACATCCTATGAAAAACAAACAAAAAACCTTTTGGAATATATTAACTTAACAAAACCCCAGTTTTCACTGACCAAAAGGCTAAAACTGTCCTCGGAAGTCAACTGAGGCCTATAGCTGAGTTTCCCTGCTTTGCTCTGCCTAGTTAACGTCTCTACTGATGTATTTGAAAAGTACCTTCATTATGACTTTCTCTGTTCTGTTACAAAACAAACACGTTTATCAAACTGTTACTCTATTGGAACATGGAATTTGGTGTAACCTGTGTCCTGGGGCACAGTCACTCATATTTAGCTGTAGAGAAAATCCTCCCTTATCCCTGCTGATATGACAATTGTGATTATGCATCAATACCTCCATCCCTTCCCTCTTTGGAAGACCAAAGCCTTGTGCCCAGGTACTTTCCAAATGCCAGGAGACATTGCAAAATAAGCCAGCAGGTTCCTGAAGCCAACTTCTTAGGCTAAGCCTAAGTTTCCACTTGGCTTAGCCTTCAGATCTGCCCTAACTCCACTCTTGTTCAGCATCTCTACAGGCTGATGTATCAAACATGGTAATGCTATTTGTTATTCAGGATCACAAAACAGTGGTTCTTGACTGATTCTGGGCAGAGACAGAGAGCAGTTCATATTGTCTGCATCATTATTCTCTGGGTATTATGTCTGGAAACGACAGAGAGATACATAATTGGCCTAGTGTAAATATTAACATTGTGTATTATTATTGTCTTATTGGGCAGTGTGAGTCACCTTTAGAGCTGCTGGGATAGGGACAGGTGGGAATATTCCAGATTATAGTGACCTCTCCCTGCCTCTCTTGCAAACAGAGCAAGACAGAGACTGCTTCTTGGAACTATGGAGCTTGGTTGATGTTGCTAGGAGCTGGGTAGAAAGATGGATTCCCTTGCTCTGAAGGAGATAACTTGTTCCAATTAGGAGAAAAGTCCAATAATAGCTAGCATCTGAGATAGTTGCTCTGAGTGAGCACTGGGCAATGCTGACCTGGGCACCAGTGAATAGAACTGCGATGCTTCTTGGAGAATCTTAGCACTTTAATGAATAGGTAAGGATCCTTGTTAATTAGCACATCCATTGTTGAAATGCAGATGAGGCTGCTCACTCCAGCAGCTTCCCCTAAGTACATTCCCTGTGTCCTAGTTTACAAGGCAGTTGTCCCCAGAACTCTTCTTGTTTATTAATTGCCACTAGGATAAGGGTGAGGAGATTCTTAATAGGAACTGCAGGAACCTAAGTCCACCTGGAGATGGAGGAAAAGACTGAGGGGTTTCCGAACCAAGCTTCAAGGGCTGCAGACCTCAGCTGGTAAGGGGCTGATCAAGACTACTCAGCATGCTTCTGGGTCTCATCATAGACCCTTTCCAACCAACTATGTGGGTTCGTCTGGAACCCTGGGACTTCAGTTTGGCTTTGATTGATTCTAAATGGTAAGGGTTATTTTGGAGTTGAGAGCCACCATTTGATGAGAACTAGGGAATGGATTGTCTCCATCAATCAGGACTGCTCCTGCAGGTGGAAACACTCTCCCTATTCCTATTAGGACAACTAAGGCGGAGAAGATTAACCCAGTCCTCTCAACCTACCCAGCCAGTCAGAATCAGTTCTGCCTCCGTGTCCTGCCCTGGCATTCCAGGCAGACACTTAGGAATGATGGTGGCTCTCTTCTAACTCATTTCCCCTCTCGAATGGCTAATCCACCAAGACTGGTAATTCAGGAGTTTGCCTTGCTTCTAACTTCTAGAATACAATGTCTGAGCTCATACCCAAGAATCTTTGCATTTGCTGTTTGCTTCTTTATACCTGTTATGCAAACGATGATTCTATGCCCCTCAGAAGTCATGATACATCAGGACTCTATAGTCTTGAGGTCAAATCTAGACAACCACTTGAATGTTATAAAGTTTTATTTAAACACAGGCACTCAGTTTAATGTTGTCTACTGTTGTACTTCTACTATAGCAGCTTACCTAAATAGTTATGGTAGAGACCCCATGCCCACAATGTTCAAAGTATTTACTGTGGGGGCGGGGCTTAGGAGATTGTTTGCTTACCCCTCCTTAAGGGGGATCTGACTCTGATATATTATTTACTATTGATTGGGGTCTAGGTACTTTCTACTCTGTTAAAGTTAATGGTGAGCTTGCAGTCTGACAAAGAGATGCTGTTAGGAACGAATCTTAAAGCTACACTTTATCACCCTGGGAGTTCACCCGCTCTGTATCAGCCTTAGCTATCTGCTCTCAGTGGCCCTTTTGCTTCAGACTATCCAACATCACCACACCCACATTCCCTCTTGAAAGTTTTTGCCATCCTAGTGGCTGCAGATTAAACAGGTAAATACAATGCTGATTTTTGTGAGTTTTAGCATATGTTCTCTCTCACACATACATTTTCTCTCTCTCTCTCTCTCTCTCTCTCTCTCTCTCTCTCTCTCTCTCACACACACACACACACACACACACACACAGGGAGAGAGAGAGAGAGAGAGAGAGAATTTTAGAATTTTATTTTGACAAGTTCCTCCTACCATGTTCAATTTCTCTTCAATACTTGGCTCCTTTGTTCCCTTCTCTGGTGCCCTTTCCCCCGTTTCCAACCCCATGACCGACCTTCATCCTGTCCTGCTTCCATGCTTCCTGGCCTCGATATGTTCCTGAACATTCTGAGAACCCTTCCCTGCACTTGAACTGAGTCTTTGAGTGAAGCAAGTCAAATCCCAGCTCTAAAATGTCTGGGGAAGGCTGAGAGGGTGTATCTGTGTTCTTAAACTGGTTTTGTCTCAGCGACAATCGTGGGGTTGTTATTGTCTTCAGGAATTAGTATGGATTTCAGGTCGGCACATTCTTGGCATCATTAAAGAGGCTTTGCTTTCTGGAATGAGCTCCTTCAGCCTTTCAGAGTTATTATCTTTCTTCCTGCCCACATCCACTCTCACCTGCCAGCAGGGAAAGAAGCAGACTCCCATTTGCTGTCACAGACAGCTTATTTTTCTTGGGGACTGCAGGGCATCTTGTATATTCAAAAGAGGTCATTAGCTCTCAGCCTCTACCTGACTCCAGGCTCTTCTCTCTGGACTTCAGACAAAGTATGAGAGACTGTCATCCAAGTGATGCCTTTAGTCTATGTGAGATAGCAACGATATGAGACACAGGAAAGTCAGAGAAGGTCTTGGCGAGAAATGTCATGATGTCAGACAATGCTTGTCCTGTTTAGAAGTCAACTGTGAAGACAAACGGAGAGAAAAACAGGTATATGCTTGCTACCCCCCACCTATATGTACTTTCCAGATCCCTGTGAGAGAAGAAAAAAAATGTACAGAACTAAGCTGCACCTGGTCCAGTCATTGTCTTCTTGTAATTCAATACCCACCCCTGCAAGCTCACATGTCAGAGTGACTGCTTCTGAGATGAGTCACAGATTTCAGATCTAGGCATTCCTGGTTTGGCTTTGGGAAGGAAAGAGGAATGTGCGTGTGAGGGTCGAGTTCATGGAAAGAGAGGTCAGCACAGCACAGGTCAAAAGATAAAATAATAAAATAAAATAAAATAAAATAAAATAAAATAAAATAAACAATAACCAAATCAACAACAAAGAACCAACCCGGAAAGGCTGGCCTCACATTGAGCAGACCCTTGTGTTACATATGTGGCACAAATTAGAATATAACAGAAAGGTTTTGCATTGTATCTTCCTGTAACAAGGGGAAATCATTCAATTCTAAGAATAATTTTAAGCCAATCCTTTGAGTGAAGATAAAAAGCACGAACAAAGCTCAGGCTGAGATTCTGGGCACTAACACCACCATCATTCTGGAGGGCAGAATGGTGCTGATGCAGAGGAGGGCACAAGTCTCCTGCCCTGGGCACACACAAAGGAAGGAGAATGCATGCAACTGAAGGAAATCTTCGCTAACTGGTCCTGGACTAGAGCAAGAGAAAGCCCCTTTTGGACATTTAGAAATCTGGCTTGGAGCCCTACTACATAGAAGAAATGAAACCATGGCATTAGGCTCATCTGCACTCCTAGGACTAGACCAAACCACCTGCTTTCTAGTGTAAGTAAATGTTTCTAGTCAAAACAGTAGTGTTGCACCTTCATCTTGAAAACACAGCCATTTTGAAGACGTGGGAGAAGATTTCTAAGATTTAGAGCTCTGTAAGTTGAAGAGAGCTGGTCATTTTCAGAAGCCTAGGAGACATGCTTCACTCGCCCTTTAGTGTGAAGTGACAGGCCATGTTAATTCATCAGTGAATCCCTCCAATGAAGGTTACAGGAAGCTGCAGAGTTTCTTACCTTTCAAGGCTAATAGGATTAATTGCTCGAACATGGCTCTTGGGTTTGAAATACATGTCTCTTTCTTGGACAAGAACCCAGAGCAGCTTCCACACCTAACACACTTGAGAGGTTCTTCTCCTTGCCTTTTCTGGATGGAAGGAAGCTCAGGAGACTGTACTTTACACGTAGAGTACATCTACTTGTATTTGGTGAAAATTCATGAGAGAGAAATGAGGGAAAAGATGGCCCATTAGCAACCACCCTTCAGAATTCGAAAAAGAATGATTTATGTGGAGATCAAGGGAGTGTGTGTGCTGTGATAGCTCTTTCTGTTGCTCCTAGAAGGGAAAGAATCCAAGGAACCAAGAAACCAAGGTGTTTGCTCCACACAAATCCAGCCATGCTTAGCAAAGAGGAAATGGTATAGGCTGTGCTTTAATGATGAATCAGATGTTTGCCTCTTAAACCCCAGCAGAGTCATGGGGAGCTAATATGTCCATAGCAGGTGGCTCATCATCGCCGGCTCAGCTCAAGCTTCCAGGAAAACGACTGGAGCACCCCAGGATGCCATTGGAAGCATCACTTTCTAAATGGCTATGACACAACCCCACAATGGCCTCAAGTTCCAGCATCCCTGAAAAACCTGCTCAGGGACTTCAACTCAGTGCCCAGGTTACTAGGAATGACTTAGTCTCTCTTGTTTAAGAATGAAACACTCAAAAGCTAAACACTTTTTGTTATTGTTGAGGGTGAGCCAGTAGGAGATATTGCTCAAGGTTTCAGTCACTGGTATTTTGTGAAAGAACCATCAAGAAAAAACAAAAATTCCTTTAGAAATGTGTACAATTCTTAGGAGAGAAGAGAATCCAAGTTCCTACTCTGAAAATAAAATAAAAACTTCAGTTGAGCTGTGAAACCCCTCCTGGGAGAGAAACTTTGTGAAAAATAAAAGGAAGATATTCTTTTAGAATTCACTATCTGTCTATTAGAAGAGAAGGATAGCGCAGTGAGCTTAGGTGTCAGCTGAGAGAAGTTAACTCCACACGGTTAGGGGTGTGAGTTCCCCAGTGGGGTGTCAATAGTAAACACCCTCCTAGATCCTGGAACGCCTACCCAACGCTGTGCCCATTTCATTCCAGATCCATACCCCTAACCCTCACAGCCAACTTCAAAGTCATTATCGCTTCAGTCTATTGGCAAATATCCTGAGGTACTCAGAGGTAAAGCCACTGGCTGAGAAGCTGGCAGTGCAGAGATACTCAAAAGGAGCTTTTGAGTCTAATTTGGGATAAACAAGGGTTGATGATGTCTCTGTTCAGAGTGCCCGCATACCAGAGTCTTAGGTCTAAACCTGCTCCCTTAGTGATCCCAATTCAGCCCCACACTTTGTCCTCCTCTGTTCTGCTTATTTATGCACAGCCCCAAAGATCTGAAGGAGTAAAACTAGGACTCAGAGGATTGGATGGGAGTGCAGATACATGGAAGGGCATGTTGGGAAGCAGAAACTGCACGGAAGGTCATTGAGGCTCTGAAAACATGGGTTACCCAACGTACACTATATTTAAAACTGAGGTATATGGGGGAGGGGTGGTACATGAGTTGGGTCTCGTCTTCAAACATGAAATACAGGGACTGACCTTAGGTCCTCAGGCTCGGCAGCAAGCCCCTTTACTCACTGCATCATCTCAGTAAACTGGAGTTCTCTGTAGCCCTTCCTCCGCCCCCCTTAAATGAAATGATGTCCAAATAATTAGTTTGGGCCATTTTCTGAGATGACTATATGAATTTGGCTAATTAGAAATTTTGAATTTGAGTCAAAGGTATGATAGTCAATTTTTATAATTTTACAAGCTATTTTACCTGGCATGGAATAGATGCCTCTGAACTGCTGCAAGTCATTTGAATGTCTGCATCCTTGGGGGATTAGAGATGGCATGAGAAGAGATAGCAGGGGTTGGGGCTCAGCCACATCTGCCATCTCTCATATCCTGTGTATTGATTTGGAAAAGGACTTCTGAATTCAACCCCACACCTTGATCTCGTCTGTTCTCTCTCTCTCTCCCTTCTTTGGATGAAGGCTGGCATATGAAGCCATGCATGGTTTCAGAAAGCTCAAGTGATGGGCCACTATATCTAAGAGCACCATATTGAACCAGCAAACACAGATAATTGAGTTACCTTCAGAATGATGGCTCCCACCGAAAGCTCGTGGGTTTCTCTAAATGAGGAACAGCTGCGACTTTACGGTACCACCCTGCAAACATGCACATTCCCACTTCCAGGCTCATTTTGAAGAAACTGAAGTTTGGAACAGGTTGAAAGCAGTCAGCAAGTCTGTCCTTCCCATTCCCACTCTCATCTCTGGAAAACTCTGAAGAGGGTTGAGTGGCAGCCACACCTGCTGCATCTTTGAACAGATGCAGAGCCTGGTGCTCCACAGCCCGCAACCACAAATGCACACAGAGCCGCCAGGGACACAGCCTGTAAAAGGGCCTGTATCCACTGACTGCAGATTCTTTCTTTTATGGATCACCACATTACTTGTGGGGAGTAAACCAGTAACAAAGCAGACCTTCCCCTTCGGCAAGACAAACGCTGAAAACCAAAGGCAAAAAGGCAAATGAAGATCTGATGCCATCCAGAACAGAGTCTGCCACATGGTCGGAACTGATTTCTCAGTCTTGACTTGCCCCCAAAGCAGATGGCACAGTCAGATGCACCCAGACGGCTCGTGTGGTTCATTCCAAATAGCCTGCCTACTTGGAAATGGCAAAGTTCCCTAGAGATGCCAGTATGGAGGGGCCCAACCCCTCACCCAACACCAAGGATACAGCATGTGTTCACTCTTTCAAACTTCTGAGCTCTGTGCTGTTGGCATCAGAAATAAGAGTTAAAATACAGCTAAATATTCATGGAATGACTCGGTAGGTAAACACAGAAGAATTCGCTCTGTTAAGTAACATGGAGCCCACGTGAGAGGAGACGCAAGTCAAGGAACACTGCTAAGTATGTTATCAGAGGAGATCTCTCAGAGAAGGTAGATCTCCTTTGGAATGGCTAAAGATGAATGATTCAGAGAGCAGGATTATTTGGTTCCCAAGAGAATGCTATTCCAGGAGAGGGAGAATCATACCAAAGGCCCAGAGACACTTGTAGAAAAAATACTAGGTGTGGTTGGTGGATGAGATTTCTGTTGAGGAAATAGTCACAAGATTTCTGCTTCTCCAGAAATCTCTTGGAAGGAAATTTGAGTTTGGACTGGGATGGTAACTTGCCTGGGTCATTTCTATGTGCTTAGATGTGATGTCAGCAGACTTTAATATGAGCTTGTGTGTTTAGTCTTCTTCTCCCCACATCCCTGTGAGGACAGCATGTCTTGGAAATTTCTGTCTGCATCTAGTAGCAAAGAAAGGTGTCCAGATCAGACACAGACTCAACCTCAGCTGAGCCCAGCCCAAATCTCCAAAAGTAAAAAAGCTCACAGACCCATATCCTTGTAGTTACAGATCAACACCTTCGGCCTGTTGGTGTTATGCAGATGTAGTGGAAATCCCGGCAAAGAAGAAGGCAAAAGAGGCCAGAGGAGAAAGAAACTGCTTCAATTGAGTTACAGCAAAGAACCAATGGAAGAAGAGACTGGGAGTCATGAGGTCCAGGCTTCCCTTTGGTGGCCACTTGGCCACTCCTGCCTAGCACTTGGCACTGGTTCTAACACATAGGAACTGCTTGGCAGACAGACAAAGCAGGAATCTGAGGGGATGGGTGAGCAAGCAACAAAGATGATCTGAATCCCTGGGTTGAGTAGGGAGCACAGTCAAAAGTTCAGCTGGAACTCCAGCCTAGAAATGTGTTCAGCTTTACAGAGTAGTCATACAAATGTACCCAGTTTCACAATACCTGGATGGATGTGGGCGGTGAGTCAGGACTCATATCTGAAGTACGCTTAGTCTAAAGTCCACAGACTCAAGAAAAATGGAGTAAGCCACCACTAGCTAATAATGTACATAATGAAAGGCCCAGTTACTGGTATCGAAAATACGTATGCAGTAAACAGTTATTTAGCACTCCCTGTTTAATACATTGGCAGATCTTTGATTTACAATGAAGTAAGGATATACATGCAATTGTATTTTAGGCATATTGTCACCATAATCCGCTGTTAGGCCACCCTCATAATAGCCAATCCTGTGGCTTTGCCTTGATTTGAACTACCCTGGGGCAAAATGGACTGAGCTATTATAAGGGTCTCTAGATTTGCAAATCGGAAAGGTTCTCAGTGCCACTGAGGATACTTGGAGGGGATATGCAAAATAAAGTAGCAGCAACAGTGTCTGCTGGCAAAATTGGAGGTCATTTGCATCCTAATCTCTCAAGGCTTTATGGAGGAGCCTATGTGGAGAATGAAGTCAAAGAGAGGCTCTGAGGAAATATAGTCAGGGTTAGTGGGGCTGAGGGAACAGGGGCAGGATGGTGGTGCTATGGGGATGAGCACACACATTAGAGAAAGATGATATCATAGATTGAACTGTGAAGGATGCAAAGGTCATAAATGCTTCCATGGGTACGCTTTGAAAAAGATGACTTTTCCCTCTCTGTCATCTTCAGGGCTGCAGACTGACAGCCAAAGCAACCCCACGTAAGTCCCATGTCCTCATGAAAGGAGATATAGTTTCCTTGAGGTTCTCTTATGATAGCATTGGAGACACAGCTGAGTGACCTGCCTATCATATGTAGAATCCCAGACCACGCAAAGGGCTCACAAGTACATGTTTGGACCTCAGTTCCAACATAGCCATAGATGACAGCCAGCTAGACTCACAACAGAAAACAGCTCTGGGTGACTCCAGATTCCAGGACCAGTAGCTTTATCCTTTGCATATTACTGGTAAGATACCATGTTCTCATTTGCTTTTTGCTGCTGTAATAAACACCATATCCAGAAGGCAAGGATTTATTTCAGTTTCCAGTCCATCTGATTAAAGAAGGTCAAAGTAGGAACCTGGAGGCAGGAACTAATACAGACGCCATGGAGTAAGGCCCATTACTGATTTGATCCCCATAGCCTGCTAAACCTGCTTTCTTATACAACCCAAGATTCCCCTGTCCAGGGATGGTACCACCCACTATGCCAGGCCTCCTGCATCATTAATCAAGAAATGCCTCACAGACATGCCTACAGGCCAAGATGATGGAGGCATTTTCTCAATCGAAGTTCCCTCTTCTTATATGACTCTAGCTTGTGTCAAGTTGACAAACAAAACCAAAAACCCAATCAACCAATCAACCAACCAACCAACCAAACAAACAAACAAAAAAACAAAAATCAACTAACTGGTATAGACCCTGGCAATTAGAATGGGGACACTTACCCCTGTTAAACCCCTTCTAATACCCACTGAATCTATAAACAGTAGTTTCCATTTCACAAAGGAGCGTTACCGAGGCCAGAAAAGCAAACAAAACTATGACAGGGTATGATTGAAGAAGACTCTTGCTGTTCTTTCGGGTAATAACAAAGACTCAAAGACTCATCGGCAGGCTGTCTAGCTCAGAGTGCCCAGCCCCCCACCACCCTTTCTGAACCTGCCTTCTCCAGCGGGCTCCCTTTAAAGGGGCCTCATTAGCCACCTGTTCCTAGACTCGCTCTAGAGAGCTACTTCTCTTGCAAAACGTATGTATTCATTAAAGATAGCGAATGTTAGAATTGTGCGTCTGTTGCAGGTGGCCAGGAAACTCACTGTAGAGAAGACATCTAGTTTCTGCATATTATTCGATTGTGTCTTTGTCAAAGAGCTAATGGAGGTGGGGAGGAGGGTGCAGAGACAGTTGACTCCTTTATTCCAGTACCTACTGAACAGGATGCACCTGTATACTGGCAGGTGGAGTCGAAGGAGATACTGTCCTCCAAACTGCTAGGGTATTTTCAAAGTGGCTGGATGAGACTCTCCTTCAGCTAGATTTACACCCTGTTTACCTTCGGCAGTGAAGAGAAAGAGCCTCAGAGTCCCCTTCACTTTACAGGGAGGGCAGAGATTTCCAGCCTGATTTATGGGCCCGCTCATGCGGCACCATAAGAAGTTATTTTGCATGATACACCCTCGGTGAGGCAGGCAGCGTGGTTAGAGGTACCCAGCTGGAACTGAGGATAGAGCAGCTACACACGTTCCCAGCAGACTTCTGGAGGAAGGGTGTCCCACAGTGTTGAAAATCATGACAGAACAAGATAGAAGAAGAGGAAACAGATGGCTAGGACGGCCAGTGTTTCTCCAAAGCAAACATGGCTTGTCATTAGGTGGTACAGGAGAACAGAAAGGGACATGAAATACACTATAGAAGAGGCAGCGGAGAAACCTAAAAGATTCTGCTCCAGCAAGGGTTCAAGGGCAACGCCCACAGGGATCTTTCAGACAGGTGCCCTGAGATGATGTGGGGGAGATGACTCCATCTTTAAGGATCCCAACCCCCAACTCCATAATCCAGTCCTTTTTGAAAACATAATTTTGTATGGAATCTTTGGGAATTTCATATCATGCACCCCAGTTTCACACATTTCCAGTCCTCCCATATCTGCCCTCTACACATGTAACCTCTTTCCCAAAAGGAAATAAAAATAAAAATAAAAAAAAAGCAATACAAAGGAAAAATAGAAAGAAAAGCCTAACTAAATCAAGCCAAACAAACAAACAAACAAACAAACCCCAAAACCAACCAACCAACCAACCAATTAAACAAACAAAAAGTCATCTCGCTAACCCCTTAGGGTAGCTACCTGCTTCTCAATCAACTACAGCCTTCTATGCATGCACCATTCTGCTCTTCGGTCTGTCCTGCCTCTCCATCACGGACTTGTTCGTTGTAATGCCATTGGAAGCTGTGGTGTGTCACACAGTATATCCTTTTGCACAAACAGTTCTACTTATTCATTGCAATGAGTCATTGGTCTGGTTTGAGGTCTCTGGATTTTGCTATATCATTAATACAGGACCCTTAACCAAGACTTCTTTTGGATATCTTGCTGTAGCCCAGAGACATGGATTCTGCAGCCTTGGTTCTGCGAGGTTCACCCCTTCATCTGCTTCAATAGATCATAGATGGAGTAGTTGTTAGGATGGAGCACTAAAAACCCTGGAACTGGGCCAGGGAAATAGTTGAATTGGTCAACTTGGGCCTTTGCCTGGTCCCTTGTATACTGGCAGGAAAGGGGCAGAGCTAGGTCTCCCGATAGGGGTCCAGGTGGGACCAGCTCAGCAGCCCTGAGACATCAACATGGCTTCAGGCTGAGGTACAGAGCACAGCCATCTCATTGCCTATGGCAGTAATATGGGGCACAGACATCAACATATACTCATGCTGAGGTAGGACTGAGGATCCAGATATGGCCCTCGGTGGCAGCCCAGGCCTCTCACATCAGGGGCTCCTCGTCGTTGGCATGGTTCCAGCTTCATCTCTCCTCATAGTGCACAATCCGCTCCACCCCTCCTTCGCTTCCATCTCTCCATCACAAACAAGCTCACTTCTGCAGCGCCCTCCCAGCGTCTCCCCACACTCCTGTCCTAATCACGAGAAAGCTCTGCCACAAATGACCATTGAGAGCCTTGCCCCAGTTCCTCAAAATATCTAATTATTACTTCAAAATTCTCAGGCATCAAAATCAAGGTAACTCTAACCAACTGTCACAGCCAAGAGGAGCCGGTGACAACACAGAATGTAAGGTCCTGCATGAGTTTCAGAATCAAGAGAAGGATGTTAATTGGCAATTAGGGAAATCTGAGTGATTACCAACATTAGTAAATAACTTATAAATACTGGTTCACCGCTTATAGCAAATATTTCCTAGTGATATTAGGTGTATAGAACAGGATAAATGGAATAGAGATTTTTGTAAATCCTATAAGTCTAACTTACATTATTTTAAAAACAATAAAGTTTTTATTTAAACAACAAAGGGAAATGAAACTGTCCACTATGCTATCTTCTTCAGAGAGCTGTTACGCTTACAGCCATCTCTGAATTTATGAGAATTCGAATTTTGTGAGACAGGGCTTTTTCTGTGTAGCCTTGACTGTCCTGGAACTCACTCTATAGACCCAGCTGGCTTCCAACTAAGAGAGCCACCTGCCTCTGCTTCCCAAGTCCTGGAATTAAAGGTATGCACCATCACTGCCTGGTGAATTTACATATTTTCAATCAAATGAACCAAACACAGAGCTATGCTCTATTGAGAGGTGTTTTCTTTTTCCAGTTCTCTTAAAAGAGGCTCTCTGGCCCTTCCTTGCAAGCCTGGGCAGTGTACGTTTCCACCTCATTTTGTATCCAAGAGAGAGCAAAATGCATGTAATATGTTGTTAAAACTTCCGAAAGAAAACCGTACTTCACAAACTAGCATCAGCTGGGGGAAAAGATGGGCGTTTCAGGAGAGCTGCGGAGCAAGAGCAAGGTTAATCAGGAACCTTGTAGAAGGAGCAGCAGTGGCCCTCAAATCCTCCCTCTGACCCCTGAGACTTACTCCACTCTTTTTCAAATGAGCCCTTTGGACTCTCACAGAAATTCTGCAGTCTGTCAGGATCCCATCACCAGGATAAGAAGTTGGGGTTCAGGGGGAAATTTGCTGCCTCCCTAAATTATAACTTAGTACATGGTGGAATAGTGTCTAAACCCGAGTCAAACCTCTAAACCTAGGCTCCTGCACAATGCAGCACTGATGCTTGGGCCGAGTTGAAGTTCTAGACACAGGGAAGCCAGGACAAATGGATATCAATCAGAGGGACTGCTGCTTTGTCGCTGGAGTAGCTTTCGTTAACCATGTGATGTGCATTGTTTTTACGGGGTCTGAATATCCAAGTGAGGCAGCTTGGTTTGCATCCTGGGGAGCCACAGGACCATAATCTCTAAGCTTCTGCTTCAGGGTCCCCTGGCTCTGAGAAAGCACAGTGCCTGAAGGGATGCTGGGAGCCCATGTTTCCAGCCTCAGGGGCCTCACTCAGTATGCCTAGTTTATGGGTGGAAAGTTGGTTTCACATTGTTCAGGTGAAATCAGATTTGGAAATTACTAAGATGGTCAGTCCCTTTTCACTTTAAATGTCTAAGAACAACTAATTAGCAAATTAAATCCCTGTAATTACTGCTCACAAATCTCACTGTAATTCTAATGGGCCTCTTCTGGCCTTCTTACTACCTTTCCTTGAAGAAAGAGGGTGAGTGTATGTATGCTTGTGTGTGTGTGCGTGCGTACGTGTGTGTGTGTGTGTGTGTGTGTGTGTGTGTGTGTGTGTACTCTCGCCTGAGTGCTTCCTGTGATTTTAGAAAAGCACAAGCAGACCAGATGAGGGAAGCATCTTGTGACTCTTCACTCTACCCCTTAAGGTACAAATGAGGCCCAAAATCCATGATGAAACCCAGACTCTCCACCTTAAAGGCAAAGGAGCAGATGGTGTGGCTGTTGGTCACACCCACTGATGAGGGCTTGTGTGTGTGTGTGTGTGTGGGGGGGTGTTGCTCTGTTGAGATGAGACACGGTATCATGCAACACATCCTCATTTTCTCCTAATCGAGTAGCATATGTGGATCTGTGTCTGCTGGCCAGAGCCTTTATCTCTGCCCACTACCTAATTAGAGAAAAGCACACACATTCCACTGCACTGTCTGTCTAGTGGAGCAGGCGAAGTCAGTACACATTGGGTTAAGGAAGCAACTGGCTGGCCCATACTGGGACAGGGAGGGGACTGCATGTATATGCTGAGTACTTTGTGTCCTGAAGGAAGGATGGCTCGCATGTCCCCTTGATGTGTGTCCCAGGTGTCATACAGCAGCAATACTCAAACCATAGCACCAAAATGGCTAGCCCTGGCACAGTTACCCAACATGGGGTCCCTACAAACGAGATTCTGAGAAGGTACCACTTACTAGCTGGAGACACAGGGGATAATTTTACTTGATTATTCAAATAAGAGAGTGTGCATAGAGAAGCAAGAGCCATGCTAGGATGCTCCTGTCCTCAGAGGCCTAAAGTCAATGACCTTTTGTATTGGCTGAGCTTATTAGAAAATACATAGTTCCATGGAAATTCAGACTCTTGGCTCCATCTCAGATCTGCTGAATTCAAAGCTCTGGAGGAAAAGCCCAGGTCCACATACCTGCATTTTCAAGAATCCAGAGTCATGAGTTCAGGCTTTGAAGTTATGTTGCCCCATGGCCTGGCTGAGCCAAAGATCTCCTGTGCCCACAGTGTGTGCATCATGCCAGTACCCACCTGGATTAGTCAGCCTTGTGTTTCTGTAATAAAATAACTCAGAAAAGGAGAACTTCAATATGATAATTCACTTACAAGAGAAAGAATCTGAAAGCTCTAGTCTAAGATCACAAGAACTCATGACTTCGGGCCTCTGCTGGGTGACAGATGGTAACAGCAAAGGGTGCATGGCACAGAAAACTGTTCACCTCATGGCCAGGAAGCCAATGACTAAAGGAAGGACCATCTGTTGGGGTCCCACAGTACCCCTCAAGTACGTAATTCTATGGACTAAAGACCTACCACGAGGGTCCCCCAACCCAGGCCTGGGCCTGCAAAACTTCCTGTTATACCTGTAGTGCCACCCTGAGAACAAGTATGTTGAAACATTGGTCTTTGAGGGATGCCCATCCAAGCCGTAGCTTCAATCCGTGCAGAGGTTATCCTATGCAGAATGTTAAGGCTGTTTTTATAAACAACCTCCACCTCCCAACCTGCTCTAGGCTCAGTTACTATCATATCGTCTGAAAATGACAATGTCAATCAAATGGCTACTCCTGTAGCTTTAGGTTCCATGACATCTGGTGGAAGTGCTTAGTCATGGGTCCATCCAAAGGCTCAGGAAATCAGATCAAGACCCACTATGTTCTCCATCTTGGGCAGGCCAGTTCCCATTCAAACCTGGGGGTATATTCATGAGCTGCAGCACCCAATAGCTTTCCTTTATGAAGATGCTGAATCTTACTGTCCTAGGGTTGAATTCTGTCACCCTGCCTAAAACCCCAATCCCTTAGCGCCTGCAAGTGTGACTGCTTGGATATGCAGACTTTGTAGTTCATTCCAACAGAGATGAATAGCCCTAATCCAGTACAATGGGTATCATTATGAAACGGTAAATTTGAACACAAAGAAAGAATCATGTTCAACTGGTGGCACATGTCCGTAACGCTAACATCAGGGTAGTAGAAGCAGAAGAACCAGTAATTCAAGATCATCTTTTGCTTTATAGCAAATCTGATGCAACCTGGGTTCCATGAACCTCAGTCTCACAAAATCCAACCAACCAACTAAACAAGAGCAACCATAACCAAACCCAAAAGAGATGTTCAAAGAGAAACCACTGTAAAACCACAGGAGAAAAGGCATCTATAATCCAAGGAAACCATGCAAGCTCCTAGACTCTTTCCCTCTCAGTCCTCAGAAGGAGCCAGCTCTGATGAACCTCAATGTTGGGCTTCCAGACTCCAGAACAACAAGACAAAACTCCCCTCTCTTTCTCCCTCTCCCTCTCCCTCTCCCTCTCCCTCTCCCTCTCCCTCTCCCTCTCCCTCTCCCTTTCCCTCTCCCTTGTCTTTTTTTGTCTTTTTTTTTGTCTCAGCATCCCTGGAAAATGAAAGTATATAACAACCCACAGTTGCCTCCCAGCTCCTGGGCTGTGAAAAGCCTGGAATTTCCAATTTCCAACTTGCAGATGTCCTGAAATCTGTGTCCAGGGCACTGTCTGCTGTACCCCTGCAGGGACATTGGCCCTCCTGGACTAGCAATAGTGCTACTCATAGGAGAAGGAGGCTGCACACTCTCCCCCTGGCCATTCATCCTTCCAAGAGAAAGGGAATAAGGGAACAGCCCTTCCCTTCTTGTGTTCATGCCTGCTGTGCTAAGTGGTTCAGGATGGCTCTGGGGCACTCAGCAGACCCAGAGCTTGCTGCCCACCAAGTACAGAAAAATCAAAGCCTTCGGTGGTCATTCTCTGCAGCACGATTGAGATACAGGGCAGCAGCAAATGGTTCTGTGAATAAAAGACAGAGGAGCTGCCCTCTAGGGTTTCAGCTTTAATACAACAAAGCCTTGGCAAGTCTATGCTGCCCTGACAGGCTGGTGGAAGTTAGGCTGTTGTGTGCTTGGCACAGAGTCAGTTCCAAGCCCCACTCCCATTTGTATGGGGGAGGCTGTGCAGTCATGGCTGCAGGATCTTTGTGCTTAGCAGTGAGGAAATTGGCTATGCCACACCTCAGGGAGTGGGCACTAGAAAACAAGAAACAGTGAGCTCATGCCTCAGGTTGTTCTCAGGACTCCTCACAATTCCTCGGACATCTCTCCCAATACTCCCTACTTGGGCTTCAACATTAAAGACAATTGACTCATTCTATCTCAGTTCAAATCCTGTTACTATCTCATACCTGCTTGGTGACATTTGTTTCCACTTGTGGATAATAAAGAGATAAACATAAACTCTTTGAGACCATTAAAGGGATTATATACAATAAGCCTCAAGTGTGTCATGGTGTCCAACATTGCTCAACTACGGCTTTCAGTGGCAACTAGGATAAACCATTATCAGTTCACCCATAAACAACCCAATTTACCAGTATTTAGTCCAAAATAACTTCCAATTGACAACAGAGTTAGAAATCATCAACAGAGCAGAAATTGGTTCTCTTAGTTTAGCCCCCCAATTTCAAAACCCCCAGTCAACAGATTGCCAAAGATGAAATGCCAGTTTCCTGAGGTCTAGTTTAAGCCAGTCTGGAACCCTGGGTCTATGATGAGAGAATGTCCAACAGTTGTAGAGTTCAAAGAACTCTGTGGAGGATGCCCAACCTTCTTCAACCACACAAAAACAGTCCTGTTCTGTTTCCTGTCAGTTCATCTCCATCACCCTTTTCTTGGAAACATTGAATTTCTTAAGCTTATGTTCTCCAAATTATAGGTGTGTGACTCAATTTACATCAATACTGTGAGAACGGCAGCCATCTGAAAAGACTGAAGTCATTTCCGTCTTCCTTCTTAGTAAAAGTAAAGGCAAATGTATAGGCAATGTGGCATCTGAGGCTCTCTGGATTGGTGTCCTCCTGCCTTTAACTACCTCTGAGACACTGGCTGGTCTACTACAAATGAGGCTTCCATATAGCAACTCATGGATTCAAGATATAGGGGACCCAGAAAGGGTGTGTGTGTGTGTGTGTGTTTGTCCAACTTCCCTGTGACTCTTGGTTAATAAAAGGGCTTTTCAGGTTATCTATGTGTTCTGAGTAGGCACACATGGCTCTGTCTTTCCTCAGTAACTTTCTCCCTTACCCAGAGCCTATAGTAACAGAATAGAAACTGAGCCAAAGCTTGTATCTCTACAACTTCTGCCATCCTAATAGCCCATAATCATTGAACAATAAGCAGCTATGTCCCTTTACTCCATTTCCCCAGGCAAAATGGGAGCTCACAGGTGACCAGGGGCAAAGTGAGTTTCCTGCTCTGTGCTTGGATAGTCATCAAGATAAGGGGGGACCTACCATGGCATTTTCTCAAGGGAAGAGCTCTGACCTCTGAAGCCCACCTGGACTGCCTTCAATATCTGGCTGAGGTCAGGAGCTACTCATTCTTTTGGAAGGTACCTTTGTTGGGGTTCTGCTAACTATGCCTCTAAATCCACTTGCCCAAAAGAATGAATGGTACATCCCCGAGGCTCTGGCTCCATAAAGCTTACCATCCAGGGTTAGCTTTCAGGTGGTTGGCTTGGATTTTAAGCTTTCCCATCCGTTGGCACTCAGCCTAAACTCCAAGGCCCACCTGACCTTCTGACTCCCCTTTCTCCATACTGGATAGCTTGGCCATCTTTCAGGTCTACTAAGAGTAGTTCAGCTGAGAGGCTGGAGGGACGGGGAACCCCAGCTCTGCACTTTTCACCTGTGCAGCTGTTCTGATACCTCTGGGATGATTCAGTCAGTTTCTCACTCATTCTGACACTTAGCAGATCACATTCTTGTTTGTGAGCCTCCCTCTGAGGCACTGAGGACTTCCAGGGCAGAAGCCCTCTTCTTCTCTCTGTGCCTCTCTACTACCCAGGCTAGCTTGGGACCTTGTGCAAACCAGGCTTGTTTGCATGCTGTGGTGGTTTGAATATGCTTGGCCCATAGGGAGAGGCACTGTAAAGAGGTGTGGCCTTCTTGGACAAAGTGTGTCACTATGGGGATGGGCTTTGGAGGTCTCTTCCTTTGCTCAGGCTCCACCCAGGATGGAAGAGTCTTCTTCTGGCTGCATTCTCATCAAGATGCGGAACACTCAGCTCCTTCTCCAGAACCATGCTGCCTGGACTTGCCTGGATACTGCCATGATTCTCTGCTGTGATGATAATGGACTGAACCTCTGAAACTGTAACCCAGCCCCAATTAAATGTTGTCCCTTAAAAAATGCCTTGGTCATGTTATCTCTTCACAGCAATGGAAACTGTAAATAAGACACATGTTTACTGTATAAATATTACAGTTACCATAGAGTTGAGATATAAGAACACAGTCCAGAACTTTCAGCTAGGAAGCCACCAAGCCTATTGTTGCATTATAGTACCTCACAGCTATTTCCACTTATTCTAGTCATATCTGTGGAATGAACTATTGCTTCATGTTGTGAGTAGGTGACTGCCTCTGTTCAGTCTAGAAATTCTTTTCTAATAAATGGCAAGCAATGACTTCATGATTATATTGATCTCTTTGCAGTAACATTGGTGTGTTTACCCTAATGCACACTTATTTTTTTTTATTACTACTACTACTAGTGTTGAGACAAGACTTTACTATATAGCCCAGGTTAACCTTGAACTCATGATCCCCGTGCCTTTGATTTCTAAGGACTGGGACTGCAGACATGTGCCACTGTAGTTGGTATTTTTATATGAAATATATTTCTTAAGGATGGGGTAGCCTCCCAGAAATGAGGGCACTGTCACTTTGCAAAAGACTAAACTAAGGACTGAGAATAAGCTGTTGCACAAAGGATAAAGGAGAGCCAAGATAAAGTCAAATGGTTGCCTCTGTCATCTTGTACAGCTCTTTCCACATGCACGATTCTGCCTGCATGTCGTTGATTGAAGTGGCACATCATCCAGATAGAAAAATCCACGTGGATTTTTTCATCTCTCCAGGCTTTCTTCCAATCATCTTAGGACAGCCTCATCAGCAGGCTTAGTGTGGAGCTCCAAGTATCTCTTAGGCCAGTGTCTTAGCTCTAACAACTGTCTGCAGCCTGGCCTAATTAACTAACCCACCATAACTATGGTTATAAACCAGGGCTCATTTTGTCTTCAATGCAATAGCCATAGTAATGAAATTTCAAAATAACTCATTAATACATTCTTGTATGTCTCCTCTCTAAGCCATACTGTAAATGGCTATGATGGGACTGATGGTGATTGAGAATGAATGATACAACGTGTGTGCTGGAGGTCCCACGGGGCTACACAACATTCCTCCAGGACATGAATGCAGGGGATGGGGGAGCAAGTGAGAAGAAGCAGAAGGGTGACAAGAGTAAGACTGTAGACAGTCCATGGCACTGAGTTCCCAGAAGAGCTCCCAGGGGAACTTAACAGTATGTTGAAATATTTGAACTTCATTTTCTAGACAGCAGGAGCCATAAACACATAGAATCTATATGTCCAATCTGGAAGAAGTCTCAAAGAGAATGTGCTTCACTCATCCGTCTTAAAGATTGACATACTGAGGTCCAGAGACAGGAATGGGCCTGCCAAAAGTCATGTGAGTACCAAAGGAGAGTTCTGATACAGGCAGTCTAAGGGTGGAAATGGATTAGTCTATAGGGGCATGCGCCAGGTGGAGAATGCTGACAAGTTAGGCCTAGGGTCTCTGTGCTTATAGTAAACAAGGCAGAGACATCTGCGAAGAAACTCCCACCGGAGAGGCAGGTGAGAAGGGATGGCCCAGCACCTCCAGATTTCTGTGTCCCACTCAGAATCAGGTCATCCACCAGGATGCTTCAGGTTGTATGGGCACCTTTAGTCATGTTAGCAACCCAGTACAAAAAGGACCATGAACACTGTTGAGGTGAAGATTAAAGTTATAGGGAAGTTTGATAACCCCCCTTAAAGTGCACACGAGCTTGATATTGAAGGAAATTCAGTAAGAACACCAAGCCCAGCCTCTTCCTGCTCATTGAACTTCCTAAATTTTAAAGTGTTAAAGCCAGGAATGGAAGCAGAGTGGATGTCTTTCACCTGTGCATAGCTAGTTTTTTTTTTTTCCTCCTGCCTGTCTGCCTGTCTCTGGAGGAAGGGCAAAGTGACCTCTCTATAGATTTTTTTCTCACCGTAAAAGCCAATTATGTTCCCCTGGGAGCTGTTTAGATCAGAAAACCCAGCTTGTACTCCGGGAAAGGCATGCAGGTCAACAGAGGTAATAGTGGCATCTGAACTCCTTCACTGACACTGCAGCATCCATGACCACACCGCTTCCTGTCCACTCGTCATAAACAATGGCTCATCCAAGCACAAACGTGAGCTTTCCATGTGGAAGCACGTAACTTTTGAACACAGTACTCCTCCTATCTGCAAAACAGAATCATGAATAAGCCTCACTCTATAGACAGCACATCTTCCTGTTCCATGCATGCTGGGTTTCACATTGTTAATGAGCTTTTCCTGCAGGACAGGGATGAAAAGCATCCTTTGCCCCCATCCTTCTCCTTGACTCTGCACTGACTCTGTTTTCGCCTGCAGCAGCCCCACACAGCACAGCATCCCTGGGTGTTTTTCCACCACATCTCGACTCTACCTTCTGCTGATGGTCCTCCACAGATCCTACTCACCCACTTGACTCTGTGTTGAGACTTCTCAGGTTCTTCTGCCAGACATGGATCCTGTCCCTGCTTTCAAGGCCCTGCACAGTTCTGGTACTCTCAACTCTTTGGCACTGTGCTGTCTTTTACTCTCTGTTTATTTTGCTTCCTCACTGGGGCAGAAATAGGATTGATTCATGTCTACCTACCCAGAGCCTATTAGACCTTGAATGTACTCCTGAAGAATAAACAAACAAATAGAATAACAAGTTGGTGAATTCCCAGGAGCACTGCAGTGGTTTAGAGGGAAGACACGCTGTGAGATTTGGCCTTGGATGCTGACTGACTTGGTTGAGAAGTAGAGCACAAGGACAAGGCTCCATCTTTGGAAGGAGCCTGAAGGAGGGGGGGGGTCATCATTAACCATAGGCAGAAACAGAAGTAAAATGCCATATGGGGCATGGTGGAAACATCAGTTACCATGGCTACCCTGTTAACGTTATGGGATGAAGCTAGTTAGACATAAGGCAGAGCCCAAATGACTGAGTACCATGACCATTCCATATGATGTCACTGTACAGACGGGGAAAATGTCCCCCTTGGTGTGGGTGTCAACATAGAGCCCTGTGTCTGAGAAAATGGTCAGTAATTTTTGTGTCAAGGAAAAGGGACCTTTCTTTTGATAGATGCAGTCCAATACTTGATGTCCTTTGGGGAGCAGAACCAGTGACAAGTGTTTCATCCGAGGGTTAGGCTGAGGAAGTGTTTATATAATGCCCAACATGTGCAGCTGTATGAAGATGCCCAACCTTGCGAGGTTAAGCCAGAAGTCAGGAGGCCAGACAGATAGCTAGAACCAAATTCTGTGTATAGAACCTGGATTTTTGGAGCAAAATATTTTTTAAAAAATTAAATGGATTTATTATTTATTTGTTTGTGGAGGAAAACTGGGGTTTTTGACACTAGATAAACGCTCTACTAAGAGTGACACTCTCAGTCATAATGGCCTTTGTTTCTGATACCAAACCTGCAAATCTGTATTGCCCTGCAGAAGTCTTCATACTGGGAACTCAGTCTTGGTGTGGCCCTGCAAACAGAGCCAGAGAGACAAGAACTCGCTCCAGGTGATTTACTTGTGGGCTGCTTTAAGGAAAAGGACAGAGAGAAGAACAAGGAAAAAGGAAGATAAAACCACCCAGCGATGCAGAACTGGCTGCTTCTTTTTGTCGAAAAGCTGCAGTTCAATCCTATAAAGCATGGTGTGCGAAAGCGCACAAAGTGCCCATGGAAAACGTCGGTCTGAAAGACCAGACTCTTGATTGTTAACCATTTGTATTTTCCCATCCTGAATTGGTTAACTGTGGTCAATCGGAACAGTCCTTTCCAGGTTGTATGAAATACAGGAGTATGAGGGGAGGTACCGTATGGCAGTGAACCTGCTCTTGTGAGCACTAACCTGCCATCAGGTGGACTCCGTGGTCACCGTGACTACTGAGAACGTCCAGCTTACTTAACTGGGAGCCATGGGCGGCACTAAGAACTTCCTTATGGGAAGAATTTAGTAAGAGAGGCAGCCCCTCAGGGCTGAAAGTGCTTCTCTGTCATCTATCCCTCCTGTAGTCGCCAGCATTACTGGATCCTAGAAAGGCATCTTCAGCCTTAAACAGGTACTGGCTTTGCATCCTGCTGGCACTCAGGGGCCATCATGGCTTTTTAGGGCTTTTCATGCCCAAGCAGGGTAAGTAGGGATAGACTCTGGATTGGCTTTGGCTCTTTGGTGACCTTAAATTATTCACTCAGTGTTTTATGGCAGGCATTGCTCTGTAAGCAGCATTCCTCAGTATCCATTAGAAATGAACATTTATATTTTAGTGACATCCAGCCACAGGTTCTCCATGACTTTTTTTTTTTTTTTTTGAGGTTGATCCATGAATACAGGAAGCAAAAGGAGTCCATCAATCAGAGTGTGAATCTCTACTCCATAAATGTGATCTACAGTGCTCAGGCAAAATCAGAGGGAACAATTTTGTTTTTTGAACTTGAGCTGAATTTCCATTTTTTCAGTCACTAAGGGCTGGGAAATGCTCTGTGAATATCTAGAGCAGCAGTTCCCAACTTGTGAGTAACAACTCCTTTGGGGAGCAAATGACCCTTTCACAGAGGTCACCTAAGACCATCAGAAAACACAGATATTTACATTATGATTTACAATAGTAGCAAAATGATACTTACAAGGTATCAAGGAAAATAATTTTATGGTTGCAGTTACTACAACACGAGGAATAGTATTAAGGGGTGGCTGCTAGAATAGGAAGGCTGGGAACCCACTGTCCTAGAGTCCAAGTGGAAGCAGATATTGTGAAGATGTTCTTAATAAGGGCAGTCACCATATCCCAGAATCAAGCAGGGTACCATGAAGTACAACGATGTGTGTTAAGGACAAGAGAGGAAGCCATACGGACTCATTGAAAATGCACATGGGAAAAACAAGACCCTTGGAAGTTATGTATGAAATCAATGGTAGAGCTACTGCTAGAACCTAGGTCTAGATTCAGTTAGTGGTCTTGAAAATTCTGTATTAGCTTCCTTGGGAAACACTTGGCAGCAGAATATCTGAATTTATCGAGTGCACTCTACATGTGAGGCATTGTTTGAAGACTTTTTGACACTGTGCCTCATTATACTCTCACAGAGACCCTGTGAGAAAGGACTTCTCTTATTTGCATTTTATATGTAAGGAAACTGAAGACAGGAGAGGTTAAGTAATGAGTGTAAGGTCATTCAGCAACAGAGGCAGATTCAACACTAGATTGGCTCAAGTCCACTGGCTTACACCTTGTGTTAATATGCTTCTCATAAGAATTCTCTATCTCCTGTGCTTCCAGGAAGACTCCAACCACAGATAGTATTAAAAATTGTCCTGCAGGGAAATGTTTTTCATCCCATCCACACTTACTTAGCTCTCCTAGGGTTTCTAGCTTCAGCATAACTGAAGAAAAGGAGGAAGGAGAACCATGGGAAAGTAATGAGTTCACGATTCCAAAGACTCCCAGCAATTCGAACAACCCAGTGGGGAGAGGCTGAAGGAGAGGCTCTGTGAACAGAGAGGCTCCTGCGACACGCACAGAGGCTGAGTCTGAAGAGTGTATTGGACCTGGCTCAAAGGGAATGATCTGAGTGCTGCTGTTGGATGCCTTCCTGAGAGCTGTGGGTAGGATCTGTGGACAGATGTATTCACTTGCTTTCCAGAAGCCAGGACATAGTCGTCTGCTGTGCTTGGTCCGGGAAATTGCTAGTCCAGGCTTGTGAGGTTAACTTGTTGCTTTCTAATACATTTATTGCAAGAGCCAGGTGAAGATCACTGAAGGCAGTGCAGATGCCCACAGCAACTGCTAAATGCAGCTTTTTCATTGCCTTGAGTAGGAGATGGCTTTAGAGTGTGGGTTAAAGGACAACTGGCCTGGAATTTGGGGATCCAAGTCTTCCTGCGGACAGCTCAGCCTTTAATGAGTATAAGTGTTAAGTTTCTAAGTTACTAGCTTCATTGATCAATGTGCTTGTGGCTCAGTACAAGTGAAGTATAGTTGAAAACAATCATCTTACACCAAATTCTTCAGACCCCAGTGCTCCAAGAATGAACACCAAAGGAAAGAAGTCTGCTGAGTGCATGGTGCTCTTGGGAATTAGTTCCCACCAAGCGCTGTGGGGCAGGATTGCCTGCTGCACTCACCTCAGAGACTAGGAAACTGAGTTATGGAGATAAAGTGGCTTGCTCATGGCCACACAGCTATTAGTAGAGGCAGGATTTGAACACATATGGTCTGACACCTGGTCTGACTCCATAGCCCACATTCTCTGGAATAGACCAAGTAGTAAATCAGAGTTGTTCCATGATTACCCCCTTTTTTTGAGGTTTGAAGAGAAGTATAAAGAAGACTAGCTAGAAAGCCTCAGGTGACCTACACTCTCAAATTGAGTCTAGTAGGACATCGACTCTATCTAGGTACAAGAAGGCTTGGGGTCCCTGAAAGGCAGGTGGATACTTCATAAACTGCATGTTGCTGGGGCCACAGGAAAGGTTATGAGTGCAGAATAGTGCATATGATGTGAAGAGCCATATATGGATCTCTTACCATCGTTTGAGGCTGAGCATAAGATACTGATCGGACACAGTAAGCTTGGCTTTACCACCAATGTTTCCATTTCTCCACAGGAATTACCTCTGGCTCATCCTCCTTCTCCCTACCCACCCTCCTCCAGTCTGTCTATGCATGGTTAGCTCACCCTCATTGTCATTCTTTTCTGCACTATCTTACATTTCCTTAACAATATCAATCTGTGTGCAAGAGCTACATACATGATCACTTTAAAAAGTGTTTTTTTTTTTCCTCAAGCTATGGGTAATCTGATTTAATCACATTTTTAAAAGTTACTCTTCAGGGCAAATGGTTTTTTATTAATCTTAGCAATGATGGATAAAAGGTCAGGTATAAAATATTTCCCATCTAGGAAATTGACCTTTAACTTTTAAAAGAGATGTCTAGTGCAGGCATGGCTATAGAGGTCAGTTTGAGAAAATGTCACACCAAATTGCGCAGGTCATGGAGTGATCTCCCTGAAAGCACGGGAACAGGAAGAAAGCTGCAGGCTCTAGCCAGCTTTGAGCTTTTCCTCTTGGGTCCCATGTCATCAGTGGAATGTCACGACATTCAGAACCATGGCTAGCACCATGTCAACTCCTTCATGAAGAGGACAGCTGAGGGGGAAAGATGGTGAGCTAGGAAACCAAGAAGAGTCCACGGGTAAGGAGATCCACAGAGAGGAATGATTAGCTGAGCTCTGTCCCTGGAACCCACATAGTGGGGGGGAGAGAACTCACTCTTTCAAGTTGTCCTCTGACCTCCACATATTAGTATACAGGTATAAGCACATTAATATATATCCATATATATTAATTGCAATGATCCTCCCTCCCTGGAGAAGTCTATGTCTCAAGTTCTTGTGTCTTTGGAAGGAATCCATCACAGCCATAAATTTCATATCCACTATGTCTTAGTATGCCATATCCCATTCCTTAACTAATTTGAGCCCAGGAAGAGCTATAGCAATGAAAAGATACGCACAAGAAATTCCCAACACTGTCATGGTTACTTTTCCTTGGTGTCATGGACGCGTAAGATAATACAGAGTCCAAGCAATTATCTTAGAGAACTTCAGATTGGCATGCATGAACACTGAAATAGTTCACCTTCCTATCTTGCCAAGCCTCCTCCCCCAGTCCACTCTGCCGAAGCCATTTATAGGTGATCAGTTACTGATTCATGAAATGATTCAGACAATGACAGAATTTATCCTGCCATAGAAAAGTCCTGTTTGTGGAGCCTTAAAAAGCCAAGAAGTATTTGGGGCTCAAAAGAATAAAGGTGGCATTACAGGTACAGCATGTGAGAACTGTTTGAATACGATGTTTGGAGGATGAGGTCTGACACAGTCAGTGTCGGCCACACTGCTCTGAGATGGCATTTCTTGACTTTATTACTACATTGTAGGGGAGAAATGCAAAGAGGAGGTGCGTTTTTGGCTCGTGAGAATCTCTGATGTGGGTAAAATATTTGGAGAAGTGAGTGTCCTAGTGTTTGAATGTGAGACACCCCCCAAGGCCATTGGCCTTGTTTTGCAGCCTCTATGTGGTGACTCACTAGCACAGTGGGTCACTTGTGGGAGGACCTTGAAATTTAATAGTCCCTCCCTCCCTCTTATTGAGGGCAGATGCAATGTGATTAGCTGCCATGAGTTCTTGCTGCTATGCCTTTCTTTCTCACTATGACAAACAGTCATTCTTCTTCACCTGTGAGCCAAAATAAAACCTTCCTCCCTTCAGTTGCTTCTTCTAGGTTATTTGGTCACAGCAGCAAGAAAACTAGCTAAGCAGCCCCCACTTATACACCACAATGGCCTCTGAAAATTCCACTCTATACTCCTGACCCATCTTAACAAGTTTCTTGTTTGGAGACCATTCTCAGTTCATTAAGCTCTTTATAATCAAAGTAAATCTTCTGTAATAATCACACATGTTAATCCTTTTCAATGTATCCCATGTATTAGCGGTGGCTTCCTCAGTCATAAGCATTTTTTGATTTGCTTTCATTCTTAGAAGAGTCCCTAAGTCTATATTCCTATGGGTCCTTTCATTGTAGCTTCACTTATCATTGATATGATGTGTTCTCAGGTCAGATAGGTCCTCTACCTTTTCCCTTACTTGTTTCAATAAATCTGTTTAAAATTCATGAGATGAGGAGTCCACACAAAGTCTAGACTACCTCTTACATTGATTTGGAAATAATAGAAATATATAAATATACATGTATGCCCAGGCCAAGAAGGTATTCTCCCTGGTCAAGCTAAGCACCATTATTTTACAAAAACTTGGTTTTCTTCCTGTGGATGTAAATTACAGAAAAGAGAAGCTGGGTGATCAGCCTTTCACGATCCTACAAAGTTTATCGGCTATGTTTGTCTACTTCTGGTGCCATATTCTTCTACTGCATATGATTTTTTATCTATCTTTGCTTCCCCAAGTGGAAACATTGTGGAAAGTATGCATCATTATATTATCTACTCAACGATGTGTGATAACATGTCTACATGTTAAGTAAAATTATTTTCATTATTATAGATGTTGGAGGGCATGATATTGACTATTCAAACGTTCTACTATAACTTGCTAAATTCTTTTCTTTTATAAAGAACTTATACTACTGTGGCCATGTTTGTATCCAAGTGTGACTATTGATTACCATGATGCCTCTTGAAGATTTGAGCTCCATCTAACTATTTCTAATATGTAGCAGAATTTTCTTGTACCTCCTATGTACGTAATAATACTCTCAAATTGGTATGGAGGACTTGGAAGTACCAAGCCTTAACCCTACCATGACACTTTATTTGAAGAGCTATAACAGACACTTTTATCCAGATATTCGCCACAGATCAATTCTTCAGTTTTTTGAGGGACAAACTCTAAGCTATTGACCAGGCGAGATCTGCTTATGTTCACTGCCTTTGAGCATCCTAAGAGGAGGATGTGAGTTGGAAACAGGAGCAATCATTTTGGGAAGAAACAGGCTGGGGTTTGTCTAAGAACAGAACCAGTGAAAAACATAGATCCTTGGTTAATGCTAATGAGGTTTTAATTCAACTTATCTTTAGCTGTCCTACCATCAAATCTCATATTAAATAAGAGAACAATTTTTTTTGCTTATTGTTTCTAGATGGCTTGGCCTTTTGTTATTGGCTACTGAAAGTATTTTTTAACAACATTTTCATACAATATATCATGGTCATATTCTTTCCACTTCTTTAAGTCCTCCAAAGACCCTATACCTTAAACACACACACACACACACACACACACACACACACACACACACACACACACACACACATATAGCATAACAATGACATCATCATCAACAACAACAACCCAAAACAAAATGGAAGAAAACCCTAAAAACTGGAATCCATTTTGTATTGGCCAACTCTTCCTGAGCATGCTTTGGGGTGTAATTGATATACCTAGTGCCACTCTACTGCACAATCTGATTTTTCCTCTCCCAGGAGCTACCAGTTGTAAATAGCTTCTTGATTGAAGGGTGGGACTTTGTGCCTAAATCCCCTTCTCTGTGTTGGGATTTTCATCTGCTTTGAGCTAGTGCAGGGAGACTGTAAGAATCATAACTGTTGGGTGACTCCAAGGAAACAGCATCTTCCAGACACAGAGCTGATGCACATATGAAGTCACGGCGACTGTGACAGTATGCATAAAACTGTGCTGAAAAAGTATCAGCAAGAACCCAGAACGCCACTGCTGGTAAAGTCTGCTCAGGTAATAGACCCCTCCCATGCTGGATTTTTCTCTTTAGTGCCCAGTAGTCAATGTTCTTGTTTTCTCAAGCGCAGCATCCACCCTGTGGTGCTGTTAACAAATGTAATACATAAGGAAAAGAATTACAAATATTTATGGCTGTAATAACTTCCCACCCCCCAAAAGGGGGCATGGACCACATCATTAGAGAAAATCAACCCAGCATGTGGTATGCTTTTTATTTCTCCCTTGGATTTTAATTCAGATAATGTACATGACTTTCTGGGGATGAGACTCTTCTGCTTGGGGAAACAGGATTTTGTATGGCAGTGATGCTGGAGTGCAGACAGGATTCTTTTTTCCTTTTCCCCTTTCCTCTTGTAATTGATATATTTTGTAACTCATAAATCCCATGGAGGCTTTACAACTGGTACTTGGGGATTCCAGGAGTGACAGTGTTCTGATGGATGTGTGCATCTGAGATACAAGATGCTTCCCTGTGTACACACTATCTATTTTACAACATGCATTTAGGGGAATCTTTTTGTTCATGGACTCTTAAGGTTCAACAACAAATGATAACAAAAGGTCTCTTTCTGAAAGATGCACACAGTTCCTTGCCATCTGTTCTAGAAAGCTCCCTGAATCCCACTTCCCTTAGGTTGGTTTGAGGCTCTTCCTCTGTATCAGAGTCCCATGAGATAGTCTTCACTTGGCAACTGTCACATTTAGCTGTGTTCTTGTCTGTCTTTTCCACTGGACCCTGAGGTCCTTTAGACAGACATTGCATATCTGTTTATGTCCCCTGGCCTCTGCGGGGAGCTTGCCACAGAGAGAGTTAAATATTTGCTCAGTAACCCTAGATGGTAGACGGGAAAGTGGCTTCTCAGCTCAGTGTTCAGATCTGGAAGTTGCCTTTGGGTTAGGTCTATCCCTGAGTGAGTGTCTAACTTATACCAGCAACTCGTGAGTCCCCAGGAAAGCTCCTTCCCCTCCCCAACATCATGGCTCTGGTTCTCTCCCCCTAACCGGAGTAAAGTTAGGACTTTTCCCCTCAGAATGTTCCTTGCCCTAAGGGTTTCCTTTTCCCTCTAGGAAACATAGAGGTGAAGCTATAGAAGGAAGAGAAGGAAGGAATATAGAATTTGGGGAATATTTTCCTCCATCCTCACATCAAATGTTAATGGCCATAGTTAACCTTGCTAAGGGGAAAATGGGACATTTCAGAAGTGACTGATACAAGCTTGTGGATCAAGACCATTGTTGGAAGAGTGAGTTGGTAATGAAGGAGGATCCTAGCAGCCTTTCCCCTTGTCTCTATTGCACCTGTGTGATGTCATTTGCTGCATTATCACAGGAAGAAATAGCTTTCCAGCTACAGACCCTTTCCCACTTAAACTTCTGGCCTCTGGAACCTTGAGCCACATTACCTCTGCTGTTTGTAACTTTCCCTGACTCTAGCATTCTGTTGTAGTAGCAAGAAGTAGACCAGGACCAGGCGAGATTCTATACCTGAACCAGAGAAGGCTGAGCCTTCAGCCTTACAGCTCTTGGAATCCAGGGGAGCCAGACACAATGAAGACACTTTGAGCAACAATCTATATTGGTCATTAAAATAGAAATTTGAGGAAAATATATGTGTCATAATTCTTCCCATAGAGAACAATCCTAACCTCCTGATGGGTTCTGTTGCATTCGTATCTGAGGACCGTTGTTTCTCAGTGTGATGCTCTACTCCTTAGCTCCCTGTATCCCTGCCCAAATCATCACTGACCGCATGCACAGCCAACATGTATGGAGTGTTGGTGTGTTAGTTGGAATAAAAATGACCCTTATAGGTTCATAGTGAGTGGGACTATTAGGAGGTATGGCTTTGCTGGGTGAAGTATGTCACTAGAGGGTGGGCTTTGATGTCTCAGAAGCTCAAGCCAGGTCTAGTGGCTCGTAGTCTCTTCCTGTTGCTTGTAGATCCAGATGCAGAACTCTCAGCTACCTCTCCAGCACCATGTCTGCCTGCATGCCACCATGCTTCCCACCATGATGATAATGAGCTAAACCTCTGAAACTATAAACCTGTTTCAATTAAATGTTTTCCTTTATAAGAGTTGCTATGGTCATGGTGTCTCTTCCCAGCAGTAGAATGCTACCTAGGACAGTTGGCTTGAAGTCAGTACACATGATCCTCTTCCAGGGTCTTCACTGAGCTCTCTCAAGCTGGCTGAAGGAGAAGGCAATGGCCTGAGCAGGAGCTAACTACTAAGGTATAAGAAGCAGGTGAGGAAGGAGACAGTGCAGAGAGTAGACAAGGTTGGTCAAGAGAAGGAGAGAGAAATGTAGAGCTGAGAGACAGAGAGTGGCCAGGTAAGAGTCACACAGGAGGAAGACAGAAAGGCTTAGACATTAACCTAGACTTACTATTGACGCAAGAAAGATCTAGGACTGAGTCCAGTTCCAGAAACAAGCAGCATTCCACCCTCATGGACCTGCATGCCAAGATAACCCAAATTTTTCCCATAACAACTTTCCAGTGGTCACCTAAAATCAGTTTTGACATTTGCCTTTTGTAGCCAAACCCATTGATACCAGTTCCATACCTCTGAAAGACTGAGTATTCACCAATGTTCCTATTATAGCCTTTGTATGCTACTATTGGGCTGAGTGTTTCCCCTGGTGCCCCATAAAACTATTTAGATACTATTTTCTCTCACACCAGCAGCAGCATAGGGCATAGGCTTTTAGGAATCCTGTTTCCCTGTTTCTGCTTTGCCCACTTCTGCCACCTCACCTTCCATTTCAGAAGCTGATTATAGCTGTTCTTGTATTATCCCCCAGAATGCCCATTCCTCACTTAACATGGCTTAGGGTTCTGGCCATTAATGCATTTGGGTTGGAATTATGTATAACCAAGAGAATACATACATGCTTCCCCTATTACATACACACTGTTTTCATTACAAACAAAGAGGAAGGCAGGCATTACTTAGTGAGGTCTGCTCAGTGGCATCGGCTCTCAGTGGTGACACTAGCTGAAAGCTGTGCACTCAATGCCACTAGGGGCAAAGTGTGCCCTGGAGCATGTGACATCTGTAACTGGTAGTCACTAAGTCAATTACAAATCTTGTCACTTTATCATGTGCTTTATCAACCCCACCACTAGTGCTTTTCTCCTTTCAAGTAAAGGTGACTGGCTGTTACTGTCATGTTTGTGACCAGTATGGTGGCTCCTTTTGGTTTCCTTGTTTACCAACTGTAACTATAATAACTATCAATGGAGATAAACCCTGACTTCTCTAATGCCCAGAATCGGGCATCTTCAGGTAGACAGTTGTCCTGACAACACTGTTCCTCTGGGTGCAGTTGTCAGAGTCTTGTGCTGGTGTGCAACATGCAGGCTTACTAGAAGGCACTTGAGCACAGGAGCTGTCAGAGTCACTGAGATGAAGGAAGGAGGCACGCATCAGTGCCCGCAGCCAGACTCGAGCACACTTCAGGCTCTACAATGACACTTTCAGACGTGAATGCATCTCACAGTGGGACAAGGACATTTGTTTAGGACACTAGAACACAATGTTCAAAGAGTGCCGGGACTACACTGGCAATAAATAGAAAAGCCACAAAGCAGCAGGGAAGGGTTTGTAGTGTAAGTCTTTCCTCGGAGGTGACTGGGTTGCCACTTTTCCAAAGCATCAGTAGAATGCTTGCCCAGGGAAGGCTTCAAAAGAGCAAGGCAATCATTATTTGAAACAGACAGATGGAACCTCCTAGAAGAGTTTGCACCTTTGCTTATGATTAGAGTGATCTATAACCATACGAAGTCAGGGGCTCTGAACCTCCCATGACTTAAGGTTTTATTCCCCAAACAAAACTTTATTATGGTACTTATAGTAGATACTGATGCTGGCTCCCCGCCATTCACTTTCCCCTCCTTTCCCAGTTCTGCAGCAAGCTCTCCTCTAACCCCACTGTAGCAGCCTGACTACTTAGGAAGCAGGCTAGTGTTTGGTATTCCCCTGGCCACTGCCACTTAGACAAACTAAAGACAAAAAAACACATGCCAGGCCACATCAGAGACACATGAGCTAAAGTAGTATTGGTGGCTGCCTTGTCATCTCACAGGACACGCCTTCTTGTCTCAGGGGCTCCCACGCCTTGAGTGAGAGAGCTCAGGGGAAAGGAGATAAGGGCCTCAGATGACACTGCAGAGCTCCGTGCCAGCCTCCAGGCACCTTGCAGTAGTAATTCTTAATTCAGAGTAAATTGGAAGTACTTTTAAACTTGTAAAAATCCTAATTGATCTAACGCTATTATCATCCTTATTTCACTGATGAAGAAACAGGTTTGAATACAAATGAACTCATCCAACATTAATAAAGTTAGTAAACACTATAAACTCCAAGAATAATTTGACCCAAAGTGCAAACCCTTCATTGCTCAGATATACAGGATCTTAGAATAATACTTAGAAATCTCACAGTTTACTTTCATAGAGGGAAAGAAAGCTATATTGAGGCAATCCTGTCCTCTGCCAACTTAGAAAATAGATTACTATGCAGGGTGGATTGCGTTTAAAAATTAATTTTGTCTCACTTTTTATTTGGTTCCCTCCTGAGTGCTACATTGAAGCCTATGTGCAGAGTAGGCACTATGTGTGTACTTATTAAATAAGACACCTACAGTTCCCCAGTGGACATGGCTCTTTAACAATAAGCAACCCTTCATGTCTCTGGATCACTTCCTGTACCTGGAAATGCTAGCACATGGAGATAAGTCAGACATTTCTATTTAATAATGTACCTACAGTACCATTGTTTTCAGAATTGATGACTAATGGTTAGATCAGGTCATGTGGCCTGAAAGGCTTCTGATGGTCTCTCAGGAACAAACATCCCATTCAGGATTTTCCAGAACTGTTCTTCCAGGCACTGTGTGCTAACTTCTGCATGGACTGGCCCCCAATACCACTTCTTTCTGAACACCCAGGTTCTTGAGCAGCTGCTGCCATCACTGGTCTTGACCTTGCCCCCTGTCTCTCCAAAGCCCAGAAACCCATCTCACCCTTCATCTTGCTTCATTTTGACCCTTCATTAGGTTGCATGGCCCCTTAGCTACTCCCTGGATCATGTGATTGCCTCTAGCCAAGACATCCTGGGATTGCCCTGGAGTTGCCTTATCACAGGTTGATCAGAGCATCTGGTGTCAGGATGCAGGGCTCTTTCATTTCGTGTTGTTCACTTTGGACAGGTCGGTGAATGCTCTGTACCTCACTGCTCTCACTGAAGATGGGGAGAGGCAGTTTCTCCAGCATGTAGGTTCTATATGATTCGCCAGGTTCATGGTGAATGAGCTGCTCACCTCTGAACATCAAGATTGATAACCACACAGCTTGCACATCATCAGCACAGGAGGTCCTGACTTCCATGTAGTAAGCAATTAAATCGAGATCTTATCGTGGAAAATAGATGTGGTCTCTTAACGTTTCCATTTCAAGTTTCAGAAGTAGAAGTCACTGTGCAGCATCCCACAAGGCCAGAAAGCCTTTGGTAACTATAAAGGAGGGCACAGTTGGATTTTTAAGACAATCCCCAACACAGGTTCCTTTCTTTAACCACAAACCCTTGAGTCAGTGAGAACAACAACAAGCTATACAGGACTTAAAGGAGACGTGTTCCCAAGATTTGTTATGCACATGCTACATATTTGGGTCCCCATTGGTCTTGAGGAAGTCCAAGCAGATAGATTTTTCTGTTTTGCAAATAAAAAGCACCAAGGCTATCCAGGCTGCTGGTGACCCGTAACTTAGTTGGTCACTGGCAGACCTGATTCAGGAATTAGTAACCAGAGACCACCGGACTGGAGTGCCTTTTGTAATATGGCATGCTCACTGCATAGACTGGGTCATTTGGAAGGAGCCAGCCCAAATCTCTGACCTCAAATGCTGTCCTGATGTCTTGTCTTTGTACCTAAGGTTACAGTATGAAACCAAGGCTTGTAGTCACTTGAGGTGACTTATTAAAAGTGTCCTCCCAGAAGATCCCCTGGATATGTATTGCCAGTGGCTCTTTTGGGGGGATTAATTTCTTGTTTATTCTCTAGCAGTTTTATACATGTATATGATGAGTGTTAGTCTCTCTTACCTCCTTTTTCTTCCTCTCATCCCATGCTTTCTCCTGCTGAATGACACACACTTTCAATAAACAGTGCAAGAAGAGGGGGCCATTTAGACTTATGTAATCCAGTATATTTAGCATTTCTTTCCCATAATTCATAGAGATTTTTGTTGTTTGTACATGCATTTGTTTTGAGGGCTAGTTTTATTGTGAGGAGTTTTTGTTTATAAAGAGGTTCAATGATTGGGGAAATCACTGAAACATTCAAAAGGAGAATAAGATGGCTAATAATTTACTGCATTATGAGTCTGCCTAACAGGAAGAATTTACTCTCTTGAATTCTCGAGAAGTCTTCACAGTGAGGCAATTTCCCCATCAGCACCCCAACTGACTATCTCCTTGGTATTATTTTGTGGCAGGTGTTTCACAATCACAGGGAGTTTGAAACTTAAAGTATAATGATAGGGATCCAAGGTGTCTCTTTAAAAAGCTGAGTGGGGTAACGATTTAGCTACGCCTCCACTGACTGAAATGAAATATTAACTTCACAGACACAATGACAGATTAGACTATCATCCATCTCTAAGGCGATTACAGCAACTGATCACACATCAGTGCCACCCTTGGGAAATGTGCGACACTCCTCCCCCACTAATAGTCACCCCTCACTTTGGGATTTGTGGAGTACTTGTTAGCATCCCTCTGCAGCTCTGAAAGATCTGAGCTACATCCCAGCAAAATTTGCACACAATTAAAAATGACATACAATTGAGAGGCATCGTGGTGACAGGGACTCCAAGAGACAGCAAACAAGGAAGACAGTGGGGTCTTCATGGCAAAGAAGGATAACTTTGAAAAGAGTAAGAGGTTGTTTAGAAAGAGCTTGTCCGTGTTTGCACCACGGTAGTCCTCTGCCTGGCATGTGCTATTGGAGCTGGACTTGATCTCAATTCTACACTGAGGTTCACTCAAGTTCAAGCAGCTACCATTGATAGAACTGACATCTTGGTTTTCCTTTGGGATTTGATGATCTCAGATGTATGTGAGATTCCTCTCCCTGCCCTGACTTCAGGTGTGGGATTTGCTCCCTTTAGGCCACTGCTCACACCCAAAATGCAATCATATATAGGCCACTCCTCACACCCAAAATGCAATCTTATATGTTCCCTTGCCCGTCTTCCTGCTGGGTATAAAGAACAAAGGTAGGTTTCCTTTATCACTACAGTCTGCATCCCAGCACAGAGAACAGCCAGGTTGAGCTGGCGCACAGTAAGTATCCAATCTACTGAAGGAAGAAATAGAATATGTATAAAATCTTCAGCTTCCTTCACAAGCAGAGCCAGGTGAAAGCATCCACCTTGAAAATCTGTCTTGAAACTGCACCTAACACCTGGGATGTGACTGCTGACACACACACAGCCCTAGCTTGGGATAGCATTTAGGAAGCCCCAGGGAAGGGAATTTGCTACAAGGCTTCCCATTCTCAGGTAATGACCACTTAGTGGATCCACCCCAGGACCTTTGAACCTTCTAATCTCCCTTTAGCTATCAGAAATCCCCTTCCTAACAAGGGCCAGAGCCAGGGAACAACAGAAGGCCCTGCGTTTGACAAACGCAGAAGACAAAACAAGCCACATTGCTGAGAGGATAATAGCACCTACATGAACAAATAAACATTTTCATAATTCGTCTACTAATTAAAATAGCAAATACAATCAAATTCAATTAACAAGGATTGGTCTGTGGGGCTTTAAACCAGAGGAGCCTGGTTGATTGCTCGGGAGTCATTAATTAGGCCAGACGTGATTCCTCCCCAGCAAACCCTGGTGGCATTCACCTTGCTCAATTACAGGCTTCATGACTGCCTGTGAGAGCCCAGGTGTGTGGGGAGCTGGACTTCCAGACTCGGACGTGAGGACTTCCCAGGGTTCTGCAGGTGCTTTCTTTCATTCACGTAGATCCCAGATGGCTGCCGAGCCTCCTCATGAAATCTATGTGATTGCAGGAAGGCTCCACGATGGCTCATGAAGACTGCCTTCCCTGATCCCCACCTCTTCTCTCCTCAGCAGTGACTCATTTGTCCTATGCATCTTGGCCCTGCTCTGTAGTGTCTACATCCTTTGAGCCACTCTAATTTCCTTGGCAAAGGCTGGAAGTGGACTGGCCCTCATCTAACTGTGGTCGGGGAAGTTGAGTTCAACCATGGGTTCTCGCATGGATAGTGTTCTGTGCTTCATTCATTCCAAAGATTGCCAGGCTTATCCTCGGGGACATGTTCTGGTTTCCTTTGGGAGATACACATTTCTAATGCCCTGAGCCTGAGCAGGCACAGTCCCAACAAATGGACGTGCTGTAAGAACAGAGAGGGGTAGGACCCACGGCCAATGGAAAAGCATCATGGTGGTCATGCATTCTGAGAGATTCTGAGAGATCTGATCATGACCCACTGAGTTCTGAGAGATCCTGGCTTCAATAAAAGGCTAAGACATTTAGATCCTCGAGCAAAAGACTGAGGTTTTGGTCTTACTTTGTGTTTTCAGATAGAATTATTTAAGGAAAAATAAAAACATCAATTGAGTGATGTTGCAAGCTATCCCTGCTCCTGTCTGCACGGTCCTGTGTGCCCGAGGAGAGACTGCATGGCAAGAGCTACACAATATGCAGCTCTCTTTCAGACTTAGAAGGGCGTGTCAGACAGAAGGCTTAATAAGTAATAAACACAATGTCTGGATTCTGAGGATAACATGGCATCTTCCCCATGCCAGTGGCCTTGGATTCGAACTACGATTCCAGGAGCAACTGCATCCTGAAAAGGGAACGCAGTTGAGGAGGGTGTGTGTGTGTGTGTGTGTGTGTGTGTGTGTGTGTGTGGTGTATGTGTGTGCATGCAGTGGATCTCATGGATGCAGACGAATATGAAGTTTTGAATTAAACTCCAGAACTTTCACTTCTTTTTTTAATTAGATATTTTCTTTATTTACATTTCAAATGCTATCCCCAAAGTCCCCTATACCTCCCCACCCCCTGTCCTGCTCCCCTACCCACTCACTTCCACTTCTTGGCCCTGGCATTCCCCTGTATTGAGGCATATAAAGTTTATAAGACCAAGGGGTCTCTCTTCCCAATGATGGCCGACTAGGCCATCTTCTGCTACATATGCAGCTAGAGACACGAGCTCTGGGGTACACACCCTCTTAGGAACGTGGCTTTGTCAGCACTGAGTTCTTTTCTCAAATGGAAGATGAAGTAAGAACAAAATGCCTCATGGGATTGTTGCAAGGGTTCTGTGAGATAGTGTGGGAGAATGTCCAGAGCCTGTTCTCTGATGGTGTGTGCCCTTTGAGTGGCAGCATTTATTGTCCCAGCAGCTCGAAGCACTCTTTAAACTCACCTTAAACCTCGCTGCACTAGGCACTCTATTCACTTGGCCCTGCAGCCACCTGACAATTGGGATTGGAATGGGCAAAAGGGTAAGGGGCGACCCCTTGCCATCCATTCTACATCGATCTGCCCTCGATATTCTCAGACTGAGAGAGGTCACCCTTTGAAAGGCGAGGTGACCAATGGCAGGGAGAGTTGCCAGTGCCTGCCTGTGATTTGGAGATCAGCGCTCTGTGCGGTGTGTTGCAAAGCCATTATGTTGTCTAGACTTTTTACCAATGACACACTTCACATTGTGAGTGTTGAAATAGCTTCCGAGTGCCCGGGACAGATGCACTTGAAAGCTGTAAAAGCTGTGCTGTCAGTCTCCCAGTCTCTCACCCCTGCAATCATGACTTCCCTTTGCTACAACTTTATAACCCATTTGTGCCTCTTCCCAAGAGCTAACTACACTGCCACCAATTCAGGCATCCTTGCCTCTCTTCTGCTCTCAGCCTTTCATTGTAATTTGTCATATAATCCCATATAACACTGCTTGTTCCATTGACCTGCCATCTCATCTGGGGAAACTTTTAGGAGGCTCCTCCCTGAAACATAAAGGAGTCTTCATCTTTTGACCTCTTGGGCACTAGGCTGTGTGGATAGTAGAAAGACAAGTAGAGTAGACTTCGGAGTTAGAAAACAGCACCCAGTCAGATGTGGTGGTGGATGGTTACAATCCCAACACTTGGGAGGTAGAGACAGGCGTACATTGAGTGCTAGAGTCACATGAACTACATTGCAAGGTCCTGTCTCTAAAGCCATCAATCCAAACCACAACAAAACAAAAACAAAAGCCCCATACCCATCATCCCTTGCCATGTCATCCAGGCCTTCCCAGTATTTCTGAGTCTCAGGTTTCCTTATTTGTAGAAGGAACTAGCACCCTACCACACACACACACACACACACACACACACACACACACACACACACACACTTGCAGTGTCAGCTCAGGAGATCAAGTAATACAGTGTCTGGGATGCACAGCAGTTTGAGGAAGGATTCTAAAGTCATCTGTTGCCCTTGTTCCCTGGCTCTTCTGTGGGGACTCAGGTTCTGGGCATCTGATTTATCCGTTCTGGTCAATGCTCCACCTAGAACCACAAAGGCCCAGGATTTGATTCACTGAATATACCTATCTCCTCCTTTCCTCCTCCAGAATCCTCTCATTGCTTCTCTAAGGTCTCTTCTTTATGTTAAAAAGTAAACTAGCAAATACCCCCACTAACACAAACTAGAGATTGCCCAGGACTAGGGTGGAGACCTTTAGAATCGAGCTAACCAATAATCCAATTGCCAAAAATGTCAACTCATAAAAGGTTTTGCTCTTGATTTTCAAAACAAATGCAAATTGCCTGCCTCTTTTTCCTATGTAGTCCCTGCCAGGCTTTAAAAGCAAGGCAAAGCAAACCATGTTTCTCCTCAACCCCGGTTTTTTCTTTGGCCCCAATTAATTACCACACCATCATGCTTTTAAGAGTTCACTTCACCACTGCACTGATTGCAGCACACCAGCTTCTCCCACCTCCTGATGATGTTCACAACAAAATGGAAAGAGAGGCCCTGAGGTGGCCAGCTTGCATATATATATTTTATTATTTTAAAAGGGCTTAAATTGCTCTTGCATGCTCCCAATGTAGAGTGATTGCTTCAAAGGACCACACAGTTTGAACTCCACAGAAAGTTATAAAGGGAAGGTGATTGCCAGGCTGTCAACATAGCTTGCTCCATCCCCCCGGGGAGAGAACACTATGGAAAGAAAATTCAAGAGAAGAAAAGATTCAACTTCACACATTCCATAGTGATGGAAAGGGGTCAAAGGTTAAGGCTGACAAGTGAATTGCTAAGTGGCTGCTGCTCAAGCCAGTGCCATCAGGAAAGTCACAGGGAAGGGCTCATATTGTATAGCAGGGATCTGCTTTGCAAAGCAATGGCCACCTGGTGACCTGAAACCAATTATTTGTTAGCAAAAAAGCACAGGGCAAACAGCTACCAAGAGGAGACTCCAGTTTTACATCCTAATGAAACTCCTGGCTCTCTCATCAAAAAAAAAAAAAAAAAAAAAAAAAATCAATGTTGGTATGGCTTCCAGGCATTTGGAGAAGACATCCATTATACACTTCCTGGGAAAGGCGGGAAGCCCCGGGATTTGGGATGAACAGAAGGCTGCAGAGCTGGGCTTGATTGGATTAGCTCTAATTGGGTGACTCTAATGAGAATTAACAACGCTGAGAACACACACAGTGGAGGAACTGGAGCAGCCTTCATAAACCGAGACACAACGGAAGACAAGACACTGTGCTCCTGGCTGCTTCCAAAACAATGTTGGCTCTTGGGTCCTGGGCACAGGGCAGCAGTGAGAATCTTGGCCACACTCACTAGCTCTGTGCTGGATTGAGTTACTTCCCTGTCCCTTATTGACCTCCTCAGCAGGATTAAAGTCGCTAAAGTACAGCAAATTCCACTGGGTTACAAGAATATTCCATGAATTATCCACACATGGAACTCTTTGAATAGTGCCTTGAACATTGTAAGTACTGGTCCTTTCACCTGCTGTCTTTGCTGCTATTAGTTTACATACCATTTCATCATATAGTCATGCAAAGAACATTAACAAGGTATTACTAATGTTCTCAAATTTAAGCTGGGTATATTTAGTTGTGTTAGCCTGTGTGGGGCAGTGGCTGTGGGAGAATAAAGGGAGTGGGAGAAAACCCGTGTCCTGCCAGAGTTCTGGTGCTCTGTGTGGGCGGATGCAGAGGATGGTGCATGCTTTCTAAGAGGCCCAAGGTGGGTCTCTGGCTGTGGAAAGCTACGGACCCAGCTCTCGGGGGTGGACAAGGGGCAGTTCTAGGTCTCTGGGCCTCATGGAGGCCAGAGATAACAGGTTTTTAGTCTCGGGCATCTCAGACACCGTTGGACACTGTGGAAGAGCGGAGAACAAAATGGTGTCCCCAGGGGTGGCTTGGCCAGCCCCCGGGCCAATGGGAGGAGAGGGCAGGGAGAGAGGGGGCGCTGGTGGTTCCCACACAGGTCAGAGTCCTTGATCTGGTCCATGGCTGGAGTGCAGGAAGACATCCTGGTGGGAGGTTAGACAAGGCTCTTTAGGGGAAAGCCTATCCCATCCTTCAAGCACGGCAGGCCTTGATAAGCAGAGACAGTCTATGGTTTTAGGGCTTTATTGTAAAAAGGCAAGGAGAAAGAGAGAAGGTAGAAAGAGGGAGAGAGGCCAGCCATAGCCATGTGGAGAGAGTGAGGAAGGGAGTGAGAGAAGGAGGGCTGGAGAGTAAAAAAGGTGAGAGCTTAGAGAGAGAGAGAAAGGAGGGGCCAAGCAGCTCCTTTTAGAGTGGGCTGGGCTGCCTTGCTGTTGTCAGGTAACTGTGGAGAGGAACATACCTGGTTATTGTCAGGTAACTGTTGGGGTGGAGTCTAGCCAGAATGTCAGAAGCCTGGAACATTGTCTGTGTGACTTATAGTCACAGAATTATGGGGGCTCTGTGGTGTCAGGCACTTGTCTCTGGGAACATGGCTCACTGTTCTGTCCCTTGTAGAGTTTTCTACTAGGCCTCTACTGGGTCATAGGAGCAAGCCTCATTCAATCAAAGCAGGCTGCCTTTCATAGCCTCACAAGCCTGGGTTCAACAGCTTCTCATGACTTTATTTTTTTTTTTTTACATTTTTTTTTTGTTTTTTGGTGGGTTGGGGGAGGGGGATATGCAGGCATACACATGCCATGGCATGAATGTAGAAGAAGACACTCTCAGCTATCAATCACATCTTGCCTCCCACCTTTTGTGACATAGAATCTCTTGTTCCCCACTGTATACACCAGGTTACCTGGCTTACAAGCTTTAGGCTACTCTCCTGTCTCTGTATCCCATTTCATCTTAAAATGGCTAGGGTCCCAGGTGTATTTTACCACCCTGGGCTTTCCATGGGTTCTGGGACTCAAATGCAGGCCCTCATACCTACATGATACGGGCTTCGTTTTTACCCTTTGAACCCTCCCTCTCCAAATTCTTCTTACTATTTTAAAACAAAGACTCCACCAGCTCCCAGTCATGCCTGCTGGCCTGGTTCCTCCCTCTGCATTGGCAACACTAGCCTTCCTCTCATCTCTGGTTGGCCATACTTTGCTCCCAGTCTTTCACAGAACCTTTTTATAGGCTATTCCTTTGGCCTGGGATGCTCCTGGAGGGTATAATCAACATCTAATTTTGTTTATTATTGAGTCCAGCATGGGTTTATAGTAGGTACACAGTTAATATTCATTGAATTCATTGAAATAAATGAGTTAAAGTTTAAGAATATCACTATAAATAACAAAAGAGTGAATATAAGAGCTAAATTTATTTGGTGCTAGGTGTGGCTCAACAGCCATGTCTTAAAACACTTTTCTTACATCATCTTGTATCTATTCTGCATATTAAAATAGGAAAGGCAAGGCCTGCTGGTCCTGGCATAGGTCTAAGTGGTGGGGGAGGAAGGAAGAGGAGGAAGAAGAAGATGAAAGAGACCTGGTAGCAGATGATGGAAGTCAGAACATAAGGCACTTGATGGAGGAGATGAGAGGAAACCTCAGTAGGAAGGCAGGATAGCACTCTGAGTGTATCTGCAGACATTTGCAGTGGCCTCATACAGAAGCCCAGCATGAGGGCTGAAGGACCAGCAGGAATCATCTGCAGGAAATGTGTGGACCGCTTCAGAAAAGGGAAGCAACAGAGCCAGAATTAGGACAAGGGAACAAAGAAAAAAGGGAGAAGGGAGATTGGGATGGGGATTGGTGGCGGCGGGAAGGGCATGGGCCAGCTGCTCTGCTAGCCGGTGGCCTCAGAATGGACAGCTCTGAGTAATATATAGTTCCTATGTGCATCTGAGTCTTAATGGAATGGAGTCAGGCAGAGAGTAGGGAAAACAGATAGGCAATTGTTCCTTTTCCACAGAGGGAATGGGTGCTCAATCCTGATCTTGTCAAGCAAGATATCAAAGGGAGGAAGAAGGCTAGAACCCCTGGAGCACACCTGCCCTGGGGAGACAGAAGGAGGACAGGGCAGACAAGAACCCAGAAAGATGATCAGGCATCCGCAGTGGCTGTGATAAGTGTCAGCCTGACAAAGTCCTGCCTTTGGCCTTTGTATGAGTGAGTGGTGTCAGGGGAAATAGATCAGAGTCCAGTGACAAAGATGGACACAAGTAGTATGGACACCAGATCTTGTGGTATACTTACCAGAAAGGGCTAAGGAAAGACTTCATCATTGGTCTGGGAGAACATTGAGGGGTGTGTGTGTGTGTACATGGTCCTTTTAGCTGTAAACTAAAACTTGAAACAATTCCCTGATCACGGATGGACCCTAATATGTCCAAGTTCCAAGTCTCCCAGCCCATGGCCTGGATACCACATATGACTAATTTCTGCAGCATCAGCCATCCACGATATCATGACATCATACTACCATCCACGGCTCTGCCTAGTGCCTCCCTGGGGACACCTGGTTCCTTTTGGTATTCAGACATCAATATTCAGACTCTTTCTTGTCTCCTCTAACTTCAGAAAGTCCCTGGGACGATGCTTCGGCACCATCTCAGTCCTGCCAGACTCATGCAACTTGGTCCTGCCTTGCCTTGAGGAAGACTGAGCATTGGGGAGAGCTTAGCAGCCATGGATTCTGCTTACCTTTTGACCTATGCACGTATCCTATATTGGGCAGCCTAGGACTCTAGCCTGCAGATGCTATGTGCACACACCCCTCTCCAAACAACACAGAGTTTTAACAATCTAGGAACCCTACCTGCATTGAGTTGCATGCACACCCTACTATGAACAATAACGTAAGATTCTTCTCCCCTAAATGACATCAAATGTAGATTCTACTCAGTCAAACTCTGCTTATGTCTGGGTATGAAAGTAGGGAGGCCATCTGGCCTGGTTTGGGGTGCGCACATAATAAAGGAACACTCTGTTTCCATATGGACTTTGGGAAAGAATCCTCTACTATCTTATTACCTTGCATAATTGGGTATGTATGCATGTTTCTACCTGGCTGGGCCTCCAGAGAGATGCCTTCCCTAGAAGGCCAGCTAAGCCATGACTCCCTATAGCATGCTCCCAGTATTGTGTACTTCTCTGTATCTCCTTATTAAGACTAGTTCAGATGATTGGTTATTTGATAATGTACTTAATGTCTGATTCTCTTGCCTGACTAATTCTGAGAGAATAGGAATCTAATGAAATGCAGCCAAGCACATGCATTGTGCTCAGTAAACACCTGTTGAATAAATGAATGAACAAATGAATGATGGATGTGACTATGGCTCAAAGATCACACAGCTAGCAAAATGCTGAATCAGCGAGTCAGTGTTCAAATCATCTGCTCTGTGGAGGTTTCAGGGCAGACACATTAGGAAACAATTCTTAAAGGGAAACGAGCGTGTCCTGGGATCCACAGCAGAGCTACTCTCAGGAGGCAGAGGGGTGGGAAAGGCCATGAAGGTATTAGCAGGGTGGATAGGAAAAGGCAAGAAGGTATTCTAGTATGTCAACGAATGTGGGTTTGTTGAAGATTTTGGGAGGCTTGGCATAGGAGAGGAATGCCAAGCATGCTTCTGAAATGTTAAACATTGTTTAATAATTTGGCATTGTATAATGAACCGTTTCTGTCAGCATGGAACATCCAGCCCTCCAGTTGGCTGAGAAAAGAGCAGGGCTGGTTCTGAAAAAAAAATCACCAAATCTTTTGGGCAGGCTGACTAATTTGACTTTAATGTCTACCACAATGCCTTGGCAATGGGTTTATTCACTTCAAACGTGCCTGCTAGAATTGGTTAGGTAGTGTCTCCCATAGGACACACATCCTCCACAGGCATGACATGCAGATTTCTTAGGAGCTAAAAGGAAGGCCAGGAAGCACTTCAGAGGACGTGGACTGGCCAGAATCACTTAGGGCAACCCACTTACTGGGTGCTGAAACCACGGGACTCTCTTTTTCTGAATGGTCCTTTCTGAACTCATATCCTTCTTTGTGATTTCCACCTGCACTGTGATTGATCTCACTTGCCCCAGTCCTAATATCTTACATGGAGTAGCTCTGGCATGGCCACCTAAGATTCTCTGGCCCTAAGTCTGCACTATTGTGTCTTCCTCCTGAACTGACAGCAGTACTATACCACTGTTATAGAGTTGCAGGGTTTCTGTAGTTTTTTGTTGGCACCAAGAGTTAATTCTAAGTTGGTCTAAAAGGCTGGAGATCATGTGTGTGTTAGCTAGCTTCTCATCACTATGGCAAATACCCAAGGGAAATAATTCTAAAGGAAGAAAGATTTGTTTTGACTCATTTTCTCAATATTTTCCATCCAAGGTCTCTTAGGTTGTTAGCTTTTGTCTGAGGCCAGGCAGAACACCATGATGACATTATTGTATAGCAGAGATGCTCATCTTTGGTGGCCAGGATGTAGTGAGTTAAAGTCAGGCTCTACTTCTGAAAAGTTTCCCTTACTACCTCTAATGGCATACAGTTATGAATTGGTTAGTGATCAATCCTTTGATTGGGTCAGACCCCTCAGGATCAGATAGCTTCAGCATTCATCAGCTGAGTACCAGGTCTTCAGAACAAGAAACTTTATCAAATCCACATTGCATGTAAAGATTAACATATACATAGTAGTTGTGAATCAATCTACTATTGCTGTATTTTTCAATATGTTAGAAGCCCCCAAATAGAAACATCCTTAGATCACATGAATGATAAAAGAAACAATATTAATAAACTAGGATCTGGATACCCTAGGGGAGTTGATTTCAATAAAGAAATGGATGAATGGGAAGAATTGATAAAAGAAAGGAAGCTATCAGCCAATTAGAGGCATTGGATAGGCTTTCACTGCAGACAACGTCTTTAGTGTGGAAGCCATAACCCCAGGAACATGCTTAAACATGCTATCTCCAAAGTCCGTCAGACTGTTGGACATTAATATATACCATGCACCTTATGTCAAATCCTGAAAGGAATACCTGGACTAGAGATTAGTAGATGGGGTTGTTTTGGTCTGTGTAGATTGGAAAGGCAAGATGTTACAGTGCAAATAGTCACTTTCTATACCCCTCCACAAAGAGACAGAACACGGAGTTGTGAGACCTCAGAAGGAAAAGCCAGGAAGGTGGAAGGTGGGAGTAGCTCTACATCTGTAAGGTTTGCAGCAGGGAGCTAGTTATCAAGGATCAGGGAAGAGTCCTAGGGGCCATGGGCTATGAGTTACACAGAGTTGTTCCCATAGAAACTACAGACATGATGAAAAAAAAAAGAAGAAGAAATAAAACTTAAAAAAGAAAAACCACAAGAAAACCCAAACATGTCCTGGATCACCAGATACAGAATGCCTTGAATACACAGAAAACCACTTCAGTGAATGAGGTGTGAACTGACTGGCGCTGCAACAGTGTGAGGTACTGAGACCAGCACCTCTGAGCAGTGATGGGGTCTGTGTCTGAAGCATACAGAGTAGTCCTGGCCAAGCAAGCTCTGTATAAAATAGTAGACCCAAAGAGCCAGGGACAGAACCTGGTGGGGAGCTCCCAGGTGGCAGACACTATTCTGCTCACATTCATTTTCTCCATGACTCAGGTCCTGTGAATCAGGTTCACAGTCACACCCATGTACAGCAGGAGAAGCCATGACTCAAGTTCAGAACGTGCCCACGTGGACAAAGCAAAACCAGGGTTGTGTTGCCATAGAACTGTTTTCCTGTGGCCACGTTTCTGTCCTTCTAGGATCATGCCAGCGGGTGGGAGAAGAGTCACATTCTCCAGTGAGAGGGGATAGAGAGGCTGTGTTATAAAGGGCAGCAGGTAGGAGAGCCATGCTTCATGGTATTTGATTAATAGGTTTGAAAGCTGCTGCTGAGAGCTGTGTGAGTTACAGAGACACCCACGACCATCTTATACAATGTCAGCATCCTAGAAGCCCGGTTCACAGAATGAAAGCTATGATTACATGGGGCAAGGGTAATTGGAAGGACATTAGACCTTAAGGAACATGTCGTGTCTGGAGATGTATGGACAGAAAGAGAGCTCTACGTGGGCTTGAGGCCCCACATTTGAGCCCTGGCTGATGGAATGACTAGAATACACGGTTTGTCCTTAGTCAGAGAAAAGAGACGAACATCTTAAACATCATTCCTTTTCCCATTATAGCACATGATGACTGCAAAAATCCTTAAAGGTGGAGAAGTCTTCGAGAAAATGAAAATGTTATCTATCTATTTCTTGGGTCTAATTTTCCAGACTTTGTTCTATGTTGTTTTTTTTTTAAATAAAGTGCACTGTGATTGGATTGTATATAAAATCTCAAGCCTTGACTTGTTATACTGAACAAAATGTTTGTTTTGTGACATATTTCACAACATTCTGGGTTTCCATGGCTGCCTAGTACTCTCTGAAGGGCTCTCAAGTTCTTCTTTGGCTCTGTGGACATGCCAAGTTATGCTGAAAAATGTGGACCATGGCTCTGTGGGAAAAAAAGGTGAATTCCCTAAGGTCTCCTTGGGTTCCTTTTGGTTCCCAAGAGTTGCAATAGCCTAGATCTTGTTAGCTGAACATGGCTTTCTTTTCTCCTTCTGTCTGAATGCCTTCCTAGAAGTGATGCTGAACAGATGACAGCAGCATTATAGATTCTTCCAGAAGTAAGGGACATGAAATACCCACCCCTCTCACACTATGAATACAGCAAACAAAGAGTTACAGAAAGAACAAGTGGCAACAGAGTTCAGAGGTGCCTACTTTAGGTTTCTGGAAATAATAAGAAATACAGTTTCTATGTTTAAAATTACATTGATTTATTTGTATTTTGTTACACCATTGGTCTAAGGACCCAGGTTTTTAGAGCTCCAACATTTAGATTATCTATGATGAGAAAGAAACATGAGTGCTTTCTGGTTAGCCCCAGTTATCAGACAACACAGAGCAATGCAGTTCCTTGTAGTTTACGCTGCTGTTTCAGCTTCCCACTATGATGGTCTTAGCCGAGCGCCTATGATGGTCTTAGCCGAGCGCCTCGCTCACACACACTGCTTTCTGAGTATGACAAGATCGTTTCAGTGAATCTATCTGACTGCTCTAGGGAGGCAGTGTTCTGGTTGCCATTTCAGAGAAAATGGGAAGGAGGTGCAGAGAACAAAGTACCATGCTTAAAGCCACAGAGAAACAGTGTCAATGCTGCAGACTTCTTTGGTCTCTAGACTCCATATTTGTACAGTGTCCCAGCCACAAGCCTCATCCTATGAACAAAATGGCTGTACTAAAGTCCTGAGTAAGAGTCATAGTCAGGCTTGCTTACCTCACGTGTTTAGTCAGAGCGAGTTCATTCCTGGGTGTAGAGTTGATGCCACACACTCAGCCAAGGTTAACTTAGGACTCTTGGGGGTCTCTTTGAGGGTCAAAGATTTTGGACATTTTTTTATAGTCAGTTCTACAAACCATCACTACCTGGTTTGACCCATTGACCTTCATCTGGGAACATCTTAAATTTTGCTGGCAAAACCACCACCACCACCACCACCACCACCCAAAAGAGAAACAAACAAACAAACAAACAAAAAATAATAGTGTTTTTAAACTGTAAAGACCTCAGGTTTGGAGGATGTTTTTGTAATCACACTCAGAAAAGGCCTGGAAGGTTAGGTATTATACATCCTTTAAAATATAAAATGTCTAAAGGTCACCAGATTGGGCAGGGGCAGAGATGAGCCTTCACCTTGACCTTGAGTTGGGGTCCAGCCAGTCAAGTCCTAGTGCACCATCTACTGGGTAATCCACCCTCCTATGGGGCACCTGGAGAGGCAGAAGACACAGACCCCTCAGGGTGAGACTTGTGTTGGATTTTCTCTGCTCCCCAAGTCTAGAGGTGTGAGTGCTACCAAATAATCAGGTAAGACATAGGAGCTGACAACCGGGGCCGGAGAGATGGCTCAGTGGTTACCGGGTCTTGCTCTTGCAGAGCATGGTGTTCAATTCTCAGAACCCACACAAAGCAGCTCACAACTATCTCCAAGTCCAGCTCCAGGGGATCCAGCTCCCTCTGTGACATTGTCCAGGTGTACATATACACATGCAGGCAGACTCTCATGCATTTAAAATAAAAATAAACAGATTTTTAAAGCTGATACGTGCTTGTGTACTTGTTTCCTCTAACAACAGTTAAAGCTTAAACTGTGGACCTGAAATCGCAACTCGGTCAAAGGATGCTTCAGGTTTGCATTCTCCCTCCCATCTTCCTTGCTCTTCTCCACCTCTGCCTGTCTGCTATAGTAGAACCAGCTTCTCTTTGCTCTCTCCGCTCACCTTCCTCCCCAGCTTCAGAGCTGAGAACAGTGAGTACCTGTTTTCAGTACCCCCAACCACTCCGACATCTAGATCAATGCTTTGAACCTGGCAAGTATTCAATAAACTTGTGTTAAACACAGCGGCCATCTTAGGCAACACGTTTGACTTGTTTTCAGCCAAGGTTTACTGGCCTTTGAGAGTAAATGCTTTGAAGACCATATTTTTCAAAGAGCGCCTATGTGAACCCAGAATTAATAAGCATCTAAATTACAAATCTCACCATGTAGAACAAATTGGATTTCTTTTCATTAATAGCAAGGAAGCAGAAAACAAGCCCGATCCCAAGGGAGGCAAGGGAACACAGTTAGTCACCATTTTCTCTTATTCTTTTTTTTCATTCCATCTATAAACCCATTTTTATTCAATTATGTAGCCCATAAATATGGCCCCTGCGTGTCAGCACAGTAAACAAGCAGCCTCCAACTCTACAGCTCCTCTCACAGCCCACCCAGCTTCGCAATGAGAGAATCACAGTTCTGGTTCTGAGATTGTTTTTAGAGGAAAAAAATAAAATAATGAAAACTAGCAAAACCTAGCCAAGCTTTAAATGATCACAACAGTCCAGATACAAAGGTTCAGGGACACTGGCTTTTTAATCAAGCAAATGTTAACATTGTTTTCCATAATAGCATAGAAACTGCATTATTGATGGCAATGTCCAACATGTGCACAGTGTGCTTTTATATTTGCCTTCTTAAAAGCATATTTAGTTTACATAAAGGCTTGAAATTTTTATACAAACCCAAGTTCCATAATGACAATGATTCTTTCTCGTAAATACTCAGTATTTGAGGAAATCTTATCTTTGCCTTAAAGGTTTTCTTATGTGTTCCCATTTGCTGGCAGATGGCCGGGCAGGGGAGGTATGGAAATTGGTACTGCACACACTCCCAACCTTCAGGAAAAGCCCTTGTTTCCCTGCCCATAGAGGAGAAGCACACAGCCTGGCAAGCTGGCTGTTTGTAAATCCATAAGCCTCTTGTGTCTATTGCAGACACTCTCAGTGTGGTCCAGGAACCCCAGGGATTTGCTACCCTTCATGAGGAGAGATTCATGAAGTCAAAATTATTTTTTATAATTCCATGAAGATGTTATTCTTCTTTGTCTTCAGAAAGCACAGCGATGTTCTCCAAACCTCACACGAGGAACACTACCATAATAGAGCAAATGAAAGCACAGAAGTAAGAATCCTGCTGTCTTCTATTAAGCTCGGCATTAAAGAGATGTGCAGCCATGTAAGCCAGTGCAATTATTCCCATAGGACTTGCCTCATTTTACAAAATATAGTTATTTTTCATGTCATTTATGTTAAAATGTAAAGGGTTTGCCATTGATTTTAAAAACACAAATTGTGCAAACAGTTTGAGACTATCAGCCTTAATTTCTAAAAGGGTTGAGTGTTGACAGTTGTAGAGCCAACTACAATCTTTGTGTCAACTGGAGGAGGAAATGGGATTCCAGGTTTCTCTATGTGTCTAGGAGGTTGTTTCTGGTTGAGGTGAGCGTTTGAAGCAGTGTGCTCTCAATACAGTAGATAGGGTTCTCTCCACGGGAGTGGACAACTTCTTCTCAGCAGAGGCTGAAGAGAATGACAGAGGTAGGCAGAGGAGAGCAGCAACTGTCCTTTTGCTTTTTGCATTACAGCTTGAGTTGGGACATCAGCCTTCTTTTGTCCATCAATTGAGAATTGGACTATCAGCACCATTGGTACTTTGGCCTACAGATTTGGATTGATGTAAAGATGGGAGCAAGGCTTTGGGACTTACATAATACATTTTACACACACACGCACACACACACACACACACACACACACACACACACACACACACACACACCACATCACATCACATATGTATATACATACACACACATGTACATATATATGTTTTACTGGTTCTCTCTGAAGAAAGTTTTTTAGTTCAAACCTATCATAGATTATTTGGGGTGTTTGATAATTTTAAAAGTCCAAAGAGGACCAAAAATCTAAATGCATGAGAACTTCTGATAAAATTGAAAGAATTGAGCTCTGTGAAGTCTTTCTTGAAGAGTGTGAATGAATATCAAAGATCTGGCACAGTGTAGACAACTACTAATTAAATCCTAATCTTCTTGCAATCAAGTCTTAGGTTCCTACAAACTATGGATGGATAACGTGGGTTATTTATTAAATGGAAGATGTGGGCACTCTATCCCAAGAAATAACTTAAATACCAAACTCTATATGGATGGAAGTTAGAGTGGAGAAAGATCCTGCATTCTGGCAACAGCTTTAACTGAGAAGACAGGAGCTATAGATAATGTTGTCACAAAAAGAAGCCATTACAGATTATGTGTAATTCAGAAGTAGTTTGTTTGTTTGTTTGTTTCTTTCTTTTTTCTCTTCAAAGCACCTAAACTAACTCATCTCTACTTGTGGCATTCCCTCAGGGACTCAATAAAAGCATTACAAATATAAGAAGAGACGAGAAAGAAAGTCAGAGACCCAGCATGCACGCTGGCAAAGGTTACACCAGCTACGAGAACTATCCATGCATACCACATTAGAAGAAGACTAGCTAGTGTGCTCGGGGCCACGTTATTGTTAGTCTACAGCAATGACTGTCAGAAGGGCTGAGCTGTCTCTGCATACCAGCTTCCCATCCTTTTCCAGCAGAATAATTGAGTGTGCAGAGCAAAGTAGGGTGCAGGTCAGTTGGTAAATAAGCAAAGATTGAGGACCAGATGAAAACACAGCAAGAGAAGATATCGAGGCAGGGGCTCAGGAGGGGGCAACGCCTGCACCTAATATTAGCTGAGGCTTCATTATCCTTGGTCAGTGAGGATCGCTACTCATGAAAACCCAACATTACTGATAGATTTAAACATGAATTCTCACTGAATATGTATGTAGACACACACTTACATGCATGTTATGATGAAGGATATAGTGGCCCAGTAAATTGAAGAAAATGCATTATATAATGTTGGTTCACTCCTAAGCTAATCTTTAAAACATTTTCTGAGTAAGGACTCCTGCAGGGTTGGTAAAGAAAGATGGATGTAAATGAAGGGTGGCTATGCAATAACTCAAGTAGGAACCTGGTAAGCAAGGGCCATGCAATCCCTTCCTGCCAAGAGAGGACTACTTTCAATTCAGACAGTCTACACACTACAATTATTGAAAACTGTGCCATGGAATGATTTTGAAGGGCTTCCTGCTGGAAGGAGCTCTTGACACTGTTGTGGAGAAATACTAGCACTTTGCTGAAAGATGAGGGGGAAGGGGGTCACCTCAGCCTATGGTGAAACCAAGCGGCATTGAGGTACTGAACCCATGGTATAGGGCAGCAGTGATAAGTGTCAGTCTGTTCCAGGCACTCAGTGTGCATCCTGCGGGCTTACTGGTTAGAGCACTGAGCAGCTCTTGGTCTTTCAGCAGCTGGAGACATTGACATTTAACCCATCCCCAGATCTCAGATTCCCAGTCGAGCCGTGGATGTGGGCTGAGCAGCCTCCCTTGCCTTCAAATCCTTCCTATTCTTTTATACAGTTCCATGCTGCCTCTCATTCAGCCCTGGCGAATTTCTACCCTTCTGCCTTGTCACTCTGGCCCTGCAGCGAATTTCCAGTCACCGCCATACATTCTGTTCTTTTTTTTTTTTTTTTTTTTGGATGGTCACCACTCCCAGCTGATTTCCATCTGTTGTGGCACTGAGCATGGGATTTCTCAGCAAGTGCTTTCCCCTCTGTGGGCCAAGTAAGGATTTTGTGAATGAACAAACGACTGAATGAGCCTTTCCGTGTGATCTTGGGCAAATTCTCTCCCCCTCACTGGGTGTCAGCTTCTGGGTCTATGAAATCCAGCCATGCCATGCCTTCCCACAGTGAAGTAGGAACACTAGAGCCAGACCTTTCGGTGCCTCCCACTGAGCACAGCCTGTCCCTGGCACAAACCCTCATCCCCATGCCAGACACACTGCGAGCAGCTTCTCCCTGCTGGCATTTGCAGCTCCTTTGTGTCCTGGGTGTTTGTTAACCTAGAGTTTACTGCAGCCCTGTACACCCATGCTACCTCCTCCTCCACCCTGTAAGCCTCCTGTATGTTCACAAGCCAATGTAAATGGTGGCCATTTTATCATTCATTGTCCTTTCCTTCCCTCCAAAGGACATTTCATTCCAGACATGCGCTTATATGTTATTTTCAGCTGGATTATTCTCCACCCATTTTACAGATGAGAGAACTGAGGCTTAGAAATATAAGGTGACATAAGTAAGGATAGACAACATGTATGCAGTAAGGACAAGCATAGTGTGCAGCCCTGTCTAAATCTGAACCAAACTGGCCTTTTGTTTTAATTGTTTGTTTACATTATCCTACTTATTAGAACCAGGCCTAGCACTCAGTAAAAACTTCAATAAATGTGAATGAATGAATGAATGAATATCAGATAATCTCATTATGTTGCACCTCAGAACCCCTGTACCCTATTCTACGAGCTCAATAATGTAATTCATAAAGAGGCTCACAGCTTCCTTGAGTCCATCTCCCCATCTGCTAACTTGCCACAGTTTGGTGGGAGGAGCAAACCAGGGGATGTAGAAAACAATGGCCTATTAGCTAAGAAGTTTTAAGTTTTAAAATGGAAGCTTAAGGAGGAAGTAAAACTTGCTTTCCATGGGAATCGTTTCTTAATTTATTAATCAGACTGTGAAGTCTAATTTTCCCTCTGGCCGTTTACAGTAAAAAAAGGGGGGGGGGAGTGCTTCCTGAGCACGCCCGTGTGGATCCCTATGCAAGCTCACTTGGAGAGTTGAACACACTTTGCTGGCAGATGCCTCCTGGAAGGAAAGCATAACAAACATATGCATATACCGATGGTTATTACCACTGCTTAGAGTTTTGAGTCAGAGGTGGCTATCTTTCCCAAAGTCTTTTGTGTCTCTTTCCAGGCACTGGCTTCGGCATCTACCACTTCCAGTGTCTGTGGAGGATCAGTCTTTGGTGCTGAAAGAACACTTGAAGGCCTGAGGCTGGTTGAGTAACCACCACCCTGGACTAAAACACTTGGCAAAGGAACAAAGCGAACTGTGTCCAACTGCTTCTCAATTAGTGGAGAATTCCTAAGGTAATTACTCTAAGTAATAACAAGGGAGCTCCAAGGAAGGTGTGATGGAGGGTCAAAATTTCACCTGTAAGATATGAGCACATGCAGGAGAGGCTCCTGATGGACAATGCTTACCTGGCTGCCAGCTAGCTGCCTGTCCATTTGTCCACCTGTCCAGCTTGCCGAGCTCAGCAGGGCTGTCTGAGTGTCCATCTGTCTATCCCTTCTCTGACTCAGCCCCAGTTTGCTCTCAGTTGCCTGCCTGAGCCTGGGTGGTAAATCTGTAAATAAACTTGTTAGACCTTTTCTGTCTCCCTAACTGGGAGGCTACAAGGAACAAATAGAAAGGCAGATATGACATGTAGCCTTTTGCTAGGATTAGAAGTAATTTAAAAAGTGTTCTCACGGGAGAGAAGGTCAGAGCCAGAAACCATAAAGAAAAGTTGGTGGTTTTGCTTTATTAAAGGTCACGCACAATATAAAGAATCAAGATTTCTATAGAAAACAAATGAAAAGGCAAATGCATTAAAAGTATTTGCATTATCGTGGGTGACCTAAGGACTGGCGTAACTTATATACAAAAATCGCTTATGAATCAGGAAGGAAGTTAAAGTAGGAAAGAAGGTGAATTAAGAATCTCTGAGAGGCTTAGGAAGGGGCGGAGCCAGCACCTTTGTAAAGCTGCTCAGTCCCCGTGTAATCGAAGACATACAAGTTGGAGGATGGTAGCATATCGTTTTCCATTCGGGCCAGGTGACCAAGTCTGGTATGGACCGAAGTGTGACGGAATTATCACTGAGCTCAACTTCCTGGAGGGCAATTTAGCAACATCTGTTGGTGTTTTAAGTCTGCGTGTTCCTGTCTCTATGAGCTCTGCAATAGTAGGTTTTTTTGTTTTTTGTTAAAGGAGTCAACAGAGTAGGTTTTTAAGATTTTCATCGCAGATAAATAACGATTTCAAACATCTTCACGATAGAAAGCACAAGAGGAAGGATGCAGTGTCGCAGATCTGAAGATAACTGAAGGAATTGCAGATTGATGATGGGGGAAAAGGCAGAAAAGAGCATCCAGAACCCACAAAGTCAAGCCCGAACGCTGCTCAGTGGCTGGCTGCGAGGTGGGATGCAGACGACTGTTTGCCAAATAAGAGTTGAAGCAGCTGTGGACTTCTCTGGAAAAAAAGAATAAATCTGGATCTTTATATCACCCTTTAAACCAAAATAAATTTCAGACAGACCAAAGATTTATGTGTAAATAACACCAGCACATAAATATTGAACAAGAATGAGTGAATATTTTAAAAATAATTTTGAGGTAAGAACTGCAGGAGCCATTTTGTTAAAGGAAAATCTATGCTATGCACACTCAAAGATAAATTTTAAAACTCAGAGAAATAACTTATGTCATGGATGGGATGGAAGGCTCAAATCCCCATACACAAACTGATTTCAAAGCTATATGGAAAACTCCATATCTTAACCAAAAGATTGACAAAGCAATACATAATTTCCTGAAGAAGTAGAAATGGCTAATAAAGATGAAAGTGTGACAGTGTTTTCACCCTGGATTATAATAAAATGAGTGGAAAAATATAGACATCATCTTTTCCGAGTAAGTTGGGAAACCAATGTAGGAAAGCAGGTACTGCTACAGAAATTAGAGATGGGTAAGGCAATTATTGAGAGTTAATGTTTGTATCTCCCCTAAATTCATATGCTGTTGGCCTACATTCATTATGATGCCAGCCATTTAGCGTGTGTGCCTTGGGAAGGTAAGAGGCCAGGAGGATAGAGAACTTGTGAATGCAGTGTGCTCATACAGAAGAAACCGTAGGGAGCTCTCCTAGCTTCCACCAATCCTCAGTAGAACCTGGTGGTCTAGCACTCTGGTTATGGCCCATCGAGGCTTCAGGACTAAGTTCTGATGTTCATGAGTTACTCCATGATGGTGTTTGTCACTGCAATCCTAAGAGACTAAGACAGAACAGGGAGTCAGGGGAAGAGAGAGAATAGCACTGCTCACCAGAGGCGCCAAAGGGGTTGGCATGCTTATTCAATGATGGGGTAGAAGATAAAAACCAAGACCTCAGGCTCAGGGAGGTCTTATGTGCCTATTGGCTAAAAAGAATGATGCGAACTAGCTACTTGCACCATAAAAGACATGAGATGGAATAATAGAAAGTACTTTAGATAAGCAAGGGAATATAGTAGTTCTAGTGCTGGGTGGGGGGTGATATATGAACCCCAGTTAGGCTCCTAAGTGGTAGTTGTTATTGCTGTTGACAGTTCCCATCCTAACCCTCCCTGGCCCCATTCCACAAATAGGTCTCAACTCAAGCCTCCATATCTTTGCATCTGCTGTTTGTTCTCCTTCTTGGGTCAATTGCACCAGTGTCTGTCTCTACTGCACACTCAGTTTTCTGCTCCAGTATCACCTCAGAAAGGCCCTCTTCCTGAAGGACTAGCTGCTATTTATGTCCTGCCCTGCTCTTACTCCCTGGGTTGTATGAGAAGAGAAGGCTCCTGAATACGCGTACAGTAACTCTGGCAAGTCTTCCTGATACATTCCAGGGAGTGCTCAGCCTATTGAGCAATATTCATAAAGGTAAAGACCTGTTTCCAAGCCCTCTCATGTCCATCCTTATAAAAAAAAAACCTAATTCTTTAAGTGAGGAATCAGGGGGCAGAGAGGTCTTGTAACTTGTACCCATCTTGTTAGTGATGGAGTTGGACCAAACCCCACAGATTAGAGAAATGGAATCATGTAACATTTCATCTACAGCCAGGGAGTTGGGTGTGTGATAATATGAACCTTAGTGCCCATGTCCTCATGTCCACAGCTACTGTAGAGCCACTAGAATAAATCGTAAAAACATCTGTCATCCTCTCTGTCAGAGTATGAGACACTGAACATCTGTCTACCTCTTTCCTAGGAAGGCCTGTATCTTGCTTTGGCCCAATTGAAGGAGAACAGAGGTGACTTGTCATTTCTGGGCAGAAGCCGTAAGCTCTAGGGAGCAATATGTCATTTTCACAGGATTTTTCATAATGCTGCAGCACATGATAATAGTTGTATGAGGCTCTGAGTGAAGAAAACTCCGAAGAAAAATTATTTTTGGCATATAATGCTTCAGAAACATGCCTCCATAATTTAAATCCTTCAAGATTACTAACCTAGCCAACCATGACTTCTAATTTTTACCTAGACTGTGCATTTACACGATTAAGTTACATCTCTCCCCACCTTACCAACTCAGGGTCAGAGTGGATAGGTTACTTTGTAGTCATAGAAAACAACAACAACAAACAAAAAAACCAAGAACTCTTTGTAAAGATCATGTCTTATTTTCCCTCTGCACACACTTTAACCAAGAAGGTCCTTTGGACTCCCAGACAATTAGAAAGTTGTCTCCAATGAGCATCAACTAGTCATGATGTAAAGGGTAGTAGAACATAGAGTCCAGGCACAGTTGATTCTGGCCGGCCACCAAGAGGCTCAGTCCCATTGTCAGATGACCAAACATTCAAGTAGGTGCCCAAAATTTATAGCAGTAATTTCCCCAGCAACAACAATTTGGAAAGTTCCTTGCATGGAAAACACCAACGCTGTCCTGTTTAATTCTCCAGCCACCCTATGCAGGGGAGTGGAATGGAGGTAGGGGGGTATCATTCCCACCCTCATTGGGTACTGAAATCCAAGGTAAGAGATCGTAGGAAACTTGTTTAGTGTTACTTGTCTGATAAAGGTGGGAACACTGATTTACCTTTGACTGATTCTTTGTCCTGCATGATTCTTTTCTCTGTGTGGTAATTACGACCGGTATTGGAAATGCTGGAGTAGCCAGAGATGGATCTGTAGGTTTGGGAGATCAGTATCAGTTTGTTCATTTGCAGAGGAGCTGGTGAAGGACCAGCAGTTTATAAACTGAGCCTCTTGTGGTGTGGCAGGTAGTTGAAGCCTTGAATCGGTATTCTTTGATATGGGCTTATATCAAGGACCCTAGACTCAGAACCCACCCAGAAATGGCAAAGCCTCAGGAAGATAGTAAAGCTTCCCTTGGGAAACTGAGTGTGAATTGAAAGTGTGTACAGAAAATTTCCATTGTAGCTTTATGCCCCGAGGATATTTACAGCCTGAAATCTGCTCCCCTACAGAGACTGCTCCTACTAAGATTTGACAAACCTATCCGACAAACTCAGCAATACACTACAAACCCTGTCCCCTTGTTCAGGTGTATATAACAAACCACTCCTCTGTTCAAATATATGTAATAAACATTCTGAGCTTCTGGAGTGCTCCCATTTCCCCATCAGTGAGCAGAGACCACCTAATTCCAATGTTCTCTGTATCTATGCATCTGCGTGCATGTCTTTTTTCCATTTCCTTTGTATGCCAGTTAGGTTCATGAGTGGCGCCATTTTAGACACAGCACAAGGTATTCAAGGCAAATAGCATTCCTTCTACTTAACTTTTATTCCAAGGGGGCAGATACAACAGAAAATAGTATCAATATCATAGTTGATTGGGTGAACCAAGAAAGCCTAATTGTAGTGGAGATGTGTGGGCAGAAGAAGGCATAGCACTCAGGACTACATACAGTGGTCCAAGTTTGGGAAGCAATGGCAAAAGACCAGAGATTTGAGTGTCATGAGCAAGGAAATCAATGTCCTGGCAGAAACCTTGTGAGTCAGACCCCCAGATCCCAAAGAGGACATAGGTGGGTCTAGCAAGCTATGAAGAGAATTGTTTCTAACCTTGAAGACATTGGAGGTTCTTTGAATTAAACAGAAGCGAAAGGTAGATGATCTACCCATTGCTGGGCAGCTCACAACCACTTTGTAACTCCAGCTGGAAGGGGTCTGATACTTTCTTCTGGCACACACACACACACACACACACACACACACACACACACACAGAGAGAGAGAGAGAGAGAGAGAGAGAGAGAGAGAGAGAGAGAGAGAGAGATCATATGCACACACTTAAAAAAACCCTTAAAATGAAAGATCCCCCAGCACTGAATGGGAAATGCACTAAGGAGGGGCACACTGAGAGGACTTACAACATCTGCAAATGCAGCCCAGTGGTGCAGTGTGACCTAGCATGCATGAGGCCCTGTGCTTTATCCTGAGCACTCCCTAAACAAATAAATATCAACAAACAAAACAAGAGGGTCATGAGAGCTACTCCTGAGAGTGACCATGCTGTGAAGATGGGGGCGGGGAGCCAATTTGAATTATAATCCCAAATTGCAACTGGGTGAATTAGATTTGCTTCTGAGATGGGGTGGCAGACACTTGGCATTTTAGATGGGAAAGACAGAGGGATAGCCATTTGAAAGGAAAGGCGGAAACCAGCTCTTCTGTTGACCTTGAACTTAAGGTGCTTGTGAGGCAGTGCCACAGAGGTGACAAATAGGCAGGGAATTCAGAGATCATGGGAGTCCTAGTCTGGAGACAATGGAAGGCACTCATGCATCTATACAGTCAGAGAGTAATTTTAAAAGCAGTGTGAAACCAATGGACAAAAACCCTTCCAGTATGTGTCTCCTGGTAGAAGGGGTAAAAGGTAGCAGAGAAAGGAGCTCCAAAAATCCTAAGCACCAAGATACCGGAGAGAGAGAAAAACCTGTTTTCAAAGGAAATGGCAGAGCGTGGCTGAACCCCCTAAGAGACCCAGCAGGAAGTGGGCAAGGGATGTATTTACATGACTTACCTTCATTTCATTTAGTGGTGACCTTGGCAAAAGTAATTTCAGCTACATGGTCAGGGAGGAAGGACAAATGGACCAGAGTGAGATGCTCTGAAGGGAGGAGATGGGACCAAGAGTAAAGGAGACTCATTGAAGATTATTAATAGGTCACATATCAGGAAAGCCCAGTGCAGGCTGGGTCCTTTCTACATAAATCACATTTCTCAGCAGCTTCATGAGGTTGTTATTAATATTGTTAATATTAGCTTCCTTTTGAAGACAACAAAGCTAAGAGATGGGTGTTGATGGCGAAGCCTTGTAGAGACTCCGGATGTAGCTGAAGGTGCGCTGAAAGTGTGGATTGGTTATATTTTTACTATTAGGGAGTTGAGTCTCTTTGCTGGGGTTTGGGAATGATGTTGTGGAGAGGGTCCCAAAATTGAGGCTATCCTTGCAAATCAGGTGAAGCGACATCCATGAGGGCTCAGACATCCCTTCCGGGGAAAGGATGAAGGCAAGAACAGTGTCTTTACAGAGCTTCCGCTGTGTTGATGAGCTATAGAACGGGGTTGGCAGGGGTCAACGGTAAGGTCTGAGGCCTGAGGAGGAAGTACGTGTCGGAGTGTTTGTTACACATAGTGGTTACGGGTTCCCCATTTGAGTGTAGCTTCTTAAAAGCCATTTTATTTGCAAGTTGCTTTATAAAAGCATTAGGGAACGAATGCAGACATGTTAAACTGGAAAGATCTATTAGTTATTTAAGTCCATCTGCTAGAGTTCAGAAGAGAGAGCAGGAAGGGAGAGAAAGAAAGGTCTGTTTGAGTTATGTACCATCTCCTCCACACTGCTGACACTATACTTAAAAAAAAAAACCCTGAACATGCACGTGCTTTTCTTATTTTCAAAGTATTTCTGAACTCCTATAACTACAGACTCCCCCCACCCCCACGCACACACACGCACACACACAAAGCAACGCAGAGCAGCCTGCTCTAAAGACACAATTACTGCCTCCTCACAGAGGAGAAAGTCAAGCAACATTTAACTTAAATAAAATAAAATAAAATAAATAAATAAATAAATAAATAAAACCTTTTCCTGAATTCTAATTGTTGAGAGAAAATTCAAAGCATCACACAAATGCCTGACCTAGAAGGTTCTAAGCAGTTGTGGCACTCCAGATTTCCCCTTGTCACTCAGTGAACTAGCAGATCCTTTCCAGGGAAGAGCACATAAATGGGTTATCCAATATCACATGGCCATTGTATGTTTCTAGAAATATATATATATATATATATACACATATACACACACGAAATAGAGCAAGGAGGAATATATGGGAGGGTTTGAAAGGAGGAAGGGAGAAAGGGTGGAATACAGTATAATCTCAGAAAATAACTGAGTTTGTTTGTTTGTTTGTTTTTTCGAGACCGGGTTTCTCTGTGTAGCCCTGGCTGTCCTGGAACTCACTCTGTAGACCAGGCTGGCCTCGAACTCAGAAATCTGCCTGCCTCTGCCTCCTGAGTGCTGGGATTAAAGGTGTGTGCCACCAACGCCCGGCAATTATTTTTTAAAAAATTTAAAACACAGGATTAATTTTAAAGGGATGAACTTTGTTTATTATGACATTTACAAAGGAGTCGTGGCAGACTGGCCAAGTCCTTAAGTTGGTTCAATTCTTTTTTTTTTTTTTTTCATAAAAACGATGTCTTTGTTTCATTTTATGTGTCTGAGCCAGTTCTCCAACCCCTCTTCCATATTTCAACATGAAGAAAAATTTGGAGGATCCAAATTAGGGAAAGCCCTTACTTCTCAGTCATCTCTTGGCTGCACCGACATTTTCTTTCCTCTCTCGTATCTCTGTCTCTGTCTCCCTGAATGCGTTTCTTCCATTATCTCTCACTTCTTTCCCAATGCACACAAAGATCATCTTGTCCAAGTAGCCTGACCTGATCTTGCACATTAAGGGATCCCTCAGCAGCTGTCTATAGGTGCCTCTTCCAGAGCTACCCTCAGCAGCTGGGAAGCATCTGGAACATGGCTCTTCCCTCTTTATCATCTCTAGAGTGCCCTGTTCACCTGACCACCTCAGCCCTGCTCCAAAGTTTGGTGCATGATCCATGGGCGGGCGCTGTTTCCTAACTGACAGCAAAACTCCATTGTATTCGAAACTAGCCTCACGTGATTCATGAAAGTAGGCATTCCAGGGCAATTTCGGAATCTATCATTTAAAAAATTCAAAGAGATAATGAAGACCTTTGCTGATGCCTACTAGCAATATTAGAGCACTAAAGAGACTTTCAATCGTGATTTCTCCACCTTCTGCATTAAGTCTATTTTAAAAGCCTTAAAAATAGCTGTTTAGCATTTACTCGCCTGGTCAAAGAGACTTCTGAGACTATTTTACATGCCTCACAAGCCCCGTTTCTAATAGAGAAACACACTTTTCTTCTGACTCAAAATGAAAAATTGCCACCATTTTACATGTTTGAGGATCTTGATGCAATCTTGTTTGAGGTTTTTAAACCCTGTCTGATAGTTAAGGAACATGTCTAGGAAACTGTTGACAGGGTTCTATTTTCTAACCTATATTTTCCTTCAACATCAAGCTGGCAGAGATATAATTTTAGAAAGCCAGAAGTGGCTCAGCTCTGTGCCCTCTTGCATGTGTTTCTCTGAGTGTGGGCAAGGATTTCATTCTTTATTCTTTCATTCAGCAAATGTTAACTCAACCCGGGAATAGCAACCACTGCCTCTTAAGGAGAAAGGGTGTGAGTGTTTGTTAAAGTGACTTTGAAGGCAAGGAGGAACCATAGCAGGTTTTGTAGCAGGGGAGAGGCCACCAGCATTGCCCTACAAAGGGAATTATAAAGTTGTGTATGACCAAGGCTATGCCACTTCAGCAGCCCCAGTTTCTCCTCAGTTGCCAGTGGATATGATATAGGTACCTGACAAAATTCATTTCTAAAAATACACCTGGATGGAAGACCAATAAACAAATAAACAAATAAACAAATAAACAAAAAAAAACCCCATAAGATAAATAAATACAATACAGTCTACAAACCAGAGAGGAGGCTCTGAACCAGGTTGGCTGGGTTTGAATCCTAGAACTCTTCAGATGTGTGGCCTTAGACAAGTAACTTCAATGTACTGCATCCCTGTTTCTTGATCTGTGCAATGGGACCAATCACACGGCATATCCCATGAGGCTCTGGACTGTGAAGTGAAGCGTTAGCAAAGGTGGCTGAGAGATGGATCAATCTGTTAAATGCTTTCTGCACAAGCAGAAGGACCTGAGGTTTATTCCCAGCACCCATAGAAAAAGCCTATGCCTGTAACCCAGTGCTGGGGAGATCGAGACATAAGAATCCTTAGGACTTTCTGGGCAGCTGGCCTAGCCTACTCTGTGATTTCCTTGGTCATAGTGAAAGATTTTGTCTCAAAAATCAAGTTAGACAGTTCCTGAAAACTGACATGCCTTTCACATGGATGTGTGCATACAAATCCATACCATCACATACTGAACACACACACACAGAGAGAGAGAGAGACAGAGAGAGAGACAGAGAGAGAGACAGAGAGAGAGACAGAGAGACAGAGAGAGACAGAGGCAGAGAGAGAGACAGAGAGACAGAGAGAGGCAACTCTTAGAAAATATTTGGAACCATGTTTGGTCCTCACTGAGGTCAGGCTAGCTCTATGAGGCTACTGAATTCTGTGGGGGTCTTGGAAATCCAAGGGGGAACCCCCAGTGTACTGTCCTCAGCAGCAGCCAGTGGTAACCCCAAAAGGTTTTATTACTGTGTGCCAGGCGGCAGTAGAGCAGCAGCTGGCCCAGGTGGTGAGGACCAAGAGGTACCAAAGCAACTGGATATAAAGAGTTAGCTCACTAGGAATGCTTGTGGCCAGATCTACAGGCTGCTCTGAATCAGTTGGATTTTCCACAGTTACAGATTAATTCATTAACATCCAAGCCTGCTTCACAGTCGTTCTTTATATAAATCCCTTGGAAGGTGTTAATGGGACCGTCCACAGCAAAGATCATAGCATCTTAAGAGATAATTAGTTTGTGGTGTTGGTGGGAGGCAGGGGATACTAACTGGGGCATGGCGAGCAGAGGAATCAAAACAACTACTCTGCATTTTCTCAAGCCAAAGTACTGAAAACCAGGCCTGGCTCTCATGCCTGAACTCTCTTAAGATACCTAGGGGGTCAGAGATCATGGCGAGGCTGGCACACTGTCAGAACTGTCTGGAAGGCTCTAGAAAAATCATAACACAATGTTCATAGTTGCAATGGGGATACATGACTATGGAGAAGTTCTAGGGCAACTGGTGACATCAATTGTTACCTCTTACTCTAGAGGGTCTCTAGGGAGTACAGAGGCATCTGAGAAGGTAGCAGCCGGCACACTAATCTATGTCATCATGTGCCCAAGAGTAGATGTTCTTCCTTCTCTATCTCCTCTTTCTCCCTTCATCCTTCCTTCCACCTGCCTTTTCCCACCCTCTTCAACTTTTCTAGTTATAAATATGACACATACCATTAAACAGTCAAAGATGACTGCAGAGATTCAGCATAAGGCAATCCACTCCTACCTACTTCTTACCTCCTGAGCCCTACTCTATCATGGCTGATAGAGTAGGGCCTTTGCATTTTTATTATTTAATCCCTACAACATTTAAGCTAAGGCACCGCTTAAAGAATTGTCTATCTTCCCAAACTGGAAGCCCACAGGTGTTCATTTAAAACAACATTCATTTATTATTTCCCCCTGCTCTAACCCTTCCTCAGCTGGTCTCTGTGGATTGAGGCAATCTCTTTCTGTCCCTTGCCTAGCCTGATTCCTCATGTCAGACTGGCATCTCAGGATGTCTCCAGCCCTGGCCACTCCTGTCCATGCTCTGGAGCAGCAGCTGTCGCCTTATGCTTGTCTTCTGCTCAAACTAGAGTCCAACTACCTGTTCAGGACCTGGTTGCCCCTCCACCCCCACCCCCAGGACCTTGCCTCTCTGGTCTACTTCCCAGCATCTCTACCATGTAGAGTTGCACAGGCTCTTCCCCCTAGTGAGTAACCTCTACAGGGGCACTGAGCATGCTCCAGCCTCAGCTGAGCCTCCTGAACTCCTTTCCTGCTTCTCTGACATAACAGTTCACTTCTTAGGAACTATCTGTAGCCACCCAGGCTGCTTGTAAGTATGACAGTCTAACACCCCAGGAGCAAGAGAAGTAGAGGTGAGCAGATGCTGATGTCCTGTCTGTCCCAGCAGACAGCTTGAAAGCCCATCTCCACGTGTACACGCGCGATTAACTAAACATTAAGATAGAAACAAACCGAGGAGCTCCATTTCAAACGACCGCAAGCCAAATGTGGCTCGCGATTACAATGCTGGATGGCACAGAGAATGTTCTCAACCTCACAGAATGTGTTACTCAATAGATTTGTTCTACACAGCTCCTTAGATGTTCCCAGGAAAGCTGGCCCCATTTGCCCACAGAAGCTGCCAATTGGAGATCATATTATAGCATAGGCTTATCTAGCCTCCTCTGTTTTATTCTCAGGCAATCTTCTGTAATAAACCCATACACAAGCTTTCTCTCGGGCTAGCATTCTTGGGACCAGGCAAACACTGGGAGTATGGTGGGGTCCTGAACAGCAGCCTCCAACTGAGTCCACCCAGTCAAGTCTCTCCAGCAGTGAAGTGCAGGCTAGGCTATGCAGCCTCCAGGCCAGCCAACACAGGCTGTTGGCAGAGGAGGCTTTCTATGGAGAAGTGAAATCTGAAGATTATGGAGAACAAAGCCCTGGAAATCATAGAGGTTTGCCTTGACTTTGAGAGAGGATTAGTGGTCCTGAAGCTTTTCTCGGCACCAGAAATAGGCATGGAAGTAGGGCGCATCCTGATGGAGAGGCGCTTAAGCTGGGAAATCTACAAAGGCAACACAGTCCACACTTGAGAATTCTGGCCCCACCAAATCTGCAGCTTGTGGATAGTACAATTTTCTTACATTTCATTTAGAACTCCATCAGTATCGCATGTGTGGAACCGCTCTGCAAATAGGCTTATATTACCTGAATGATTTAGTTAGGGGCGATGGTGTTTTGATGTCTTTTCAGTTCAGTCCAATCTGACATTTAATTATGGAGGACGGGAACCGAACACTGTGCTTTTTAGTCCAGTGATAAATTAGAAGCCCAATTTAATCTTTCATTAAAAAATAACATCCACCGAGTCTTAGTATATCATTGCTGCATCTTTATCTTTGGAGTAAAGGTTTACTTCCAATAATAAGTACCTTGATGCTTTCTTTTTAAACACAAATCCACATTCCCCCACCTCTACACCACCCCACACACAAGCTGCTCTTTTGGATGACAGTTTTATTTGATCAATAATTGCACCAGTTCCTGGCAAAAGCACACAGTAGCTGCTCAAGGTGAAGTTTAGCAGCTTCCAATTTTTAATTAGCCAGTATCTCCCTTATAGTTGGCTCTTCTAACGAGAATTAGAGCAAAGGAACTCACAGAAGAAAAGGCAACTCATGCAGAAAATGTCAATATCAATTTCCTAAACAAGTCATAGCTAAAATGCCACCCATCCAGCCCCTAGCCTGAAGCTTTAGAGCGAGAAGTGATCCAAAGAATGGATTGGGCAAGGAGTATCAATTCATGGGAAGAGCTAAAGGGAAAGGAGGAGGCATTCAATAAGTCGGAAATGAATTTAAACCAAAGCTTGATGCTTTCAGGCTTAGAAGGAAAGGCATCTCTTTGGGGACTCACGTAGCTTTGCATAGAATTGAACAACCCTTCTTAGCATACAGGAGCAGCAGCTAGTAGCTTGGGAAGAAGTTCAGTTGAGGACCAGTGGAAGGAAGGCCAGGCTGTGAGCCTGCCTCTGCCATCATCTGAGTAGATGCTTCTCCAGACCTCTATAGTCTTCCTCCAGAAGGGACTGTGATGTAATCAACCCAGACTCTCACGATTCCTTTCAGAGGCCGAGCCAGGTCCAAGGCTGATCACGAAGCGCCTGTGCTGTGTGCATAAACACTAATATGATTGCATGCATGTCTCTCAGTGTGCCTATGTGTGCACAACCTAAAAGAAAACATAGAGGCTGGGTCCCAGAAATATCAGAGTGCATGCAAATGACCAAAATTCCAGTTGGTACATGTCTGGAACACACAATTAGAAGGGCACATATGTTTCACCTGAACTGTGGGTATGATCTCACTCTGGTAACAGGAAAGCAGTGCTTGCTGAGTATGATTTTAGAATCTTCCACATTACGAAATACTTTCCTTTCTTTTTAGAAAGAAGACCAAATGGTAATACTGTGTTTGCAGAAGAGAAGAACCTCTGGACCTTGAGCTTTCAGGTTGTACTTCATATCTTGCTCAACTGAGCAGTTCCTGCAGGCGACCTCTAGGAACAAGGGCATGCTGGTTTTAGCAGAGAAAGCCATTGGTGTGTGTGTGTGTGTGTGTGTGTGTGTGTGTGTGTGTGTGTAGGGGGTAAGCATCAGTTTCCTTTTAACAAATGGGAACTTTTTTTTTTGTAGGAACGAAATTTTATTGGGGGAGGGGTTCATCAATCCTGCTTGGCCACCACCCTCCTCATGGCTGCCAGCAAGTTGTTCAGCCCTCCTGCTTCCTTTCATTGTGCACATGTGTGTCCACCCTGCGGCACCAACATGGGGTAACACAGGGCCATGGCTGCTGCTCTCCGATGGTGGCTGAGATAGGAAGCTACAAATGGGCACTTAAAGGCTATTTTGCAGGAGTTGGTGACCTTGATCAGTTTGGTCACTGGGATGAACATGGCAAAAGCCTCAGAAATAAGAAGTTTCTTTTCTTTGGGTTTAGAATGCTAATTGTTCAACTTCTGTAAGCAATGCCCCAGGCCTAATAAGTTGGTCCTCTTAGCTAGTATGGCAGCTTGTGCCCAGAGGGTTGCTTTTGAGAGAGGCTGGCAACAACCCTAAGCCTAGGCTTTCGTGGGCTTCATGTCCATTCGTGGAGGCACCTCTTACTGTCCGGCTGCAGCTTTGTTTCTATCATTGTTCACAGGGCTCCCTCTAGGATTCTGCTCTCTGCACTCCAGGTGCAAAAGGTGCTCATTCTAATCAGCTGTGAGCAGAGGGCCAACAATCAAGCTTTTAAAATAATGGATCTTAAAATATAGGTTCCCTTTGCAGCATGTCACAGACATTCTTCGGGACAATGGGCTTCTGCTAGGTTCCAGCCCCCGACAGCCTGGAACACATCTCCCGGCCCCCGACAGCCTGGAACACATCTCCCGGCCCCCGACAGCCTGGAACACATCTCCCGGCCCCCGACAGCCTGGAACACATCTCCCGGCCCCCGACAGCCTGGAACACATCTCCCGGCCCCCGACAGCCTGGAACACATCTCCCGGCCCCCGACAGCCTGGAACACATCTCCCGGCCCCCGACAGCCTGGAACACATCTCCCGGCCCCCGACAGCCTGGAACACATCTCCCGGCCCCCGACAGCCTGGAACACATCTCCCAGATTTAGGTGATGAGGATCGCTGGGCGTGTTTTGCGCTTCTGGATTAAGAAACACAAACAAAATAACAGAACCTATACTGCTTTGTTCCCTTCTTCCCTATAAGTCTGGCAGTCGCCAGAATCTTAACATACTGTACTCCTGGAGTGAGATCTTCAGTCTAAAGACACCATGTCACCCTTCCTAAAGCTGTCTGTCACACTCACAGACACAAATGCACACCTAGACTTGGAGTCTCGAATGACCAAAGAAAGAACCTCAACCCTGGCTATTGTGCCACCCACGGCATCCAGGAGAGACATTGTCAAGAATGTCCACCACCTCTGTCTTTCTTACTGATCCTGATTCCTTCTCTGGACTATACCTTGGACATCACAATTAGTAAGCGTTAACTTTTGGCTGCATATTATTCACCAGCCCAAATCAAGGTCAGTTTATCAAAGCTTTCTTTCATTATGGCTCAGGAGACCCTCAGTTATAAGTGTCTGCTGGCACAAATTCTTGAGACTTCCTTAAATTGTCCTGCTCCATGTACCCCAGTGCCACTGTCTCTGTACTCTATTCAGACCAGTCTGTCTTCACCATGTTGAATCACAGCACACTGGAGGTAAGTTCCAGTTCCAAACTTCAAACCACTAAGCAGGATCCCAGTGTCCACTGGGCTCACTCAGAACCTGTCCAAGAGGGAATTACTCGTAATGCTCACACAGCCCGAACATCCTCTTTTTCTTCCCTGTTACTTTTTTCTCTTGTCTAGCTCTTAAAAATTCTCTTCCAACCAGCGCTCACCTCATCTTGCCTTCCAGTCTCCTGCACCTTCTGGATAGCCCCTACTCTCTCCTCTCAGGAACTGTGTGCCTTTTTTCATGCAAATAAATCCAGCAAGACTCTCTTCCTTTCCATTTTCCTACTTCCTCATTACCATGATTCTGTACAAAAAGACCCAGGATCCAAAGTGACAGAGTCAGCACCCTGCCTGTGGGGGGCAGGGGACCAGGAGAGAACATGGGTATTGAAATGGTAATATTTATTTCTTTTTGCATGCACATCTTTTTGTAGGATCCAGGGACTTCTGAATGTAACCTACTTTGAACATTTATTCTTCCTTGCCTACGTTATTTAAAAGGACATGAATATTTTAGTTTGAACTGCTGTTATCTGGCCTGGCCCCTGGGCTGGCTGGAGGCATGGAGTATACAAAGGAAGTTGGGGGGTTGTCCTGACTCGGGAGTTAAGGGACCAAGGAGTAGATCTACCTAGACATGGCATGGCTTCCAGGTCATAGCTACCATGCTCCTGAGGAGACATTATCTTCTCTGAGACAGACCAAGAAGGCACTGATGGGTGGAAATCTCTAGGTGGGCATGAGGATAAAGCCAGCCCAGTTGTCTCATCTACTACCACAAAGGGGTTTTGAAGAAGCAATGGGTGAAACTCCTGACCCTGTTAGGGCTTCCTTTTTTTCCCCCCTTTTAATCTGGCAGTGACTTTACTGAGTATGTATTTGCAGGAAGGGTCTGACAGATGCCAGGAGCCCAGAAGCCTGTAAGGCAGGTCACTCACTGCCTTTGAGAAACTTGCTCAATGCAATGTGGCAGGTGTCACCTGCTTTCTTGTTTTCTTCCTGTGGGGGGTGCACAGACACACACCTGAGTTATTGCAGTGATCTAGAAGCCAGGTCCCCCTGGCCTGGTGATATGGCAGAGGGATTTAGAGATTACCGAAGCACAGCCACCTGCCCATAGCACTGCAGACGGCTCTACACTGCTGTTCATCTTTTGGCTTTGGTCCAATCTCCCAGGAACTCAGCTTAGGGTATTTTCCCTTAGTGAGCCAATGCCTGTGGTATCTCCATTCCAGTAGCCCATGTCAGGTGTCCAGCAAGGCCCTCAGTATTTGGCACTGACCCAACCACTCTCCAGATATCCAAGCCCTGCTGCTGAGTTGTAGTGACTTCTGTAGCCAGTCAGTGAGTAAATGAGACCATGACCACAGCTCTGGGCTATCCAAGGGCTCTCTCAGCAGAAATTTGAATGTAGGGCTAAGGAAGTCCTAGAGAAGAGCAGTTCTGAGCACATCCCCAGTAGGAGGAGTCTTATGCACAACGCCAAGGGTAATGAGCCCAGAACAAATGTGCCAGCTGTGTGATGCTGCTTATATGCAGGGTATTATCAAAGTTCATTCGAGGTGAGAGACATCAGGAGACTGGTCTGCTGGGGTTCTGGGGCAAGGCAGCATAGATTGTAAAGGAGCATATTTTATACTTTCATACAGTAGCCATATCCTTGTGTGCCTATGCAAAGACACTTCCTACGGTACCTGTAGATTTTGTGTGCTTACCATGTATAAATTAGGCATCAGTTAACAACATGGACAACTAGAATCATCATCAGGACTTTGGCAAAGATGTCACTGTGCATGCACACAGGTACATCACTACATTCTAGTCTGCTCATTTCACTCCAGGCAACAGACAGTTTCAGAACAGTCCAAATCCCCTTCTTGCTGGGCTCTGAAGATGCAGATGAAGTACAGCGTTTCTATGCACAGATCGTGGTCTGGATGGATGCAGCACTTAAGCTGAACTGTGAGAAGAGGCAGGCTGGGGGAGACCTGGAGACAAGCATGCTGAGCCCTGAATATTAACAGCCACTGGTCTAGGATGTAAGTGAGAAAGGGCTTTTGAAGGCAAATGAGCAGACAGAGAGGAGTAGTGGGGAGTGGCTCAGAGCTGCTGACACTGTGCTGAACACAGAAAGAGCAGTACCTGCTGTAATAGGTGGGCAGAGTAGAGGCAGGCAATAGATGGAGAAGATGGAGAAGTCCCCATAATACCATGAACATCAGCCCGGACTGCCTGGCAACTCTCATTATTCAGGCACCAATTGTCCAGGGATCCATGATTTACCCTAATCCAATTTAATGCCATTAGCTTTGAATACCAAGTAATGAGAGTGCTTAGGAATGGGTCCTCTCAGACCGCTCTGCTACTGCTTGCGGCCTTTCTCCATGGCCTGAAGAGCTTGCAGTGAGGCCTGCCTTAGACCCAATGTCTGGTCTTTATGTCAAATGTCTCCCGGCAGTGAGGGCCTGGGCTGCCTGGCTAAGATGAAGGCTAATCCTTCCCCCTGAAAGCACAGCTGTCATGACCAACAAAGAATTATTGCTTGTCTACATGGATTGTTTATTTCTTCTTTCAATAAAGCCTCGTGGAACATGGATATTCCTTCATTTCCATTTCTATTAATTGCAATGTCTCTGAGGTTGAATAATAAGACTGCGCAATCAATAGTAATGATGGAACTACCCAGAGCAAACAATATCTCCTCCCCTGTCTCTCCCAAGGCATCTATCTGCTTTATTAAGCGGCAAAGTATATACTTTTTTTTTTTCTAAAAGTGCACCGGCAGGGGAAACAAATCTACAAATAATTATTTAAAAAAATTAATCGGTAGTATAATTCAATTATGCAGCATGCAATGCAGAAAAGTTCTCTTAATTATAACAGAATCGAGTAGAACATTCTTCAGCCTTAACCTTGTTATTTTTCAAGGTGAGTTATTACTATCTAAATTCTAGGATGGCTTTCAATAGCCTCTCTTTGCAGCGGTTGTCTGCAGACCCATTCACAAGGGATGTGTCGAGCCAGACATAACTGGAGATCATTGAAGGATACATAGGTAAGGAGGATGGTGTGTAAAAAACAGAGCATGGGCTAGGCCTGCCTCCCTAAGAGAGACAAAGCCAGTGGCCATGGGGGGAGCAGGTTCCCTTTTTGATCATCAAGATGCCCCCGTCACACCTATGATGGGAATGTACTCTCAATGTCTATGAAACCACAGGTGTCCACGGTGACATTGTCATGTCCTCTTGGCTCAAATCCAGTTTTACCTAAAGCTACAGAGATCCTTGCTTTGTATGTTGATGGCTTCTTCCCTCCAGGACTTGGAGATCTCTGCTACTCTGAGCTCTCCTGGTGCCATGAGTGCTTGTGAGAAGCATCTCAGAAGTGGCCACCCTCAGAAACCATATGAAATCAATGAGGAATATGTCAGTACCCTGCCTTGTTCATCTTTTTTTTTTTTTCTTTCCAACCTCAGCAGTTTGGGAGAGTCTGAGAAGATTGCTAAAATATGGAAGCTTCTGCACAAAACTGGGTCTGTCTGGGCACAGCAGTCCCTGCATGTGGTCTTCATGAATATGCCTGGGAAGGTCTCCAGTGGCATGGGTCCTTGTCTCTCTTGCTCGGCTGTTAGAATGGCTTTTTCTCCCCTTCCTCGCTCATGTGCTCCATCCAGCCTGGGATCATCCTGGGGTCCCTTCCCAGATAAGCTAGCTATGGCCAAACACTTCCCCAAGGGTAGCAGACCTAGACAGTGCTTTTGCTACATGGGCTTCCCTTTTCTTCTTCTCTTTTGAACCTCAAGTCCTAAGCAGGTCTATGAAGTATGTTGTTTGCAAGGTAAGCAAGGAGGGTTTGGGACTAAAATCAGCAGTGGGAGTTAATGAGACTTGAGCCCTTGATACTGGGCAGGCCAGGGGAACATGTGTGCATCTTCATTTACATGAATGGGATGGTGGTTCTTAGACACAATGATCTTGCTTGTGATACACATAAGTTATTGCCACGGGGAGGCAATTATTCTGAGTGTATCCTTGTTTCCGGCTTAAGTTCTTCTTTTTAAAATATTTTTTATTAGGTATTTTCCTCATTTACATTTCCAAAGCTATCCCAAAAGTCCCCTATACCCCACCACCACTCCCCTACCCACCCACTCCCACTTCTTGGCCCTGGCGTTCCCCTGTACTGGGGCATATAAAGTTTGCAAGTCCAATGGGCCTCTCTTTCCGTTGATGGCTGACTAGGCCATCTTTTGATACATATGCAGCTAGAATCAAGAGCTCCAGGGTACTGGTTAGTTCATAATGTTGTTCCACCTATAGGGTTGCAGATCCCTTTAGCTCTTTGGATACTTTCTCTAGCTCCTCCATTGGGGGCCCTGTGATCCATCCAATAGCTGACTGTGAGCATTCACTTCTGTGTTCCCTAGGCCCCGGCATAGTCTCACAAGAGACAGCTATATCTGGGACCTTTTAGCAAAATCTTGTTAGTGTATGCAATGGTGTCAGCGTTTGAAAGCTGACTATGGGATGGATCCCTGGATATGGCAGTCTCTAGATGGTCCATCCTTTCGTCACAGCTCCAAATTTTGTCTCTGTAACTCCTTCCATGGGTGTTTTGTTCCCAATTCTAAGAAGGGGCAAAGTGTACACACTTTGGTCTTTGTTCTTCTTGAGTTTCATGAGTTTAGCAAATTGTATCTTATATCTTGGGTATCCTAAGTTTCTGGGTTAAGTTCTGACACATTTGTCTGGGCCCACCTTGTCCTCTGCTATGTGTTGCCTGCAGCTGTTCTGATTCTGATATTCTGAGGTATTTATTTTTGGCCTTGAAAATATTCCTTTCCTGTTTTGTATCTGCCAGGACTACTGTTTCTCAGACCCAGAGACCCCTTGTACAACTCCTGGTGCTTTGGGGACTCCTAGTATCCCATGTCCCATGCCAGGACCTGAGAAACCACGTTTAATGCACCTTCCCTGACTCCCAATGCCATGGACATCTGGGCCTTCAAAGCACCTGCATGCTGTCATGTTCTGCTCCTAGCATCTGAAGGCACTGGCTAACACTTGGCAGGAGGTCTTACGGTCAAGATTAGCTGAATGAAAAGGGAAGAGGTAGTTTCAATCAGGTCCTGGGGACCTTTCTAAGTCTCTCCCATGGCAAAGGCTCCAGTGTTTATGCTGTTTTCAGAGTTCTGCCTAAGCTCTCGGAAGAGCCATCTTCAGGGCTTCTTTTGTTCTGAAGATTCCTACAGAGTGGGGGAGAGCATCATGGTGATTTGCTATGGCTTTTCTTTCTCGAGCATACAGTTCATTCAAACCCTCTAATGAGGGCCTGTAGGTGGGGCCAAGAGGCCTTAGTCCCTGTGCATCCATGCCAAGTCCTTCACAGCAGACATATCTCAGGCTATGAGGTGGTAGTTGGGCTCATGTCTTGGAGCTGGAAAAAAGGCAAGCTACAACCTTTGCTCAACATGTTTTCCTTGAGGGTGCTGATGATGAGGCCAACTGTCAAACACTCTCTGAGGCTTGTGAACTGAACTCCTTTGGGAGATAAACTAAATGTTCAGAGTCATGTGTTAACAATGTAGACTGATGAACTAAAAGATGCCTTCCGGTCCTAATCTCAGTGATGCAATGTGTTGACAGCTTTCCAGTGTTTTCACCCTCATTATCAGGAGTTGACAGAGTAGTTGAGTTACCCGAGGAAGTAAGTGTCTATGTGGTAGATGCTCTCACTGGCATTCAGGAGGGGACGATTAGATCCCACTATTCATTAAGCACCCATCTTACACCAAGCCCTGAGCTCTGATTTGGCAGCTCATTTAATCCCATGGGACATGTATAGGTGTCACCTCTCCTTATTATCCCTATTCATATGTGGCACAAAACATTGCGAGTTCCATTTAAGTCACAAATATAGGAAGCTCTGTCTCCTCAGCTATAACAATGTTGTGAGAATTAATTGAATTTAACATGAAAAAGTATCTGGAGGCATGATGGATGATCGATATAATAAAAAAATGAAAATGAGACTATTTCCCAGGCCACAGAAATTGTCAGATGGTGGGTCTGATTGCAAAGGTAAAGTTATTTCCCAGGACGGTCACTCCAGCATATGCTTCCCTCATCCTGGGTGCCTCTTTGTCTTTGTTGGGGCACATCCTAAGTGTCCAATGAGTGAAGGAGGGCATGGGATGATTCTGCAGTCTAAAGACACACATCAGGATATGTAAGGTTTTCAAACTAGAACAAAGACTAAAAAGAAGACGGTCAGTCCCAGCCTTCCTCAAACACTTCATTCTCTTTCCATCCTCTGGTCAACACAATGAAATACAAAATACTGAATGCTAAAAATGTAAGCACTCATTCCAATCATTATAACTTTACTCAATAATGATTGCATTCCACACGTAGTCCTTTTTTTTTTTATGAAATAGAGTTCGTCCTGCCCCACGAGGTTATTAATGGTGTCCCCTCTATATGGCATGCACAAATTATGAATGCTATTATTCCATATCGTGTAGCAGGAAGAAGCCAATGGTTCAGGACCAGGTAGCTCTCTCAAAGTTACTCAGCTAATCCTGAGGAGCTGGGATTTGAATCTGGATTTAGTTGTTTTCAAAACCGTTTATAGTTTCTTCCAAAATGACACCTCACAGCCCTTTAGGAATCTGCACAGGAGCCATAAAAGTAGGAAAGATCGTCCTTTCCCTAGCTTAAGCTTCTCCACCTGCATCCCGCCCATCTGGCAGGCTGTAGAATTGCAGGAAGTTGATGGCGTTCCTGTTGTGAAGTATCCCTGCTAGCTGCTCTAAATACTTCTATTATTGTGACTAAGGAAAAGAAGGAGGCGATTAGAGAATGTAGAATTGGTGTCTCTTTGTACTTCTGTACGGGAAGCTGCGCTAGTTGACTTAAGTAAACATCTTTTGTTCTCAGCTGAGAGCCTGTGTGAATTTGAATTGTCTATATTACATAGACACAGCTTGAATTGCATAGCTCTCCTTTTTCAAAAGGTAGCTTCATGTATTAAGGACTATTTAAATTCCTCCAATATCAGTATGTAGAAACTAATTTACAAAGGTGATAGTATGAGAAGCAAGACCTTAGAGAGATAACAAGATCATGAGTGTGGAACCCTCATAAACTGGATTACTGCTCTCATTCAAGAAGACCCACAGGTACTCTTAGTTCATTTTCATCTTCTACCACATGAGGACACAGAGAAATCCCCAGCTATTAGGCAGCCCCAAGTATGAGGAAGGAAGAGCCTTCATTAGAGACCAAATTGGTTTTCTTTTAATCTTAGACTCCCAAAGCCCCCAAAACTATGAGATATAAACTCCTGTGGTTCATAAATTACTCATTCTGTACTTTTGTTTGTTTGTTTGACAGCCCAAACAGATTTTTCAGTAGGATAAGGACATGGTGATGGAGAAAGGTGAACCATCAAACAAATTGCTTCTTGTTATTTTTCTGTTTGGGAACCACCTGACACTCAGGCTTCTGCCCTGGTATATTTGAGACCTTGGTGAGTAGAAGTGACCTCTGAGAGATGCAGGAAGATGACCATGGGATGTGTGTCCCTCTAAATGGATGTGATTGGGGGCAATGATGCACCGAGTCATCAGCTGTTTGGTGAGCCAATGCAAATGATTCTGGTCCCCAGGAATACAGTCCCCAGAGATGTTGCAAAGAATTGTCTCGCTTGACCATATGAGGAAGTGATTACTCTTATTAAACTATTACTTTCTTGCCAGAGTATCCAATGGTGATGAATTCTCTCTGGGCAAGGATGAAAGGACAGAGCATAAACACTTCCCGTCTGTTGAGAGGAATGATGCTGGGAGCAGACCATGGAGACATGACCATCCCTAGGTGTATGGACCACAGGATTCACAACTCTCTTCTCAGTAACCAGGTAGCAACTTGTATCCTTTTGAAAGAAGAGGGAAGCTCGGGTTGTCCTGTGGACTGTCATGATAGCACTCTGAAATATTGAATGTCCCTTGCAATTGCTATATCCTGGACCAGAAATTCTAGTTGCTGATCCAGAGATGCACCCTGTGGATCTATTTGTCTCCATCCTTGCACCTCTTTTCCGCACTCTTGTATTCACACACAGTTAGTCCTAAAGGGAGGAACTGTATGTGTTTTTTTTTATTGGTCTAACATATGAACCATATCTGTGGAGACACTGGGCTCAACAGCAGATCCTATGTGGTTTTGTAGTTTGTTTCCAGCTCATGCACTCTGCCCCCAGGGCCACATTTTAGGCACATCTCCAAAAAGGATTTGCCTGCATTCTGTTACAAAGGTGTAGATCACAACCAGTTTTCATTTAGATGCATCCTTCCCAGGCTACTGGGCCCAGGGCATCTTATAGGTGGAGCCCAGGAACTGGTACAAGGTATCCTGGAGCTCTGACATGTCCTTTGATCCCTACATGGTTATCTCCTCATGTGAGTCCACAGCTTCTGTATAAGGCAAGTGAACAAATGAGTTCTTCATGGAAAAGCCCTTTGGTAATGGTGGTTTGGAAGCTATCCATCAAATCTTTATTCACCGGGGTCCTTGTGAGCAGTGGTCTGTATTCTTCCTAAATCACTTGGCAGGTTCATCCATGGACCTGGGCTTGATAACACATGCTGGCCAAGAAGCACACACATGCCTCTCTGTGGGAATCAAGTAGCCTTCCGGTAGGTCCTCTCTTTGTTTTCTTTCTTTCCAGGTTGATTGCTTAAGAACTCCACAGGTCTTCGTAAAACTCTAGGTATATGCAATTATAATCACCATGGTACAGACAAGGATGCTGAGAGACCTAGAGGGGATTTCACTTTTAGAGGATCATATGTCTAGTGAGTGCTGGAGCTAAGGTTTGAATCCAGGAGCAAGTGTTTTCTCTTAACAATATTTCAAGCTCTGAAGAGAGAAGTAGAGCCCTGGCTTGAGAAGTGCTTGCCACTCAAACATGAAGACTTGCATAAAATCCCAGAACCCATGTAATGCTGGGTACATAGGATTTTCCACAATCCCAGTACCTCTACAGCAGGTGGAGAAGCAGAAAAGGGATTCTGGGAAGCTATCCTCCTCTATGCAGCTGTAAACAAGAGACTCTGTCTCAACCAAGGTGGACAGTGAAGGACACTCAAGGTTGTCATCTGAACTCAACACCACATCCCTACATTTCTGTGCCTGCAGTCACATGTATGCGACACACACACTCACAATTGCAAAACAAAGCAACAGACTACAGCCCCAATTTCTAATAATGCTTGGGGTGATTCTCCATTGGTTCAAGAATCGGGTTCATGCACTCAGAGTTTGAGTCAGCAATAATGAAATCTTTCTTTCCAGAAAGGGCCGCCGCTTAATTTTCTCCTGCTCTGTCACCACACCACAGGCTTTGGCCAATCTGCCCTGAATCAGTGTTGATCATTATATCTCTGTTAATTAATACCAAGTTTAATCTTCTTTGATTACAATCATTGATTGTTGAGGAGCCCTTGACCATCTCTGCCAGCGGGTGTGTATCTGAGTCCCAAAGCACTCAGGCACCACAGTGCCAAGGGAAAGGTGAAATGAAACATTAAGCCCGGTTTATGGTCAATTTAATTAATGCAAATGTTCAGCTTGGTTCATTTGGCCCAATAATGCTTTCCAATAAAGTGATTGGGGACAAACACTTCCTGACTGTTTACTTTCTATGTCCTCTTAAAACATCCATTTCTGTGGAAACTAAGCAAGGAAGAGCCAAAAGGACATGAGAAAGTTCCAAGATGTCTCCATTAAAATCCCATCTCTTGACTGAAAACCCCAAGTCTTCAGTGAGAAGTCTCAAGGGAGAAGAATAAGCATGTGAGTTGACAGGACTAACGGCAGAAGGATGTGGGGTGTGTGTGTGTGTGTGTGTTCACGTGTGTGTGCAAGAGAGAGAGAGAGAGAGAGAGAGAGAGAGAGACAGAGAGACAGAGAGAGACAGAGAGAATGTAGAGAAATAGACACAAAGAGATAAAACAATGAAACAGAGTAAGAGAGAAATAGAGAGACAGACTAACAGACACAGAAGGACAGAGAGATAGAGTTAGGCGGAGATGGAGGGGACAAGCAGAAGAGAAGAAACACCGTGGAAAATTTAATAAGATTTCTCTGATCACCTAATCAATGACCAAATAATGATTGAATAGCAACATCTGAGACCCACATGCACAATGAGGATCAGAATGACAAGGCACATGCTATCTTGTTCTGTCTCTGTCCACAGCATCTAAGGTAGGTGCACACCATGAAATCCATTCTGTACCTGTAGGACAGCAAGACTCTGAAAGTCAAGTGGGCTACCTAATACTGAACATCCCACACCTGGGACATCATCATAAGCTTCTAAGCCTACTACCACCACATGCAGTTATGCTGGCTGCAACCTGTACAAGGGTACCTGTACCCATTCACACCATGTCTGGATTATGAGATGTTTCTCCTAATCATCACAACACCTTTATCTGCACAGCCATATGCCTATGGGCAGAGTCTTCCCAAAAGCACAGCATCCTCTAATCTATCCTAAACTACTACATGGGGTTTGTGGCACAAAGTTCTGCGTGCCAATCAGGAATGTCATAGCACTCACACACTGTAAAATGCTCATCTCTGTATGTCTCCGACCATTTCCTAACCCAGTACCGACTTTTAGCCTGTGTTCCTGGTATACACCTTTAGGTAGGCACCATTAAATGACTGACAGATAAAAGGGATCTATGTGCACATACTAAGATCTTTACCTACATGGTTTTGGGTCACTTCTTTAGAAGAGCCTCCCTCGGAATCATCTCTGCACGTAGGAGGCTACTCCTTCTAGATAGTAAGCTGCCGACATATAAAAAACGGGTGTTCTCACCACAACATTCAGAGCTGCGCATTAAATGTCATTTCCTTTGCTTTGATCTGCATCCAATTCATTCTGCATCAATGTTTTCATGACAAATAAAGCTTTGTGACAGGGTCTCATAGTTGTCAGTGTGGGAATAATTCCATTTTCACAGCCATAGTCAGGGTCCAGGCTGGCATTGTCTCCTCCATATGCAGACTTTGAGGAGTTCCTGAAGTCGCTCTCCCCACTGTTCTATCTTTCCTGTCTTAGAACTTCTGAGTCACCCCTCAAGTATCACACCCCCAAAATCTCAAAGCAGTGAGAAGCTGAGATCCCAGAAAGGCAGTGAAGCTCTTCTTTTGAGAAAACTAGAAGTTACAGTGTTTTCAGAAGTCTCGTGGTCTGAGGCACATGAAAGCCGTATAACATACCCCAGCATCCATTGATCTAGTGTTGCTACTCATCCTTATACTTTGTTGGTTGAATATAATCTCCTCGCTGATCAAGATTTTCCTACCTTGTATATTAGTAAAACCCAGGTACTTAGAATACAGGTTTGGGTATTGGCACATATATGTTAAACAGATGGAGTAGAGGTAGACGACGCTTCTATATGCCAGTCTGTCTTGGGTAACCTGTGAATTATATCAAACAACAATACAAAACAAAACATCTTCCTTCATCTTCTTTCCTTCCTGCTTTAGTCCGAGTCTTTCTAAGCTCTATGAGGTTCCACTTTTCTTCCTTTCCATTGTTTCTACAGTTCCACAGACTTTCATGTTGACCCCAAATCCAGATGTACATCAGACTAAAGAATATGATGTATGGATATAGATTTGTAGATTGGGACAGAGGTGTTCCACACCAGACACATTGTAAAGAGTGGCTTCAGATATCTGGGTGAACTACAGAGCTGCTTGTATCTGCACCTTTGCTGTATTTTCCTTATCTTCCTTAAGAAAGGTCTGAGGCTACTACAAGTAGAAGATGTATGGCCACACAGGTATTAGCAGGCTGAAAAGACGGACACTCAAACCTGAGATCATTGGAGAGCCATGGTTCATTCTTCAACTTCGATTCCTAGGGGCAATGATCTCCTGACGTTGCATCTTTAGTAAAAATATTTACAAATTGGAGGGAGCCTCAGGTGTCCTGGGCCTTTCCTGCTTGTACTCAGAGAAGGCATTGCTAAGGGATCATGATCTTGTTTTCCATGGAAACCATCTTAGATCTAGCACTCTTTCCACGGTGTTCCAGAAAAAAAACCAATCAACCAACCAAACAAACAAACAAAAACCCCAACAAACTAATAACCAGAGTGGACCCATGAAATGCTTATAGATAGCTTTATGCTTGCCAGGCAGATCATGACAAAACATCCACGGCCAGGCAAAAAGACCAGTCAATCTATGAACTGACCCTTGATTTAAGCTTGCTGTAAAGGACAATAAGTGGTTAGACAATAAGATCCTATCTTCTGGCTATTAGCCTGTCTCTAATTTGTCTGAGCCTGAACACCTGGCATAAAGAAAATGAATGGAACCAAACACCCCAGTGGCAAGCCAAGCACAACCTACTTAAAACCAAGAAGGAAATGAAGGAAGAGCTGTGCAAACAGGATCCCAAGCATGCAACTCTGAATTGCTCTCTGGTTCCTAGATTTAGAATTGTCCTTCAGGCATTCACACATGTGACAGTTTAACAAGACATTCTTTATAATTAACATCGGAAGAGCCTAGCTTCATTATATAATAATGTCAAAATCACTCTCTTCTAAGATTGAGTTTAACCTTCTGTCAAACTTCGCATTGTTGTTTTGTGTCCATGCCTGCCATGGGGGTTGCAATGCCTTACTTCGTTTTCTTCTTTGCTGTTAGGCTCTTGTTGCTTTCATTCATGTGATTAAGTACTTCCATGTTCCCACTCAAGGGACAGCATCTTCTCCACATCCACTTCCCCAAGCAGACTCATTATTGGACTAAGTGGTCCCAGGACACACCAGCATGGAGAAAACCAGACAATGGATAAATCACTCTCTGCCTCCCAGAGTCTGCCTCTGGGTTCGAGCTATTTGGAGTAGCAGGTCTAGTACCAAGACATTTTTGAGGCACATCTTCATGTATCACCATGAATCTACCAATGGCTGGCTGAACTAGGCATTGCAGTATTGATCTCTTCATTACCTATGACTGCCCTGTGAACAACCTAGAGCCTTCAAGTCCCCATTTCCTAGTGCACAATGCTTTCAGAATTTATCAGCTTGGATCATAGGAAGGATAGTCAGACTGTTGAAAATACCTCTACTTGCCTAATTTTCCAGACTCCATCCCTGAATATCCCTTTGATGTGTAATGTTCGTGCTGAGTTACAAACTTCCTTCTCAGTAGTTTTAGTGCGAGTGGGAAGAATGATAAAAACAGGCCCTTACCTAAGAAAACTGAAAGCACCAATGCTTCTATTTTTCTTCCAGACAGAACTGGCTCTTATGTCATAGCAGCAGCAGGAGAATTATTTTTTGAGATTCAGTACCAATGGAAAGTGCATTCAACTGCACTTAATCATACTCAGTGGGGGTGGGGCACCAGAGTGGTTACTTTTTTTTTTTTTTTTTTTTTTGGACAAAGGCATGTTTTGTTGAAGACCAGCCCCATTAGGTTCTGATGATCCCTACACAGCAGGGGCTTAGAACTCTAATCACAGGGCACCTATGGAGTTCCCACCCTCCACCTTTCTCCTCTTTGCTAAGATTTATTCCTATATTTTCTCTCTTCTGATTGGTGCCAAAGCCTCCAGCAATGAGCCTGGCCCTAGGACTCCTCTCTGGCTTTCTCAGCCCTGCATGCACTGTCAGAAGAGAGCATCCACATTTGGGACCTGGTTTTGGTTTCCAGAGCAAACTCACCAACCGTAAGGGCAACTGTGTCATGTACCTGAGCACTTGGATGCTACCAGCTGGACCATGTGGGACAATTACTGGCTCAGCCATATGCATAATGAATCCAGAACACATTATCTAACCTCTACATCTTTCTCTAAATGATGACATAGTAATGGTACCCCCTTGTAGGGTTAGCTTACAGGTTTAATAAACTGAGGAATACATCGCACTCCAATGGCCAGTATGCACCCAATGCTGCTTGCATGCTGGTGTTGAGAGGAAGGTACGGATACAAGACTGTGAGCTCCCATAGCAGGAACCAGTAGAAACATCTGCAAGCACAGCATTGAGTCAACACACAATGAAAGCCTGTGCTCTAGATTCTTCTAGTAGCCGACCACCTCTCAATTATACTAATTCGGTAAGAGTCATCATTTCTAAGCTGCTCCTCCAACCAAATGGAGAGGTTATCTCTGCCCCAAGACTCCAGGATGATCTATTATAGAGTGAGGTAGTTAAGCATAAGTATAGTTTGACAACCTGGTACCTTTCTTGGCTTGAATTATACACAACTCTTTTTCACAGCAATCTATTTCACACCCTGAATCCATGACTGCATCAAGTAGTGTACATACTCCTTCCAAACAAAGCAATTGAGTTATTCTGGCATACAGCTCTGCAACAATCCTTCGTAACTTCCATTTCATGGTCAAACGCATCCTGGAACACATCTTACTATCCTATACTTACACTTGATTGGAGATTCATATATATATATATATATATATACATATATATATATATGCATATGTATATGTATGGTTAAAGTCAGATTCATCATGGGGAAAGGATATGAACACCAAACTAAGGCTTATATAACCCAAGCCTGTTAAACAAAATAAATGTTAACTATACCCTCACCCCAGTAACCAACTCCTTTTCCTCCTGGATCCACAAAAGGGAGCCCTGGGCAGCAACCAGGGGATTTTGAGCAAATTTCACTTAGAGCCTACAACCTTCTTGCAATGCATCTGAACTGTACACTTGGTTGGCTTCTGAACAAACTCTTTTTCTGCATTGCTGTCTGTGTGTGCTTCTTTGATGCTTACAACAAGATGTCAAGGACTTGGGAAGACAGAGACCACCAGTGGCAGTGAATCAAGGTTGCCTCTCTCTGACAGACAATGGAGGCAATGAGAGCCACCAGCAGTTGTGCTGCCAGGGTTTCCTTTGTTACTAGTCACTCTTTTGGACGCCACTGCAGATGCTGAGTCAGAAAAATTGTGGAGTCATTGATCCTGGAGAAATACAGGGTTAAGTATCTTGAGGCCCCTGGCTAACATTTTTGGCAACTGATCATTACGTACCTTGTTTTATGTCGTTATATGTATTTATGATGTGCGCCTCCGTTTAAAGATGTCACTTCAATAACACTGAGCTAGCAGTAAACAGCACTATGTGACTCATGACTGAATGAAGTTAATCTGACACGTATTTTGTCCATCAGGCAAATCACAGTCATTTTGTGCCCAGAAATAATGGGCAGCATTCCAGTACTATGCTTGTGGGAAGGCACGCACATTTTAAACAGCAAAATCACTAATAAAAGGCACAAAAGTGCAAAATTGTGGCACTGACTCAGCAGCAACAAGGATGTCTGTTTACAGCAGAGCTCCTGTAAGGCAGAGCAGCGTCTTTTTTGATTGTAGCTGGAAACAACTGGGAGGCTGCTCTGCACATGACTGTGGATTTGTGTGAAAGAATCCCAGATCTTAATACAGGATAAAAAGTTTGTTCTCCAACAAAACTGGAGAACAAAGTCCACAGGGAATAACCCTGGCCATGATTTTCCAATATGGCCAGGACACAGTAGGACATAATGACCATTGATAGGGCAACAGCTTCAAATGTTGGTTGAGTGTCAGAATTAGACTTCAGGGTTTCTCTCAGGGATGTAACTATCTCCACGGAGTTATCCACATGCTGTTAACATTAATGTCTTGTTGTTTTAATAAGAAGCTAGAAGGAAGACCACATGAAGTGCTTCATTTGTTTGGTTTGGTATCTGAGCTTTGGCACAAGCAGCAACTGGCACTGTACCATATATCTGTCTTATTAAATCTGGTTAGCTGTGGTTAATTATCAGATGAAGGGGCATCAGTTCTCACTCCCAAGTCCTAGAGTTCTACCTTGGATTCTGCAAGCTGTGTGTGCAATTGCTGAGACATATGCAAATGACTCAGGAACCCCTCCACTCCAGCTGGCTGCCTGTGATCCACAAGGGCCAATTATATCAATCAACTCAACTCTCTCTGTTCATCCACAGAGTCTCATACCTGCTCTGAGATTCCACAGTGGCCACCAGATATAGTCACCATGTATTCCCTACCCTGAGCCAAGCTACTGTTTAATCAAATGTGCCCACTGTTTACTTTACATCAGGACCCACATTTGCTCTTCTCACTGGGAGGTATTTGTAGGTCTTAATAGATGGCTCAGTTGATGAAGAGTTTATTGTGAAAGCATGAAGACCTAAGTCTAGGCCCCCATCACTAAGCTGGCAATTCTGCCACTGGGAGGGGGGTGGAGGGGCAGAGACAGGAGAATCCCTGAAGCTTGATAGACAGCTACTTTTGCCAAATTGCCAAGCTCCCGACTCTGAGATATTCTATCTAAAAGGAAAAAGAAAGTTAGATTGGTTGAGGAAGATACCCAACTTGATCTTTGGCCTCCATGCATTCACACATATCTGTGTATACATCTTCATACATACACACATGCACAAACATGTGAACATACAGACATACAGATACCACATCCAAGAAGATGCTTGTTTGTTTTTGGAAATTAAGAAATACTGGTTTTTTTTTTCTTCTCTTTTTCACAATTCATGGCTCATGCCATTGGATTTTGTCCCACCATCCTCTTTGTGGTTACAATCTACCAACACCCTGGGAATGACTTTCATCCCCTAAGTTTTTAGTATCCATTCTTGATGATGCCAAGAGGCTGTCTTACATCCTGGCCTCCTTAACTATGTCTGCACCCACACCTTCACTCTCATCCACTCCCAGCTACTTATTCTCCTGGTCAGGCCAACGATCCTGTCTCCCCTGATAACCACAACACAGAAAGACAGTCTTATTTCTCCACAGTGTCTCCCACAATTTCACATTACATTCTTTAGTAACACAACTCTTGGCACCCTACGGAAAATTCCAGTTCAGTCTGGCCACTTTCTTATTCTTCATCAATATCATTCTTTCATGTCCATTTTTCACAAAGTAATTTCTTAATTTAATAGCAAAATAACTTCAGTTCTAATAAATGTAACTCTCCTATACTTTCCTCTCCCTTTCATTCTCACCAGGACAAACATCACCCATAGTTAAACTTTTTCTGCTTCATACTTATAGTTGAGCAGGTGACTCTACTGTGGAATGCACATTGCCCCGGTGACTGGTCTTATGCAATCCAAAAAGATGCACCTTTATTCATTTTAAGGGTAAACAAGGCACCTTTACTCCAGTAATCAGTCTCTCTTGCTTCACTTTGGCTTACTTTCATGAGCAAAATGTATATAAATATGACATCTATCTATCTATCTATCTATCTATCTATCTATCTATCTATCTAAAATATCTCCACAACTATAAAACCTCACATAGTTTTTACTATTATCCCTATTATCTAAATAGAAAACCTGAGCCCCAGGAATGTGAAAACAATGAGATCACATATCTCACTGACTTCAAAAGCTGCGTTTTTGATAGTATATCCTTTCTCAGCTTGGAATGATGACCAGCCTTGGTGTGACACTCAGCATCAATGATAATTGGTAGATCAAGCTCTAAAACCATTTTGGTACTTTTGGTACCATTTTGGTACGTAAGTTACAATAATACATAGAAGTTGAAATAAAATTATAAAACAACTGATGCCCATCATGTAAATAATACAGTTCTTTGGTATAGAAATCCCATCTGGTCCATGTTTGGCTCAATGTCTCTTCTGCATAAAGAGTCATGATGTTATATGCATATCATGATTTTGCTAGTAACAGAAATTTGCTGCAAACAGGTTTATGAAAATAAAGCTAATTATGTAGAAGGCCCTTCCTAATTATTCCTTGTCATCAGAGAGTTTCACAGTTTCTGGGAATCATTTGGCAAGTGTCAGAATGATGGAAATTTCCAACATATTGTTAAAACCCAAAGGAGTCTAGTTTCAAAGATATTAAGACAGAAGTTTCCACAAAAGACATTAAAAGAAGGTGAGGGTGAAATAATGAACAAGGAGGAAATAATGGAATTTCATCAAAAGTAGAAAAATCCATCCTCATTTCAGCTTTAAGCAGAAGGCACATCTCACCGACCACTGGGAAAAGACAAACCTGTTGGAAACATGACTTCTCATTCTCACAGTGACACATTTAGAGCCTTCCCAGGATTTGACTAAAGAGAGCTTGAAGAAGAAAAAGGAAGAGACAAATGACTTGGAAATGACCTCATCTGTAATCTGCAGCCACATGGAGGAGATAATGTCTTCCCAAAGCTGCATCATGGATTAACTGTCAAATGAAAAACCCATGTCTAAATATTTGACCTACACACAAAGTATTAAAGTAATTTCAGCTACATATGTCTATGGGAAAGTCAATTGACCATCTGGAATTAGCAAACTGGTAAGATGAAAGTTTCCTCAGAGGGCCTTTTCTTAATCGTCAGTTCTGTTTAAATAACCAGGAGGCCAAGGGACTAGAAAGAATGTATGCAAGAGAAAATTAAAAGCACTATAAAAATGGGGGTGGGGGGAGAGCACAGTCAATAAGCAATGAATAACAGAGAGAGAAATTTGCATTCAGAAAAAAAAAGAGGAAACCTTGACCACTGGCACATACATGTACACTGTTAGTGAGTGTGTAAGAAGACAAACAGAGAGGAGAGTGAGGAGCCCTGAAAACGATCCTATCTCGGGCCCTGCTGTTCAGAGCTGCCCTCCTAAAGCAAATGCTGAATTCTGGCTCAGAAGCCATCACTGGTCAGGAGCAATCCCTGTGCCCAAGGAAATCATCATAGCTTCTCAAAGATATTTACATCCATCGCTGCTATTAATTTTGATTGACAAATCATGAATTTATACATCTGTGAGATAGAATGCTATGTTATTTTTGAATCAGTTTTTATTTATTATCAATAAATGTGTATGTATGTATGTATGTATGTATGTGTGGGTGGGTGTGGGTGTATGAAAGGACACTCTGGGGAGTCAGTTTTCTTCTTGGCCAGCGGGATCCAGGAATTTGAACTCAGGTCATCAAGTATTGTAAGAAAGTCCTTTTACTCACTGAGCCATTTCATTCTCACCAACCCAACAATTATGTAATGTAGCACAGCTAAACCAGGCTAATTAATATGTACCATACCACAAGTATTATATATTATAGTTACCCTTCTGTGCAACAGACCTGAAAGCCCGCTCATCACATCTATCTGAACTTCTGCACTCTTGGATCAAAAGCTGCACTTTTTTCCTTCTGCCCCATCCTTCAATGTGTGATGATAATTGTTTTCCACCTCTTTAAATTCATCTTGACTAACTTCCACATGTAAATGAAATCATTTGCTATTTTTCTGGCTTATTTCTCTTAGCCAGAATGCTCTCCAGATTTACCCATTTGTCACAAATGAAAGGGTTTCCTTATTTTAAGGAGGCAGAACAATGTTCTACTCTTGCTGTATAATACAAACCCCACTCTATTCCTCCACTGATACACACTTAGATACTTTCCATTTCTTGGTCATGATTAGAAATGATAGAAGGAGGTAAAAGATCCACACACTGAAATGTGTGTGTGTGTGTGTGTGTGTGTGTGTGTGTGTGTGTGTGTGTATCCCACAAATAAATAGAAAAGTACTCCACATTCATGAACTAGAATAAATGCTATCCTGAAAATGTCCATACTATAAAAATTGATCTATAAATTCAGTTCATCATCTATCAAAATTCCATTGTTGAATTTTGAAGAAATGGAAGAAAGCAATCTATAAATTCATATCCACTGAGCAGGCAAAATCAATCCTGAGCAAACGAATAAGGCTAGATGCATCACATTCCACTTCCAAAATATGTCATAAAACAATTCTGACCAAAGCAACATGATGCTCACCTAAAAACAGACACGGCAACTGGCAGAAGAAGACAGGAAACCTAGGAATAACATCTACTCATTTCCCATCAGTCGCTTTTTGACCAATTGTGCCAAGAATAAACAATGCAGAAAGGGCAATCATTAAGAAGTGCTAATGAAAAAACTCAGATATTCCACCAGACATTAAAAGTAACTCAACATGAATTTGACCTTAAATGTAAGATTTGAAGCTATAAAACAGCCAGAAGAACTGACAGGAAAATCATCTTTATATGGTTCATACAGCATCAGTCTGAGCAATGATTTAAAAAAAAAATTCTACCCTGAATAAACAGGCAACAGAAGCAAAAATAAGCAAAGAAACTCAAAGTTACCTGCATAGCAAATGTAACAGCCACCAAAGAGGAAAGACAATTCATAGAATGGGAGAAAATGTTTGCAAACCATTTGTTAAAATAAGGAATCAGTAGCCAAAATAAATAACCAACTCAATAGCAAGATAAACATCTGAATCAATGAATCTGAACAAACATATCATAAAATGTCTTAAAAATGGTCAATGGGAACATGAAAAATTTCTCAGTATCACTGGGCACTGGGAAGTGAACATTAAAATTGCGGTTCACTGTCATTCCACCACCATTAGAAATCTCCGAGGAAAAGAATGAACGATGAGTGTGGGAGGGGATGTAAAGGGAGGCGATCCGTCTTCTCCATGCTCCTCTCCTTTCCCTCCATCTTTCTGTGATGAGTGTCTTGTGTGTGTATTAATTAGCACAATCATTTTGAAAGCCATTATGAAGGCACCTCAAAAACTGGAAGATACAGCTATCCCATTTTCCAGCTGTCCCACATCTGGGTGTTTATCCAAAGGAAATGAAAGCAGCACGTCAAAAGGATATGTGGACTCTCATGTTCATCATGGCATTTTTAATATTTATGTCTATATCAGCAAAGGTTTAGAAATAGCCTCCATGCCCAGCAGCAAGAGAACTGCTAATTAAATTATGACATATCTGTATGTCGGAACAGTTTGCAGCCACTTAAAAACACATTTTAAGACATCTTAATCACATGAGAATTCTTTAATATTGCAAAAAATTCTGAATAAAAATTATGATCCCTTAGCAAACAGAGAGAGAGAGAGAGAGAGAGAGAGAGAGAGAGAGAGAGAAAGAGAGAGGCAGAATAGTAACTACTCATTGCCATATGACAGTGAGCTTGCCAGTGATTTCTTCTCTATAATCAGCTGAGCAAACATAAATTTCCAATACAAGAAGATATAATTACAGTCCCCAGTGATCTTGCCTGTAAACCCAAGACTCTGCTCTGATTCAGGTGACTGTTGTTGTTGGCTGTGGGTTGTCAATTGGATAACAATCTTCCATTTCTCACACAAACACTTTCCTTATTAAATCATTTTAATCTTTTAAGTGATCCTGGGAGACTTTTCCATGTACGGTATTGTCTAAGGGCTCCTCACAGAGCAAACAATTATGTAAAGTCTTTCATTGGAAGGAAGGCAGAGTATTTACTTTAGAAGATGGAAACTGATCCATTCTACCCTTTTAAAGTGTTAATTGTTATTTGTTCTTACGTTATGTGCCTGTGTGTTAGGGGGACGGTGATCCCTCACTTGTGTGCAGTGTCTATGGAAGCCTAAGGGTGCACTTATAGGTGCCTGTGGCCTTCCTGATCTGTGTTCTGGGAACAGAACTCAGGTCCTCTGTAAGGATAGTATATGCTTTTAACCACTCAGCCATCTTTCTCATCCCATCTCTCTCTCTTTCACCCTCTTCAACTGATCTGTGAACACTGAACTTAGTTTCATGAATAAGTCATTTTATTCATGAATAAATTAGCTTATTGCTAAAATATTGGTCCAGTGTCCACTATGCACTGTTCTAAAGCACACTCATGGCTCCGAAAGCTTCCTGTTCATTTTAGTGTGTCTCCTCTGCTGGAGTTGGGAATGGAAGGTTTAGCAAGTGCACGCAGCATGCATTCAGGCTTAGGCTTAGAAAGATAGTCACTTTCCAAATCCAAACACAAACCACACAACAAAACCTCAGTGTAGTATAGAGCTCCGAAATGGTTCCAATGGTATTCTTCGTTAATGGTTAATTTTTAGGTAATTTTTAGTTATTTGGTTGTCTTTGTATTTGATCGAATCAAATAGAAGTCTCAGTCAAAAACACCAAAACCAGAGACATCCCAGCTCTAAAAAAGAAACACGCTAGAAGCTTTGGGAAATACCCCCTCCATGAACGGTCTAGTTTATGCTCTGGGATATAAAGAGGAAACGGCAGAGGATGTAAATGACAACCAGACGTGAGTTTTAGAGATTGTGAAGATAAAAATGAGTATTTCTGAGGTCTACCTTGTGCCCAGCATAGTGTAAAGTTTCTTATTTTATCTCATTAAATCTGCACAAACAACCCGGGGGGGGGGTGATGTGGGGAAAGGGTTGTGAGGTACCATACACACATCCACATGCTATAACATGTATAATCAACTGTGAGGTATCACCCATGTATCCATAAACCACAACAATGTACACACAACACTGAGGTACCACACACATCCACATGCTATAACATGTACGATCAACCCTGAGGAACCACACAGGCATCCATATGCTACAACAATGTACAGTCAACAGTGAAGACCCATAAATGCATTTACATGCTACGACCATGTACAGTCAACACAAAACACATTTTGAAAATTAGGTTGACCACCTTTTTGGGAAATAGCATTTAGTGAGGTGGATTTTCCACACAATGTGGCTAAAAATGCAGGTCAGAGCCCTTTCTTCAGAAAAGAGAGGTGTTTTGACAGGAGTAGCCCCAGTGTCCAGCACAGTACTGAGGAATGAGACGAGGCTGTTGTGGTTTGAAGGACAGGGGTCTTTCATTTTCAGATGCCTTACCAAGGATCCCTTGGACCTGGAAATAGCTTTGTTTCTTCAAATTAGGTATGTATAATGCTCAGATAAGAAAAAAAAAGTGGATAATTATGCTGGCAGAACATAGTTGATACACAAAGATATCGGCTTTCCAGAACTAGGATTTAAAAACTTTAACATTTTAAAATGTCCAAAATGCCCTAGGTTATAGAGATAAAACATTTTTCTTTTCTTAAAGCTTATATTAAGAGTTTTAAAAGCATCAATTTGAACCTTGCTTATGGGGCCAGGGCTGTAGCTTAGCTAATTGGTAGAGTGCTTGCCCAGAATTCTGTCTCTAGCATAGGCGGGGCCATGTTGGTGCATGCCTGTGATCACAGTACTTCAGAGGTGACAGCATGAGACTGTTGAGTTCAAGGTCATACTGCTAGATGGTGGGCTCACGGCCATTCTGGGATACATGAGCTTGTATTTAAAAATTGTATGTGACTACTTTCTAAGGCTCAGTGACATGTGATCAACAGGGTCTAAACAGGTATGTTCCTAAAGGGGTAATGTGTTCTGCTTTGCCCCATTCACATAGAGAACATGAGGGCCACATGTGATACATCTTAAGGGTCTTCACATGCATGGAACCCTTAGCAATCTGTGAGTTCTCCGGATATTTTAAACCACAGCCTTGAAATAGCACAAATGACAGTTCTTTCATAAAATGTACAAATATACATGAACAAAAATTATCTACCAAGCCTTCTCACATTTATTGGAGACAAGCCTTTTCTTCTTGCAGGAAATGAACAATATTAATAATTTGAGTATTTATTATGGTTTTCTAAGATCTGTCTCACTCCCCAGATTTTTCATGTATTTGCAAGGAAAGGCAAGATTGGGAAGTTCACAGATATTTTGCAAGCTGCTTCCTCAGCTATTTATAATGTCTAGAAAGTGATAGGGAGAAATATGTTAATTAGGTGACACAGGATCCACAATCACTTCCCTAAGGAAAGTTCCAAGAGACAGAACCCATTTCTCTGATCCTTTTGCAGTTACCCAACTGCTCACAGTAAAAGTTTGCACTCAGTTCTGAGCAGGGCCATGGCAATCCACTCCATCACCAAGGGTGTTATCCAATTAAAGAAAAACACATTGGTCTGACGACAGAAACAGCAGCAGTCAAATTCAAAGCAGTCAAATTCGACAGGTGCTTTATTTCTTTGTTAGATAAAACACCAACTAAAACCTGACCTTTTTGGGGGTGTCCTCGAGTCCTGATATCTTGAACTTTCATGTCCTTGTGATTAGAAGAAATAAAGTTGAGTCTCTTCAAGACCTTAGTTCAGTTGAAGTTCAGGACTCATGCCAGTGATACAGGGTTCCTTTCTGGTTATGTTCTTAACTCAATATATTCTGTGTGTGGCCTTGGCAAGGCCTGGGATATGGAGAGGGCTATGGGATATGGGATGTGGAGTGTCTGCACATACTCTCCTGCTACATTGAGTTGTTTTGTTTTTGGTTTTGTTTTTGTTTTTCAAGTGAGTTATGAAAGAGCACTTATACAAATTTGATTATGTAACATTGTAAACAAATATAGATGCTGACAACACAAATTAGGAACCATTTTATTTCTTAGGCACCAAGTGCACAATTCAGACCTTGGGGCCATCAACAAGGCACATAAGGATGGAGAAAGCTGCCATAGTTCACCCTGGGGGTCACAGAAGAACCAGCGGTGACCAACCACGACTCACAGACTGACCTTGACCACTCTGTCCTACTTAAGCCTAGCTAACTCTCTCTTTGTGGCTAAAACACTGAAATCTAGAAACATCCCCTGCAATCTGATCCTTGCCGTGGGTCTCTGACTGTCTCATGCTAACTTATTAGCTCTATTTCCTTGGTTTCTACAGAGATACACAGCCATATAGATCAAGCCATCACTGGCTTTTATAAAATGGTGTGCACCAAGATTCTTCAGTTGCCTTTTGTACTCTCAAGTCTCTGAACTACTTTCCTCAGAGAACAGAATTAAATCAGGAAGATGGGTCTGTGTTCACGTATTCACTTGCCTTGGAACAACTCTGCCTTCCTTCCATATTCTTTGGTTTTCACATATATATATTTTAAGATTTATTGATTTATGTGTGAGTGATCTGCATGTACACCTGCAAACTAGAAGAGGGCATCAGATCCCATTACAGATGGTTGTAAGTCACCATGTAGTTGCTGGGCATACTGGCTGGTTTTGTGTGTCAACTTGACACAGGCTGGAGTTATTACAGAGAAAGGAGCTTCAGTTGGGGAAATGCCTCCATGAGATCCAGCTGTAAGGCATTTTCTTAATTAGTGATCAAGGGGGAAAGGCCCCTGGTGGGTGGGACCATCTCTGGGCTGGTAGTCTTGGGTTCTATAAGAGAGCAGGCTGAGCAATCCAGGGAAGCAAGCCAGTAAGAACATCCCTCCATGGCCTCTGCATCAGCTCCTGCTTCCTGACCTGTTTGAATTCCAGTCCTGACTTCCTTTGGTGATGAACAGCAATGTGGAAATGTAATCTGAATAAACCCTTTCCCCCCCAACTTGCTTCTTGGTCATGATGTTTGTGCAGGAATAGAAATCCTGACTAAGACAATGAGAATTGAACTGAGGACCTCTGGAAGAGCAGTCAGTGCTCTTAACTGCTGAGCCATCTCCAGCCCTTCCTACACACTTTTTTTTTTTTTTTTTTTTTTTTTTTTTTTAGTATAGAATAGAGTTTATTCAGGGCATGGGGAGGGGAGTTAAGAGGGTAGCAGAGGCAGAGAAAAGCAGAGAGAAGGAGCGAGTAGAGAAATGGGGGCCAGCCATGGCCACGTGGAGAGAGGGGGAAAGGGAATTGGGAGTAAGGGAGCCCACATTTCTTGATTGCACAAAGAACTTGTGAGTGTGTGAGGCTCTATATTTCTTTTGCTTATTTACTTATTTGCTTGTTTGTTTGTTTGAAGCCTATATTGTTTGTTTAGGGCAATGCCCTGCATAGTGAACTTACCATAGTACCTACTATGTAATGCTAGACTTGGAGAACACAAGCCAAAGATGTGACTGTGGCCCTCACAGAAGGTACCACAGATTCTCAAGTCCCTACATGTTCCCAGCCAGCATACGCTTGGCGCAAATGTCACAACCTGACACATGTACAAAGAGACCCAGTGGCAGAGGGTGTGGGAGGGGCCTGCCTTAGAATTCAGTCAAGTAAGAAATCCTTTCTAATTCCAGACTGTCATTCTGGATTTCTTAAAGGTCACACAAAAGGCAATATTCTTTTCCACACATACACAAAAGGCTCTGAATCAATGTCTGCCTGAGACTACATTTCACATTCATGAAGACTATATTATTAAAATAGATTTTAATTTTCCTGTTTGCCTCTGAAGTTTGAGGAAAGAATTATTAATTAAAGAGAATGCTTTCCTTTCTCTCTTCTCCCCTTGAGTGGGTTTTCACATTTGGCCTAATTAGCCTTGGCCAGTGGCCCATCCAGTTGAGGCTCCATGCTCTAAGTGTGCAGAAGGTCTAGCTCTTCCTCCAGGGCCAAGGCACTTGCAGGGATGGTGTCTCTGGCACTCTGGGGAAGCCCATCACGAATAGCATTACATTCAATGATTATGTAAATTTGACTTCTACAAAGTAATTGAAATAGATTGTTCTCATTTTTCCCTATGAAAACTTCATGAAACATTAGTCTCAAACCCCAAAGGAGACGTAGCCAAACAGTTGTGACACGCAGCTGTAATTGACATGAAAATGTTCTCTAACTTGCTTGGAAACAGTACAGACACTTTTTTTTACCAGGACGGCAGGGGCAGATTCTCTGGGAATACCTGCAGGAGCATGAATTCCTGGAAGGCAGGACCAGATCGGGTTTCCCTGACCTGGGAACCATCTCAGGATGGAGTGGGTACAGGCGAAATTGTGCTGAGTGAATGCACGATCCCCCAAAGACACACTTGTGGATACCAGGCATCCAGATGCTGAAAAATTTTCTACCTTCCCAGTACATTGTTAGTCTGGCTTGGCACCAATTGTTCCCACATTTCCAATAAAAAAATGAAGAGAGTTCTTCTTGTGGGGCACTTTCTATTTCATAATGTGGTTTCACTCTTGCCTGGCATCCAAGCTTGAACTGACTGTCTTTGGGGATCCTCCCTATCAGCCACAGGCCACAAACCATGATATAAACCTTCCTTGCCCTTTATGTCGCCCCCCCCCAAGCTGATGCTGTGTTCAGAGAGCATCCTTCTTCACTGACCTACACTTAGGGGTTTACAGAGCCCTCCCTGACATCTTTCCCTCCCATCACTACCTTGTTCTTTTTTTTTCTGGGACCCATGGGTTATAGTAGTTTTCACAAATGGTAAGATATGCATAGGTAGGGGTTGGCATGCACCAAGGAAAGGAAATAGCTTTTCTTCTCTGACAGCTTCTATCAGGGCTCCCTATGTCTCAGTTTTCTCCTCAGTAGAATGGAGGCAATAATGCACTAATGTGGAAAGATCAAGTTAGAAGAAATATACAAAGTACCTTCATTGCGCCTAGAGTCTTATCAGAGGTCCAAAAGGAAGCAATTTGCTGTGAAATGCCCTGGCTCCAGTCATGTCTGCTTATTAGACTACAAAACATAGCTCAGTTTCCTCTAGTGAGCTGAAGCCCCAAAACAGCATGATGCCAGGTGAGTCTTCAGTAGTGCCTGGGCTCAGAGCATGCTTCGTTAGACTACTTATTGTCACAGCTGTGCATACTCAGTCACCATTCCCGAGTGAGCGCGGGACAATTGTTCCAGTCAGAACATCTGTTGGTGATCATTTATCTTCATCTGGGTTCAGATTTTCAACTGAATTGGTCTGAATGGGGACAGCATCTTTATCCTACTTGTTAGAGTCATGGCCTATGGAATTAAGGTGTCATTTGCACCAAGATCTGTCTATGTGTATCTCAGGGAAGGTGAGAGGCAATGGGAAAGATGTCGCTGTGTTCCTTTCTTGGGAATTAGAGCAATGGATTTGACACCAGGCAGAACAAAGGGGCAGAGTTTAAGCCCAAGACATTATTTTATAGTGAGAAACAAGCCTCACCACTCAGGGCCCTACGAGAAAGACATTCATCAGAATAGAAGGCATCTTCTGACTCCCACAAGCTGCACATGGCTAGGTCTGCAGGGAGGGTGCCACCTAGGGCAAAAGGAGAAGGCAACCAGGCACAGCCTGGGGCCACTGATGAGGAGGCTTGAGATTATCCTAAGATGCCTATGGACAGCAGATATCAACAGGGGTCCAGGACTTATTTAACAGACTTGCTGTTGGGAAACTCACTTTGAGTCCTTCAGGTGATAGGTACTTGGGAAGACAATTATCTGCCCCCTAGAGGAGGATGCTGAAATCCTGTGGCCGGTATCATAGGTCACAGGGCGTGAATGCAGGGATCTAGACCTGTTGACAATACATGAACATACTACCACGGCCACACACTTATCTCTAAATTCCTCTCTCAGAGGCTCGAAGGTCTGAGCTGCAGTGACAAAGCTTAGCATCCCTACCAGGAGTCTCATTCCTCATGCCTGGCCCATCATAGGTCAGTTGACTCTGAAGGTATTGCCCTGGGTCTCCTTTGAATAGCTACAGAGGACATGCCACCAGGTTCCCTGGGGGGACATTTGTTGAAGCCAGTGGGCCACAGGAACCCTTCCAGGGAGCTGGGGATTCTTTTTGCCTTCATTTCTTGCTACCCTGAGATGAAGGCTTGCTCTAGGGAAGCCGTGATATGTGAATGGAATGGCAGAGATTGTGTTGACAACTGATGACACCTTCACTCACCACAGTCTTTCCTCCTTAGAGGACAAACAGCACCCCTTAAATCATCTCGGGGTGGGGCACAGAATCGCAACAAAGGAAATTAATCACCTTGTTTTGGCCTGAAGTTTTAGATTCAGGTATCCTGTGTTCCTGTGTTTGTACCATTTTGTTTTTATTTAGTAACTTTGATATTACATGCTAAGTCCATCTGAACTCACAACCCATATCCTTTTGACTGGTTCTGTCACTGCCAAGAAGCAGGCAAGGAGGCTGGAGTGTACAAGTGGCCCCAAGGAGCTGCTAAGGAGTTCACTGTTCCCTTCTGAAATTCCACCAGACTCATCTCTTGTCTCCCACCTATGCAAACACGCCCCTTCAACCTCTTACAATCTCTTGGGTTGTTTTGTTCGTGATTTTCCACTTTTGTTGAGAGTAATCAACTCACCATAGCCATGGGAAGGGTAGCACTGCCCACATGCTAGGTACCTCCCTGGGCACCATACAACCCTGCTTCCTGAACTCCTTGCCTGATGGGTTGGTAGCATGCATATTGTACGGATGGGAAACTTCTGCTTAAGAAGATAAAGCAGCAAAGCCAGCAGACAGCTAGCTACCTACAGATCCGACCCAACATCAAATCCACCTGCTTCTAATTTCTTCTTCACCTGGCTCCAAAACACAGGAAACCATAAGATCTCTAAGTGTTTCAGTGGGCCCCTCACCATGAACCCACCTCCAGTGACAGTGTCCACTAAGAACCACCATTATTTATCAGGAATATATTCTGTGATTGAAGGGGCACGAGACGCATTCAATTAACATTTCATGTAGAGTCAAGATTCATGACTCTCTTGGGGAAAATCATAAAACGTCACCTTAATCATAATTAAAAAATGATCCTCAGCTCCCATTTGATATGCATCTAAATCTATTTTAGTGTTATTATTGTGGAAAAAGATTCCCCATCAGTGTCCTCCCTGGATCATAAATAAGCTAAAGTAAAAGCAAAATAAATTTTAAGTTGGAAGTATCAACGTAAATGCATTTTTACAAGTTGTCTTATTTACAGTCACAGATTCACAGTTTATTGAGTGTAAGCTTTAAAAAAAAAGCCTCACATATTTGTACTGCATAATAAGCAGACTTTAAAGATATAAGAAAATCAGCAACATGTGTGCCCCAATCTCATAACTGGCCACTTGAATTAGAGAGGCAGCCATTCAAGGGTATGTCTTCAGATTCCAGAAGAACAGCCCACAGAGGCCGTGGCCCTGGCCAGTGTCAGCAGAGATTATGGAAGTCAGGAAGAGCAACATCTTCTTGAAGGAGAAGAGGATACTATCATGGTGGCCTTCCCTGTCTCCAGGAAGGAGAAGATGGTTTCACTGAGACTGCACATGCTCAAATCACTCATCTGTATCATTATGCTTTTCTTTGTGGAAGCTCCTGGTCTCTGGACCTTGGTAATGAATTTACAGTCCATATCCCTGACCTCTTATACCTTCTCCTAATTATTTCACTAAACTCACTGTTATCATTCCACAAATCTATTTTGGTCATTTCTAGGTTAAGAATCAAGCACTTCTTTCTCTACCCCACCAACCTCTAAGTTTTGTACATCCATCATTTGCCTTACTTATTCAGATTTGGGCATCTTTTTTCTTTAAAGGGTGGTATCTCCTTCAAGCATTATGTTTCTTGGGCATTGGGCTTAGTTTTCTTTGTGCCTATATTCACCATGCCTATCATAGTACTTGGCACTGAGGCAGCTGGTTAAACATCTCCACTGTTGTGACTTAGAACTGGATTAAATTTGTTTTACCCTGGCTCTTAGGCTCTTTGACTTTTTAAAATATAGACTTTCATCTCATTATTCTTTCAGCAAGCATTCATTGGATACATACCAAGTCTTCCATTATGGAGACTAAAGCCTACAGTTGTAGGGTTGTTGAGATGGCTCAGTAGGTAAGAATGCCTGCCACCCTGGAACACACACAGAAGAAGGAGAGAACAGATTCTCTCAAGTTGTCCTTTGACCTCCCTTTGCATGTACACATACACTCAAGAAAGTGGTTCGGACTGGTTTTTGTTAACTTGACATAAACTATAGTCACTTGGGAAGAGGAAACACAGACAAGGAATTACCTCCATCAGCTGGCCTGTTGGGGGCATTTTCTTGAATAACAATTGGTGCCACCCAGGCAAGATGGTGCTGGGTTGTATAAGAAAGCAAGCTTAGCTAGGTATAGCGAGCAAGCCACTAAGCAGCACTTTTCTGTGGTCTCTCCTTCAGTTCCTGCCTCCAGTTTCCTGTGTTGAGTTCCTGCCTTGTCTTTTCATCATTCAATAGATGAAAAACTGTAATCTCTACGCTGAAATGAACCCTTTCCTCCACTTAATTGATTTTGGTCAGTGTTTTATCTTAGCAATATAGAAATCAAGGAGGAAAAACAACAACAACAAAAGCAACTGTAGATGAGTGTAGATAGATGATGGCCAACTCTGGACTATGGTGTATGGTGTTGTTGTAGGCATATATAACAATATAAAGAAGAGAATAACCCAACAAAGGCCTTCCGAGTATCTTATGAGACTTGAGGAGAAGCCATGGAGACATGGAGAAGGAGACATGGACTGGGTATGACAGAAGCTTGGGCTTCTATACACCTGGCTTCCTGCAGAGGCACCTGCATATCAGCAGAGCTGAAGACCCTGAGAAATCTACAGTAAGAGACTCTGGCATTTTCAAACTATGACATTCCATTATTTACTCGACCAGAGAACTTTAGAAATACGAGATAATAAAATTAACATTCTGTAGGAGCAAGGATCTCAGAGAACAAATTGCAATAAACATCAAACTAGAATTGCAAACCTAGTAAAATATGAACGCAAACACAGGAAGACACCTGGTTGGGAAGGGTTATAATGGAGCACATGTTTGAGGGAAGATTTGGGGCACCCTCTTACTGTTAAATTTTTATCAATAGATTTTTACTAGGGGTCTAGTGTGTGCCAAGAAATGATCTCAGCACTGGGCTGAGCAGAGAGTCTGAGTCTATTCTGTATGTGTGTGTACAGGAACGGGGAGGAGAAGGATGAAAAAGAAGGTGGGGAGGAATGGATATGACATGGATCTCTCCCTCTCTTACACACACACACACACACACACACACACACACACACACACACACGATAGCATGCATGCAAGCTACCTAAGGCAGGATTTTTTTCACCTATAAATATCACAGTCAGCTAGTTAGGTGTGGAGTACAAGAGAAAAGTAAGACTGATAATAGCATCTCAGAAGGGAGTATGGCAGGTCCCTCACAATATGATGCCTTAGTAAGTCTAGCTGTATATGAATATAATCCCTTTCGTAATAACTACATCATAAAACCATCCCCTTTCCAGGTTACCCTCTCTCCTATCCATTTAGTCCCTTGTCATAACAGTTGGGCAGGTAGACCCATAGTGACACATCTTGAGGTAAGCAAAGTTAAGGAGACCTGTTGTCTAGCTTGTTGTTATATAATCCTGGCTGACCTCTTCCCCTTTTAGTGACAAGTGATCTCCTGGGAAAGTTCACAGACACCCTTCCCATGACCCAGTGCTTTGACACTTCTTATTAGATTTATCTCTCGGCAGGACAAGAACCATGAACTAGGCAGAAGATATTTGGATCTTGGTTCAACAGGGAAGGCCAGATACATACATCTTTTGCTGGGCTTGGCACTAACCCTAACGCTAGTATGGCTTCTCTCTAAACTTGTTTTCTAACTCAGGAACTGCAAGGAGTCATGTACGTCTCCAGCATAAATAGGCTTATGAATTATCAAGGGACTGTTTGGTGTAACATCTGACATAGTAGCTCTGAACTGGAGATCTTGCTCTGTAGCTAACTCCAGTAGGTGCTGAATCTGCTGGTCCATGGCCGGTACTTCGAAAGTCTCTAAAGATTTTGTTCTGAGTCTGCAGTACCTAGTCTTATCACTCCTTGTAGAGATGCCTGCAAATGTACATAGAAATAATTACCTGTGTGACTCAGTATCCTGCTGTTAACCCAGGAGCAATGAGGTATACCCAACACACACTTTTAAAGTTATATATTATGTGTGTAAGCATGCCAGATGCTCTTCTTTTCCATTCTGTGTCCCATAAACACTGCCTTCATCAACTGACCATGGACAAAAGGGACCACTACTCAGACATCCCAGGGTACCAAGACTTCAAAGTGACCCATTTGTGAGGAAGCACATCACTAGCTTGTTATTTAACCCATAAGTAGCTTTATAGTTTAGTCTGAAATATTGATTCTCAAATGAGTCCTTTGAAATAAGAGATCAGACCTTAACTTGGGAAGGGAAGATATGTGAACATTTCTACCCCTGTCCATAACTGATAAGTGTTCATATACCTACTCCCTGAGCTATAGACTACACATTGCACCCTACTATGATTTGAGGAGATGCAGATGGGACTCTGGGTCTCCATTTCCCCGAGAATATGGCTAGCAAAACAGGACTGTAACTATCACCCACACTTGTAGGTTTCAGGGATCAAACATGCAGGGAGCAGCTGCGGTTTTGCAAGAATGAGAGAGGAACTATGAATAAATCAGAAGGGACAAGAGTGGATAGATAAAAAGAAAGCCACGAAAAGTGCAGTAAGCATGGCAGTGTCTACAGGTTCAGATGTGAAGTTCAAATGAGGAATAGCATGAGTTGGTTCAGGCCCTTTACCCAGGGCGTAGGCACATCGTTGCAATGATCCTGGAGGGAAAGAGGTGCTTAAGAAGGAGCACCCTCCCTCCACAGGCTGTGGAGCAGTGAGGACTCTGTCAGGCCCCATCGCTTCTGTGAATGCCAGACATAAGCAGCCTGGGGAATGGGAGCCTTGTCCTCTCATAAAGATCAGAGTCCCATGAGCTCCTGCTGCCTGTTAACAGCACCTGAGGGATGGTGATGATTGCATGTCGAAATCTTCAAGGTCCATAAAAATGCCATTGTTCCCAACCAAGTGGAGTCAACTGGGGTGGGAGCTGTATATCTACTTTATGGTAGAAAAAGTTAATTTCCATGGGTTTGGGGGGGGGGGTGAAACACACAAGATGGACACTCAGGATGAAACAGGCCAGGCCTCTAAAATGGTTCTTTAATTAAAAAATACTCTTAGGTTTTGGCACATGGAAAGTGTAGGGATACATTTTCTAATACTAGATTTCAAATGTGCTTTATATTTCCACTTATGTCATTCATAGATTTGGTGGAAAGTATTAAAAAGGTGCTTTAAAATGAGAAGCGTGGGTGTAGCTCAAAGGGAGAACACTGCTTAGCAAGCACTGTTCTCTGAGATTGAGGTCCAGAGTCACCCCCCCCCCACACACACACACACCATCATGTCTATTGTTTGTGCATCACCCCTTCCTTTCATAGGGAAATCTCACTAACACCTAGATTAAATGAAGCTCTAGTTCTCTCATTTTCTGTATTCACAGTATATTGTCCAGGTTCCCTGTAGCACAAAGAATGACTACTAAAGAGCACAAGTGTTTATTTCTTCCCAACAAAGTCTCTGGCGACTTCATTTGTTTTATTCACTGATACATTCCAGTTTCTATCTCATCCCTTACATACAAGAGCTCAACAAGATCTATTCAGTTAATGAATAAATGATTGAATGACTACATGCTCAAGTCATTTGCACCAGACTAGTCCATGGAAGTAGGATCTGGGCAAGAAGCCTTGAAACAGCTCTAGGACATGAGATTGGAGCAAGGCATAAGATCAGTTTCTTCCTTACCTCAGTAAGCTCTTATTATGCCTTCTTCATACCCAGAAGACAAAGGTAAACTCCATTCTCCTTATTGTGTCCCAGGTCCTCTATCAGAGCACTGTCACACAATACTTTATCCCTGAACATGAAGACATCTTTAGAATATTCATGACCAAAGCATTCCCAGTATTTACTGGCAATTGGCCAAAGACTTGGGAACACTAGACGGAAGATCTGGAAATGATTTGTCATCCTGATTGTTTGTGACAGGTATAAGCAGTTACAGTTAGACAAAACGAATAAGCAGATCAAGAGGTGACATGATTACCATCACTTCTTAGCTTCTTTCCTTCCTCTCCTTCTGATTCTTTTTCTTTAAAATAATTAGGACCCAGAGGTAGCTGTCTCTTGTGAGACTATGCCGGGGCCTAGCAAACACAGAAGTGGATGCCCACAGTCAGCTAATGGATGGATCACAGGGCTCCCAATGGAGGAGCTAGAGAAAGTACCCAAGGAGCTAAAGGGATCTGCAACCCTATAGGTGGATCAACATTATGAACTAACCAGTACCCCGGAGCTCTTGACTCTAGCTGCATATGTATCAAAAGATGGCCTAGTCGGCCATCACTGGAAAGAGAGGCCCATTGGACACACAAACAGGGGAACGCCAGGGCCAAAAAGGGGGAGTGGGCGGGTAGGGGAGTGGGGGTGGGTGGGTATGGGGGACTTTTGGTATAGCATTGGAAATGTAAATGAGCTAAATACCTAATAAAAAATGGAAAGAAAAAAAAATAAATAAAATAAAATAATTATTGACTTATTTCAAATATTTGGATGAGAATACATAGAGCCATAGCCACAAGTCATAATTTCTAAATAGACTTAACCAATGGTTTTTCATATCGTATCACTTGGCCAACAATTATGATGTCTAGTCTTCTAAAAAAAATTCAGTACATTAAAACCTAATAAAACCTGACATATGCCATTTCTCACACTTCCAGCCTCTTAGATGATGGTTAATGTTATCTGGAAAGAGGAAGGTTATTTCATGAAAAGCACACAGCCACTTAAACCGTTGGTTTCCTCTTTACTGACAAAAGGTCCCTTATGTTCGTTCTGTTCCGATCTCTCAAAGCTTTGATGCTCCATTCTTGCTTCCTTCTAGGCTTCATGCTGCTAATTTAAAGAGCAAAGTCAATTATCACCTAAGATTTGCAAAGTTTCTGCCTCTTGGCTTGCATAAAGCATGTCATCTCACTGGCACTCCGAGTGTGTGTGTATGTAAAAATGTTATCTGACATCTGAGTAAATGTCTTTGTGTAATTATTGCATTATAGGCATTTTAATTGAGGCTCATGGAGAGTAGGCATCTTCATCAAATGGTAAATAACACAGTTAGGTGGGCATTCAAATCTTCTCCCTCTGTTTCGAAGCTTTCTTGTCTCCCCATAATATCACATAGCCCTTTATGCATATTTTCTTTATTCCTGAAAACTTGTTCAATAAGTTCTATCACTGTAAAAGTGGCCACTGCTGGGGCTGGGGCTTAGAAAATGCCAAGACTAGAGGTAAGTAGTTCAGTGAACAGCTGTATAATGTCTGTGCCACGGTACATAGAAAGTACACCCTACTATCTTATCCTCCGGAACGAGATCTCACAAATCTTATATGACAGAATATCCCCCCTTCACCCCTTCAACATATATACAGGTAACAACGCACGCACGCACACATGCACCCACACGCACACACACACATTTGTTTCATGCCATCCAGTCCCATGTCTCCTCCTCACAGCCAACCTCTATGATGTGTGTCAGCAAAAACTAAGATTCCTGAAGCCTTTGTGCAACCCAGAAGTGGCAGCATTTGCTAGGATGGATGCAAGGATGGAGGAGAGCTATAAAGCACGATACAGAAAAGTATAGAAACATCTGCCCTGAGTCACTTTTGGGTTTTTCCCTCAAATAATGACTCCAATTCACTTGGACAATCTAACTTTCTTTTTTCTTCAGACTCAAACCCATTTTATTTTATACCATGAATACTGAATTAAAACTCTGGAATTCAAATCCTTTCTTGCCTTAATCGGTCTATTATTTCAATGCATCACGAATGACTTTGTAGCTAAACTGAAGACTCTGAGGCATCCTTGAAATTCTCCTTTGAAAGCTGACATTTTTTTAAGTCACTCTCTAAACTCAAATTAAAATGGTTTTGACATGAGGTTTGAGATGGTTCTCTGCTTAACAATAAATACTCCTTATGTACTGAGTGGGCTTAGTCAGTCTAATTCAGAAAAGATGTCACAGTGAGCCTGCCGCAATAGATGTTTCAAGATTTGGGCTAAATTTTTATCTAACATTTTTTTTGATGTCTTCAGGCACAAATGGCAAGTCCCATTTATAAAATGAGAAACTGCTGATCACCAGCCACAAACAAGGTACAAGAAAAATGGGTAAACTTGGACTTATTTCTTTTTCCTTGTAGGATGTATTAAGCATAGTCCTGTTTGGGCAGTATGGATATTTCTCGGCTCTGTTCAGGAAACATTCCTAAAATAGAATGCAGAGAACTTTACCTAGCTGAAAACCATGCATAATTCAGCATAGAGAGCCAACTGCAATCCCTTTCCACTGTTTGGGTAAATGGCTTGGGCTCAGAAAACAGAAAATTTCCAGAGAGTGCTGAAAAGTCAGATTATATTTCTATTCGATTCCAGGACCTGTCACAACTGGAGGCTCTGGAAATCTATCCTATGGCCCCAAAGGGTCAGAAGTAACATTTCCAGTCCTCATCTCTGAGACAGGGTGCAAGGAAGGCACTGGAGTTTCTTCTTGAGAAACCATGTTCAACTCTAAGCATACACAGGAGCAGAGGGAGCCTGTCCTTTTGAATTCTGCATACTTCATGCAAAGAGGTGCTGTTTCCCTTCCTCTGTGATTTGGAAATATCAACTTACCTTGTGTAAATATCTGATTAAAGTTACAGAAATGGTTCTGAGAAGTCAGAGCTTACAGTTGACGATCCTAACTTCAAATCTCAGGAAAGTACAAGTGCACAAGCCCCAGTGGATTGTTCAGTCTCTCCCTGCCTCAGCTTGTATTTAAGAAACAAAGATAAAAAGAGTTTCTCATAAGACTGCTCTTTCATGCCGTGGTAGAACATTAAAAAAAAGAACATTGTGAAAGTAAGTAAAACAACGGTCTACTGCAAGTGAGTAACCACCATCACAGAGCAAAGGAGGGTGGCTGGCTGCCTGCTCAGTACTTCCACATATCAGCTTAATCAAAGAGGAGAGAGGGTAACTAGTAGGGATGGAGTAGTTTGGAAATCTCCAGAAGGTTTTTCTCAAGACTAAGTCCTCACCAGAAAATGCATATAACATCACTACCAACACTGGAGGGAAAAATTCCCACTAAGAATGAGCAAGCAGAAAAACTCCTGAAGTATGCATAGTTAGAAACAGTCCATCAGCCAGGAAGAGAAACTCTGTGATAGATGAGGTAGAGAGTATTGTCTTGGAAGTAAGGGGAAATTATGCTTAGAAAGTATTCATCGGGTCCTATGTATAACAATGGTAAAAGGCAAAATTGGTGTCAAATAACTTCAAGAAATTCCAGAAAAAAAATGCCTGCAAGTATTTAAGAGACTAACAATACAGAACCAATAGAGTAGCAATGGAAACAATATAAATCCATAATGTCCAGAATCCAGTCAAAGAGTTACCTGATGTTTCAAGGACACAGGAAAACTCCTGTACATCCAGAGGAAAAACAGCCAATAGAGACAGACTCTATCATATTGTCAGAAGCGATGAGTGGATAGAAGTAGGAGAGACATGATAATTAAAGCAGTCTTGTAAACAGATTGCACATGTTGAAAAGGGGAAGCATAAGAAGATCAGGCAGAGTATAGGAAGTCACCTCCCAACACACACACACACACACACACACACACACACACACACACACACACACACACACACTCTCACTCACTCACACGCAATTTCCTAAAGTTGAACATGTACGAGGTCTGAGATGAAGACTCTACCAGGTGAATGAATACCCATTTAGGTGATATAAGAAAAGGAGGAATAAAACAGCAATAGCAAATGCACCATGAGTAGAAAAACATTGAAAATGAATAAATGGAACATTCATGGTTCAAGACAACACTGCGCCGTCTAACATGAATGCAAATGAAGAACCAGAAAATAGAAATGGGAAACGATTTAAAGTAAAAAGTGGCTGATATTTAACAAATTCAACAAAAGCCATAAGCCTGGAAGATGCTCAGCTCCAGCAGGTCAACAGCACTGGTGCTGGGTAGCATCCACTAGGCTGACAATGAGGATTCTCGTCCCAGGAGAAAGTAAAGGTAAGCCAGATGTAGACCTGTCAATCCCAGTACAAGGTGAGTTGATGCTGTGCAGACTCACAGGTAGGTCTCCAGAGTCTCCCAGCACTGAGCACAGCATAGACTCCCATTTAACAGATAACACTGTTACCTCGAAGCATGCACTTTCATTTCTCCTCAGATAGATAAATTTATCTGTCTTTCCACACACAGGAGCATCTAAGCCGGTGGCTCATAATCTTTCCAATCCTGTGACCCTTAGCATGTTGTGCTGACCCCCATGCATAAAATTATTTTTGTTGCTACTTCATAACTTTACTTTTGCTAGTTATGAATCATGATGTAAATATCATAATGTGTTTTCTCATGGTCTTCTTTGAGGGAGTCATGATACACAGGTATAGAACTACTGATCTAACCTGTACTGTACCACTGAACTTCTCCTGATTGGAGAGCTCAGGACTGACTTGGAAAATCTCCATGAAAAGGGAGTGTAGCAAAGCTTTGTTTCAGGACCTTTGGTGCATTCTATCTGCCCTCAGAGCCTACTCATTGGCAATTCTGCTATTTGGCCCATATTAATTAATCCATGACCCAACTGTGAAGATCAAGTATGTACTAAAATCATGAAGGATGCAATGAACACATTTTAAACCTACTGTGTGCAAGAAAGAAGCCTGTCTACCATCTACTCATCAACGTCTTGAAAGCTAAATATCACTATCCCTATTTTGCATTTGAGGAAACTGAGGCTTAGGGAGGTTGTGACTCAGTTAGTTCATAACTGAGTAGAAAGGTGTCACACTGATGACAGCAACCTCTTCTGGGGCAGGGGTCAAATGAGCTCCAGGAAAGAGGAAGGCTCTGTGGGTGGTGGCCAGACCTGGGTGGCTTCCTACAGGACGTGAAGCCGCTGCGGGGTGAGAGACACGCAGAGAGGAGGAATGAGACAACGTGCATGAGGAGAAAGAAGAACCTGAAACAAAACAAAACACAAAAGGGTACCATAAAGTGTGTGAGAATACCCACGTAAGTGGACTGAAGGTGGAGTGAACCCTGCGTGGAGCGCAGCACTGATGTCATTTAGGTTCTGAGATGTATGGGGGACTAGTAAAATGGCAAGAAAATTGCAGGCATCTAGTTGTGAGAGGAAAACCTGACTGTCTAGGTCACTTTACAATCGCTAGACTAAGCCAAACAAAACTGAAGGCTGACATTAATGAGGGATTTTAGGTCATCCAAACACCATGACAACAGAGCCATGTGCAGGAGCCAACCAGTTTCTACTATAACTTGGCTGTTGGGTGTTACTAGTAATTTCACTGACATTTTATGGAGAAGGAAACTTAGGCTCTGAGAAATTAAGTGCTATAACTTGCTCACATTTCCAAGGTTGGTAACAGGTCATTTGGGTTTAGATGCAGACTGAATGTCCAGGGTCTGTCCCCAGTAGCCTGGTAGCTAGAGTCTGTCCCATGGTACAGCAGCTGCTACTTCACTATGAGCAATGATACTTCTCTGGGAATAGCTTTTCCTTAGTGACTATGAAAGCATTTAGGAAGACATCAAGCATTATCAAAGGGAAATATTAGAAATGGCTTTTAGTCAAGGAAATTGGATTTGAGACTGTGACTCTTTCTTGGTCTATGCCTTACAGACCTGAACCCTCAGCATACAGCTAGAAGAACCCACATGTGAGAAAGGTCCTAGAGAAGGTGTCTGTCACCTTTTATGTTATGGTCAAAGAGGAAAATCCTTAGGTTTTGCAGCCCATGTGATCTCTATCATGACTACTTTGCCTCTGTGGTGTCTAAGTAGCCCTAAGAAACAAGTATCTGAATGAATGGGGTTGTGTTCCAAGTGGGGGTTCATTAACCAATCACCCGGGTTTGTATTGTCAGACAACAGCTGCTCTTTCTCTATTCTTGTGTACTAACTCTTCCATTCTAGGAAAGGATCTGTCTGTGGAAAGAGAACACAACTAAATGGAAACATGCAGCCAGCAGCCAGCCAGATGTGGACCAGACAAGCAGAGAGCTACAAAGCTACATCCCTGATGTCTGAGATAAATAGCATGGGTTATAAAGAAAGCAGAAAAGCACCAGACTGTTTAAGACAATCTGTCCACACGAACCTCTTATTAGATGGATTCTTTTTAGAGTAGAAGGAAGTATCAACGAACAGATATTTTTATTCTTTCATCTTTACTGCATGAATGACCATGATTTGACAGACAGGATAAATATAGGTAAATCAGGAAATGTCCCCGTCCTCAATGAACCCATAACTCATGGAGAGGTAAAAGATAAAGAGACAGCCACTCTGCTACAATGTATTGGAATGGAGACAGCCATGGGGTAACATTGTGGGCCTCAAGGGGAGAACCTTTTACAGACTGGAGGCAAGAGCTTGGGAGAACCTTCTACTGAGACCTGAAGGCTTGGGGCATGCAGAGGAAACTGAGGAAGGTTAGTGTGTAAAGACTGAAGAGAGGGAGAAGATCATGGAATTCATTAGCAATGCTAATAAAGAGCCAGGGACTTGGGCCTGAGAGGAAACTGTAGGATGCTGTAGGAAGGAGGTCTTGTATAATATTACCATAGGCATATATACCTTGAGGGAGTTTGGCTAGACCTTTATCAACAGAGTGCATCAAAACCTTTTAAACCATGGGGAATTACAACTGGGTTTCTGCCAGAAACACAAAAGAACTTTTTCTAAGTGTTCATATGAAAGAATGGATAGGTTGTTGTGGGCAGGGAGTGAGGCAATCCAATCCAAAGAGCTGCTGGGTCTGAGGGTGTTGTTGTATGAACACTTACAGAGGTTGAGCTGATGTTGTCAAAGGGTGATGGGACATCATGGACGAGAGGAGTTAAAAAAAAAAAAGTCCCAGAGTGCCTGGCTCAATAGCTGGCTAGAAATGGCATCATTCAGTGTAGGACTCAATGCAGGAGGTCACATGTGGATGAGAGGCAAGGGACCTGTTGATTCTGATGGTGGTTACCCCATGAGTGGGTGGATACATGGGGCTAAGTACAGGAAATTTGTACAGTGGGGGAGGGGTTTGAAACTTTAGACTGTGGGAAGTACAATCAAAGTCCATTTCAAGGACGAAATAGCATTGAATCTAGAGGGCAAGAAAGCAGAAGACCCAGAGGGGTCCTAGGGAGACATGAGCAGAGTAGGAAAGTCAGAAGGGCAAAGGAAGGGGACTGTGAGGTGGGAAGGAAAGACACAGACATACTGCCACAACATTCTTTGTCAAGGGTAGCCCATAGATTATTCTGTTATGTTTCCAATAGCCCCATAGCTAGATCTGATTATTCTAATTTCATAGGAAATGGAATTGGGATAATTGGGGTCAAGTAACCATCATTTTCTTCCCATAGCAATATTGCAGTTCTCAATAAAATTAATATCTTACACATATTTAGTATGTATTGTGCTCTAGGCACTGTTCTAAACATTTTCAATATATTCATTCCATCAATGCTAAAAGTAATCCAATATTATTCAGTGCCAATAATCTAGTGCCACTATTCTCATCTTTCAAATGAGGAAACCAAGGTAGAAAATAACTTGGTGAAGGTCACACACACAGACAGAAAGCAGCAGAGATGGAATTTGCACATTCAAAGCCTGTCTTCCAAATATGCACTGTGAACCATTACACTAAAAGCTGAAATTTTTCTGAAGCCTCCCCCTCAGCAAAGGTTAATCCAAAGTGTACCAGGTACTATGTTAGATGTTGTATCCCCAAGGTGAGCTAACACATCACAGTTCCTGCATCAATGGATCTCAGTTCAGTAGGGTTGCAATGAACAAAGATGAACAGGGAAGGGACAATGGGAGTAAATGGTAGATAATGGAGGGGAGTGGTTCTGGGTACTAGTCTAGAAAAAGGCAGGCCTTTATTGAGAGCCCCTGTGCAGAGTCCTTTCCCAGACCCGAGATGAGCTATAATGGGTGAACTAGTTCAGTGGCCCAATCACGGAATATTTTAGACTTGCCTTGACCTGAATTTGACTCCTCTCATGTGTTTTCCAGGGAAAGGTATGCTTAATGGTTAAATTGTTGCTCTTGAGACAGCATGTGCTTTTAGAAGTTGCTTAAAGCCCCCTTTCAATCTCCTCTTTGTGGTGAGGATGAGTTCAGGTTGAAATTTTTCTTCAAATAGTTGAAGTTCAAAGGCTATGCTGGCTAGATTTTTGTCAACTTGACACTGACTAGGATCATCTGGGAAAAGGAAACCTAATTCAGGAATTGCCTCCTTTCAATTGTAAGCAAGTCTGCGAGGCATCATTTTCTTTTAATGACTAATATAGGAGGGACCAGATCACTGTGGGCACTGCCATCTCTGGCCAGGTGGTCCTGAATTGTATAAGAAAGCAGATTGGCTGAGCCATAGAGATTCAGATCCTTCACGGTCTCTGCTTCAGGTCCTGCCTCTAAGTTCCCGCCTCAAGTTCTTGGCTCTGTTTCCATTCATGGTAGACTGAAAGTTATAAGATGAAACAACCCTTTTCACCCCAAGTTGTTTTTGATGTTTATCACAGCAACAACAGTGACCTAGGGAAGAATGTTATAATGCTTAGAACTGTGGAATTTCTCCAGTGATGATGGAAAGGTATTGATAACTCTGGGTCCAGGAAGCTGGAAACCTACATGTCTTTTAGGAAGAAGGGCATGAGAGATGAGTATCCATCCTCCAAAATAGAAGACACCTATAGATTCCATAATACTAACACTACTACTAATAACAATAGCCCCTACAACCTCCAGGAAATAACTATCCCAAGGTCTCAACCTTGCTTGGTATGATGGTTGAGAAGGTCTAAATTAAGAGCGGGAAGACTCTACAAATGGTTCTCTGTAGAGAAATAGCTGACTTAATTTTTAGTGGTAAAATTACTGCCTTCCTTTACAAGCAAGTTAAGGACATCTCATTACCTAACAGAAGTGTCAGGATGAGTATCTTCCAGCTGCTAATGAAGTCTTCTCAGAACCCAGCAGTATTTTGCCCCTGTAGGGATTCAAGACCCTAGGGAGACCATAACTACTGTGGGTAGTTCAGCAAGGTCTCCCTCTACAGATCCAGGTTAGCATCATCTGCAGGGGTTCTATGACATCCAAAGGTGGCTTTCGAAGAAGCTGTGCCTATTTGCACTGTAATAAAAAAATACCACTCGCTCAGAGGCTTATAAACAGAGGAAATTTATATCTCAGTTTTAAAGGCAAGGAAGCCTAGTATGAAAATGTCGACAGAATTGAGGGATACTGACTTCTTGCTGTGTCCTCATGTGGTAGAAGGGGACAAAGGTCTCCTTGGAGTCTTCTAGAAATAAGGATACAAATGCTATCTTTTACCTAGTTACCTCCCAAAGACTATACCTTCCATACCATCACATTGGAGATTTGATTTCCATATAAGAATAGGGTAGGGAACATTCAGACCATCACAAGCTGGATTTTTGCTTACTTCAAGCACTGGGCGAGCTCTATTCATTATTGAGGTATTAAGTGCCTACTTTGTTGATTTATCTCTTTGCTATTATGCTCATGGACCTGACTATACTGCCATGTAAAAATTTCCCATTAAATACATCAGCCTCATGTACTAAAGTCAATATGTAATGTTCCTTATATCCTAAACCACTTTGGTCCTATTCCCAGAGTCCTCTGTCACATTAATACTCAATTTATGCATCCACCCATCTATCCACACACCCACCGACCTATCCCATATCCCATGACTGAGCATGTACCTTATCACACCTCACCATGGGGGCAGAGGATAAATAAGACAAGCTTCTCACAGACTATTAGAGAAGATGAACAGAAAAGCGGTGATTTCAACACAGCATTATAGATTCTATAATGGCTGTATATCAAAGCTAGAAAATAGATTCGGCTCCTGCCTCACATTCTGCTCAGAGTGACATTTATGACATCCTGTGTGGGTGAGAAGAATTAGCCAGCTGAAGGTTCTGTCTGTTCTCCACAGGGCAGGAAAGAACAGTTCCTTGTTAGCACTTTACATTTCAGAGAGCAGGAGTGTTATTTCCCTGTGTGAGGAATATCTTGACAGGGAGGAGCCTGGGAAACTGAGTTGGAAGCCCTAGGGAATTTGTGGAGAAGCTGAGAGTGGGTGCTGCGATCCAGGCAGTAGGAATGAGCAGCCCCTCTTCCTTAGCTCTCCATTTTTTCTCTGGGTATTTTCTTCCTTTTTTGCCTCAGTGGCTTTTGTAATCTCAAAGAACAAAGCATCCATTTTGGCTTTGTTTTGACAAGTGAAAGGCAGCTTAACAGAAATGTAGCCCACAGGCATAGGAGAAGAAGAGTAAAAAGGAGGAGAGAATGTTCCAGAAACTGGTCCTGGGTGTTTTCTGGCATGTGGAGCTATAGCATCTTAGAGCCCCCAGAAGCACCAGCTTCTGAGGTATGGGACTGGAGCAGAGACACCTGGAAGCTGGTGCCATTACTGGCTGCAACTGCTTTGGCAAAAGCATGGATGGGCCCTGGTGGGAAACAGCTTGAGGTGAGACTAGGTGTGGCTGCTATACTCATGTGGCTGGACATCATGAGCTTCACCCTGTTCAGTAACACATTCTCAGCTCTTAGGGAAAAAGAAATGGTGAGATGACTTTCACCTGAGGCTCTCTAAATTCTTGTGATCTAGAACATGACCCAGTGCTTATGGCTCTGCTCTGCCCAATTCATCAGCCACGTAGTAGCTTGGAATCCTCCCTCTGCCTTATGGGATGACCAGTTCCCCCATGCATATTTTCAATTTAATTTCCCAACATTATATTATGAATTTTTTCTATAGCTATATTAAATATGTTATAATGAATATCCACCTACCAATCTCTATCACATACCCACTTCTCTGTCTAACTGCTGATCTACTTTACTTTCAATTAAGCCTCTTTTATAACTATGGGCACAGGCACATGCAATTGTAAGAAACAGCACAGCACAGAAACATTTTATGTATCCTTTGCTCACTTTACCCCAATGATAATAGCGTACACAGCTGTAGAGTACAATATCACAGCCAGGAAACTTGTACCACAACAATCATGGTACAGAGTATTTTCATCACTGCAGAATCCACATCACACTCTTCTGCAGCCACTGGCCTTCCTCTAGTCGCCTTTCTCTTTATCCCATAGCAACCAGTAGAGCTCTTCTCTATTTCTGGAATTTTCGTACTTTAAGACCATTATATAAGTGGAATCTTGCAGCCTCTTGGGACTGTCCCTTTTTTCATTCCTCATGGTTCTGTGGCCATCCATGCAAATAGTTGTACATTTTTCACAGTTCATTCCCAATATGTTAGCATCACCCAAAAACAAACGAATAAACTAACAAAAGCTCAAGCAATTTTATGGAAAGAAATAAACAAAAACCACGTGATCATCTCGTTAGATGCGGAAAAAGCATTCGACAAGATCCAACACCCATTCATGATAAAAGTCTTGGAAAGATCAGGAATTCAAGGCTCATACCTAAACATGATAAAAGCAATCTACAGCAAACCAGTAGCCAACATCAAATGGTGACAAAACACCCATAGAAGGAGTTACAGAGACAAAATTTGGAGCTGTGACGAAAGGATGGACCATCTAGTGATTGCCATATGCAGGGATCCATCCCATAATCAGCTTCCAAATGCTGACACCATTGCATACACTAGCAAGATTTTGCTGAAAGAACCCAGATATAGCTCTCTCTTGTGAGACTATGCCGGGGCCTAGCAAACACAAAAGTGGATGATCACAGTCAGCTATTGGATGGGTCACACGGCCCCCAATGGAGGAGCTAGAGAAATTACCCAAGGAGCTAAAGGGAACTGCAACCCTATAGGTGGAACAACAATATGAACTAACCAGTACCCGGGAGCTCTTGTCTTTAGCTGCATATGTATCAAAAGATGGCCTAGTCGGCCATCACTGGAAAGAGAGGCCCATTGGATTTGCAAACTTTATATGCCCCAGTACAGGGGAACGCCAGGGCCAAAAAGGGGGAGTGGGTGGGTAGGGGATTGGGGGGGGGGGTATGGGATAGCATTGAAAATGTAAACAAGGAAAATACCTAATTTAAAAAAAAAGAAAAAAAAAAGAAAATGGTGAGAAGCTGGAAGCTATCCCACTAAAATCAGGGACTAGACAATGCTGCCCACTTTCTCCCTACCTCTTCAACACTGTACTTGAAGTCCTAGCCAGAGCAATTAGACAACAAAAGGAGATCAAGGGGATACAAATTGGAAAAGATGAAGTCAAAATATCACTTTTTGCAGATGATATGATAGCATATATAAGTGACCCTAAAAATTCCACCAGAGAACTCCTAAACCTGATAAACAGCTTTGGTGAAGTAGCTGGATATAAAATTAACTCAAACAAGTCAATGGCCTTTCTCTACACAAAGAATAAACAGGCTGAGAAAGAAATTAGAAAATAAACTATTTAGATTATTTCCTCTTTTTTTTTTTCCCCAAAAAGTTAACTCATGGAGGTTTTAACCCTTAGCAATTACTGGCCAAAACCATTTTGAAATGTTTCCAATGGGAGTTGTTGGTGGTTTTTTTTTTTTTTTTTTTTTTTTTTTGGTATGAATTTGGAATGAGAATAAAAATGTCAGTGGCCATATTCATCTTGCATGAAATATTTGAACTTTATGCTGCACTAAAACAATAAATTGTCTCTGTAATCAGACATGGGCAATTAAACAAGCAAGAGAAACAAATCTTGTAGCTTGAGTTGAATGGAAGCATTGCGACAGCAGTAATGGAATCACCGCCTGAGAGTCAGAGGAGGAATGTGTGCTCAGGAGAAGTGTCTGGGTGATGTTTCTTTACATAATGGAGAAGAGAAGTGTAATTTAATTTGCAAGCAGCAATCTTTAGATATCAATTAGAAGTTTATTCCAAAGAGGGCAAACACTAATCAGAGATTTATGGAATTCTCCACAGGAGGATGGAAATTGAGTATTACTAGTGTTCAAATTGTGTACTGCATATCTCCTCAAGAAAGATGCCCATTTGTCAGGTGGAAATGATGGAGGAGGATGGCTATCTAGGTATTACCTGGAAAAGCCAATCAGCCATTCAAGAAGAGCCTTTCTCTGTATTGTTACATAAAGGATCAGTGAATGACAGGTAGAGGAGGCTGTGACTCTTGTTTCTGCTGCAAGTCTTGATTTTATGGCAAAGGAGAGCAAGTTGGGGCAAGTCCAAAGTAGCTATGTGGGAGGATTGACTGGGACTGGCACCTGCCAGAACAGAAAGCCTCCCATCCAGAAGGGTAGGAGAAGCCGCTTCTATAGCTCTCCTTCCTTGAGGTCAGGCATAGACCGCCTGGCATTCCTTACTGTAGGCATGATGTTATTGTACACTGTGTAAAGATTAGCCTTGTATTTTTCAAATGCTGATTTCTGTGTCCCCATATCTGGTTGCAAAACATTGCTCCTCAATTATTTCCAGATTGGTAAATAAAGAAGCTGATCAACCAATGTCTGAGCAGGGAAGAGAATAGGGCTGGACTTCCTCCAAGCCAGGAGAGGCTAGGGGGTGGTGGGTATGGGGGTGGGTGGAGATTCACAATGAGAAGAGTCCAGGAGATAGCAGGAGAAAACACCTGGAGCCCATAGAGATAGATCAGTACTAAAATGCAAATATCACTGAGATTTTTGACTAGGAGGTAGCCAGATTAGCTTAGAGAATTAAAATAGAGTAATACTGCTCAGTTGTTGTGCCCTTAAAGCTTGTTAAATAAATACAGTGGTCTAGTCTCAGTTATTGAGAACTAGCTGCCTAAAGAGGAAAACTACAAAAACTCTATGAACTTGCTTTTCTAGTGATCTGCATCCTTTCTGGTTTGACATTGGCTTTCATACATTTCTCAGTACACAGACCTATAGAAGTCTTCAGGAAATTAAAATGTGGCAATCTGTGGTCCTATATATTTAAGAAATGCTGGCTTAATTAAAGTTACTGCTGGACTATATGGATCCTAAAAATGAAACTGTCTGAGATGTATCTTTAAGATCTCAAGATTATTATAAGCAAGTATAAAATGCTTATAATCAATGCTTAAAGCTATGTAACCAGACATTTTATAACTAATTTGAACAGGAGCATCACTTTCACTTGAAGTCCTGACTGAAGTTTTTCAGTTGTGTGTCTGTGAAACCCATTGTGTACATGCGCACAAGAATACAAGCCTGATACTGGTAGGATTTCTGATTATATTTCATAGTGATGCTCTACTGACTACAGTGCCCCCAAACAATGCATACATTGTAGTATATACCCAATAACCATTGTCTAAATTACTAAAGAATGTTTCTTGAGTTTCAAGAATGATGTTAAACTTTAATTGTACATTTTTGTGTAACTCCTAAAATGATCCCAAGAATTAGCTTCCAGTCAGACCTCCTTGTACAGATGTAAACAATAGAAGATTCCAAGGGTTGAATAATTTCCCCAAGAGAAGGGGCAGGCTAGACTGTGCCTATTATAATTATGATACCAAAGCTCACACTATTAACTGTTTTACTATATTGCTTCCAGAAAGGGTTGAATAATAGACAAATCCAAATTACATAAAAGACAAATAAGTGTGTTCTCTGATGGTCAGGGAGTCCCACACAGTTCTGGAACCTTCACACCTACAGAAGATGAACTGTGGGAATGACAGTAGCCAAAGAACAAGGTGCACCTGGAGTATTTGATCTGACCTCCATTTAGTTGTGGGATTTCTTTGAGACAGTCAACCCTATAGTACTTAGAATAGAGTAGCTGCCAGCTCCGGGGTGCGCAGAGGGAGCAGAGAAGATGAAGCCCTCCGAAGCAACCACATAATGACTATGCTTTCCAGTAGAAAATTAAAAGCATTTGTTTTTAATACATTAGCTGGAGGTCTACATAGGAAGCTATCATAAACTCTTCGTGTTCCTCCTATATCTGTGTGATACTTCTCCCCAGCTTCGAAGCAGGAGATAACAAACTACTGAGGAAAATGAATGTTGACCAAAAAAAAAAAATCAGTTGCATTCAATCCATCTCTCAAAAAAATGCAGAGCCAGTACTCGGCACAAAAGAGTATCTTCAGCTTTCTCCAAAGGCTGGTGGCAAGCATAGAGGATTGCAACGGACTGGTCTAGAGCCTGGGAAGGGCCTGATTTTCAGGGGTTCTTTCTCTACCAAGACTCAGTCAAGCATAGGCTGCCTTGAGTAAGAGTAGTCACAACTGGTGTTAAAACATCTATGCAGTTGAAATGCATTGAGTGATGGCTGTTATTAGGGATCAGGCTGCAGATACATTCTTAATAGTGGAATTTTCCTTTGGCCAATAGATTCTCCCCCTGAATTCTATCTGAGACAACAATGAAGACATTGTTAGTCTTAGGTGGGATATCAGATTTGATGTAGAGGGAAGGATCATCTGGATGAATAAAGACATTTCTTTATTGATATTACCTCTACTCGGCATAGGACCCTAGTTCCTGAATTCAGAGTAGAGTTTGGTTTTCAACTCTGCCACTTACATTCTAAGAATGTCTTCTTGGAGTATATTTTTATTTTTCTGGACTCAAAGTCCCTATCACAATGGAGATAAAATAGAAGCATCCATTTCTTAGGATTAAAGGAAGGATTAAAAGAAGAGTTTCAAGTATAATAGTGTTTTCTAGAAGTTGATGAGAGTTAGGGGGCAGGGGACAGGTTGGTCCACAGTTATCAAGTTATAGGAGGAATTAGTTCTGGTGTCCTAACACACAGTAGAATGAGTACAAATAAGAACCATATTCTGTACATTTCAGAAAAAAATTTAAAAACTATAAGGAAGGATTTTAATACCCATCCCAAAATGTGGGAAAGGTTTGTAAAGATAGCTATGTTAATAATGGTTAGAACATGATATAACTATATATGTACCAAAACATCAGATGGTACCCAAGAAATACATACAAACATCTTGTGTTGATTAAAAATTAAATAATTGACTCTTTGAAAGAGTGGAATAGTCGAAAGACATTTAGGTGCAAGGCCTGACATACAAGTGTCAACTCTCATTATTTTTACTCGTAGTCTGCATTTCTCCATCCAAAATTATTTCAGCCAGCTGTGCTCCAAAATTCAGATATTTTTGGAATTTATAGAGGTAACATGGTGTGTGCAATTTACATTAAAGAGTACCACATGCCGAGCTGAGGGCAATGCTCCCTCATCAAAAACGTTATTTGTGTGGCTAAACCTAGGGGATGTTTATATTAATCAACATAAATAATCTTCCAACTAAGTAAGTCTGGAAATCAAGCTTCTGAAGTTTCTTTATTTAAGACTTTCTTGAGTTTAGGGCAGTAGGTTGTTGAACTGTCAGGTACTCTCCTGATAGGCTTTTGTGTCTATACTGGGGAAGATGTCCTCCCATTTAGGTTTTCTGAGCTTGGTTTCTGACTCATCCTGGGGACTTGGTTAAACAGCAGAAGGATCTTACCTAGACCTTGCCCATAAACCTTCTGGCAATAATGTAGAATTCACAGAAGCCCAGGTCTCTGCTCTGTTAGAATTTGACTGGTATACTGAACTTGGTGTCTAGTGTTAAAGGTCCAGTGCCTGCCCAGGTCTACTTGCTAGCTTCTGATATTCCATGGCTACCAGCCATAACTCGTGATGGATCTTTAACAACTATAAGGTCCTCATAGAGTTGAAAATAGCCCAAGTATGCAAGAGGTAGAGACAAAAAGATCACAAGTTTGAGGTCAGCCTGGGCTATATCAGTCCATGTCTTAAGACAAATAAACAAATGCTTTGTGACCTATAACCATTGTTTGACTAAGGCCCCCTTTCAGGAAAATAATGAGTCAATCTGGAGATACAGCACTGACCGTGAAACCAACAGAGCAGTTTCTAGGAAACATGCTGTTTCTAGGGCATGTGCTGTCCTTGTAGATTGTCTATTATGAAATGAAGACAGAAATACCAAAATTTCAATATGGGTAAAAATATAATCGTGTTGAACTATCCAAGTTTATTTATAGCCCTGATCTTAGAAATACAATTTTATTTAGTAAGGAGAAAACTCATGTTTTGGGCATACCTATGTTAATGTTGTGTGACTCACTGGTTTTCTGGACTTCTCATCAGCTCAAGCATGTTTAGGTAATTCATGACAGACTCACTGGACCAGTAAGTTCGATTTCTTGGCTGTGGTGCTGGGGCCCCAGTCATCTGAGCCTTCAGAGTCTGCAGGTCAACCAGCTTTCCAGGGCATACCAGTCTCTCACCATAGACCCCAGCCATGTTCAGTACAGGCAGTCCACACACACTGTAGGTATCACTAGAATCCAGAAAGTCAATGGCAAGTCCTGTTCAACCTGCTGCCTCCCAGGATTCCTTTAGTTTGAAAGACTTAACCTTTTATCCATGTTTAGTTCTTAGCATCAGATGTACTCTGAGGAGGATCTGATGAGAATAAGGAGGTGTCAAGAATAGTGATTCTCATTCTAAGTTTTCTATCTCTTTGACTATCTTGCAAGCCCATCCTTAGAAACACACAAATAGTATAATTCATTTATGTTTTTAAGTAATAGGAGACATCTTCTGGCAATGGTTTTCAACCATCCTAGTGCTGTGAGACCTTAATACAATTTCTCATGTTGTATTGACCCCCGGCCATTAAAACTTTTTGTTGTTACTTCATAACTGTCATTTTGCTACTATTAGAAATCATAATGTTAATATCTAGTATACATATGATCTTAGGTTCATGCATCTTGAGCTTAGAGCATTTGAAGACATTTTGACTGAAATGAATGGAAATACTCTTGATTAATAGGTCTCCAAATATTAAACAAGAGTATAAAGCTAATAATAATACACACAAGAGAGGCACCTGCTCTGCTTCTGTCAAGACAGCTTTCTAAACTAGAAGACACATAGATCGATTTATGTTACAAGGTGGGGGAGTGGTCTGTAAACTAACCAAGGTGGGAAGCTCAGGTGGGAAGATTGACGGAAATTCCACTAAGGGTTCTGATCATTTCCACAGCTCTCTTCTCTTCTGGATCCAGAACCTCTGGCCCCTACTGCCTGTAGAGACCTGTGGCTCAACACAGTACAATGCTGAAGTCATAGGAGAGTTCTGTGCACTAGAAGACACAGAAAGCTGAGCTGATGGTGTGAGCAGAGAACCTTGCAGGCTTTGACGAGTCTAGTAACTGCTGGCACAATGCATTTGTTTTCATCTCGATGTTATTTTGCTATCCACAGAGAAAGGAGGAGAAGAAGGACTGCAGGTAGGGGTGTCATACCCAGAGCTGGGTGCTATGGTTTGAAGTCAGGCTCTTTTAAAACCATTTACCATTTACCAAAACCATAAAACCCTTCATAGGCTATTTACCCTTTCTGCTTCCTTTCTCCATTTGTAATGTAGAGAAAGAAGTGCCCACTAACAGTGCAGCTGGAGTGATACAGAATGAGTAGATTTGATGGGAGTTGTGCTCTATCTGCTACCTGGTGTTGCATGGCCAGAAGAAGGTCAACCGAGAAGCTTGGGGGACACAGGACTTCCAAGAGTGTACTGGCTAGTTTTGTGTCAACTTGACACAGCTGGAGTTATCACAGAGAAAGGAGCTTCAGTTGAGGAAATGCCTCCATGAGATACAACTGTAAGGCATTTTCTCAATTAGTGATCAAGGGGGAAAGGCCCCTTGTGGGTGGTGCCATCTCTGGGCTGGTAGTCTTGGGTTCTATAAGAGAGCAGGCTGAGCAAGCCAGGGGAAGCAAGCCAGTAAAGAACATCCCTCCATGGCTTCTGCATCAGCTCCTGCTTTCTGACCTGCTTGAGTTCCAGTCCTGACTTCCTTTGGTGATGAAGAGCAGTATGGAAGTGTAAGCCGAATAAACCCTTTCCTCCCCAACTTGTTTCTTGGTCATGATGTTTGTGCAGGAATAGAAACCCTGACTAAGACAAAGAGCATGCCTGATGGGCGATTTGCCTTCCTAAATGGGCTACTCTGAAGGGCTATTCAGGAACATACAGCACTGCCTACATGGCTAGATGCCGTACCACAGCTGTACCAGGGTTCAACCTTCCCTCTGTATTTACACATCTCTAAGACACCAAAGCCGAAGAGCAGCAGAGCATGAACTATTAAAAATTACATCAAGAAAAAGAACTCTGGAAATAAGATCAGTGCCAGATAAAACACCACCATGTTTCCTTAAGAAGCTTTGAATCCTTTGAATTAAGGAAGTGTAGCTAGAAAGGTTACCTGCAGGAATCTAGAGCTTTTAAAGCCCTGGGCTTTAATTAAAACTCACCCGTGTGCAACTAATGTGTGAGCCCCTAGGTCCCCTGCATGCTCTGGGGGAAAGCAGGGTCAGAAAAGGTCTTTAATGAGAAACTCCCAAGTCCTCAGCTGCGGCTGCGCATGTGGGATTCTCACTGCCTTTCTTCTCTATTCCTTAGGAAAGCCCACACACCCTTCTCTACAGATGTGGATGTATTGGGCACTTCCTGGAGCTTGTGACTTGTGTTGCTGATGGTCAGAGTATGCTAGAGCTAGGTGCTAACTAAATCAAATTGAATTCTTAGTTATTAAAAACAAAGTCTTGGGGGAAATGCAGTTCTATGAGGCACTTACAATGACCTTGACTGTCACCACCACTGTCATTTGGGGATTGCCCCACTCCCCATTCTATCACCTTGGCTTGCACTACTGTTCGCTGAGATGGCAGGAGAGACTGTGCCCTGTAATCCGCGTTCTCTGACTGTCTGGGAAGACTACTTTTGTTATCTTCCTGCCAGGCACCACATAGACATTGCTATCAGAAGCAACCCCAAGTCATCATTTCTCTCAATAGGTGTTCATCCCAAAACTATCACTTCTCCTAGTTTTATGGTTCATTAGGTAGTTATAATGGTGTCCCCACATTGAAAGGGGTTTTATAAGAACATTCCCCAAAATTAAATTGGTTTACTTTTCTGTGGTCTACTCTGTTTCAGTATTTTGCACTGGTTGCTAATGTGGGAAAATCAAGAGACTTTTGATTGGTTGGTTTTTCCATCTTAACTCAAAATTCTCTTGAAAGAATAGAATGTCTAGCTATACGGTAGTGTTCCAACAATACCACAACCCATAGGCTTTTGTTTTCAGCGAAAGCCTTCCTAGAGTTAACAGCCCTTTTGATTGACACCTTACTGCCTCACCCGTATTTCCTGCTTGGCCCAGAGATGATCTTTCCAACTCAAGATGGATGAACTTAGGAATGAAAGGCTTTTTAGTGCCCAGATTACATTGGGAGCACCCCTTGAAAGTATGACAACTTAGGGCATATGTGAGTTGCATCTGCCCTACCTAGACTGAACAGTAACTCAGCACAGGAGCCAACAGGGACTAAAGCTGGAATCACTCAGCTACTAGGGTGTGGCTATTTCCGACAAGGACTGGACAGTTTCTGCTGACAGTGGTGGAACTTCAAAACTGCCATGCTTCAGAAATGACAGCTGTCACATTTCTCATCAAGGCTTATTTGGTTTTGCTTTTACTTCCAGAACTCCATCTCTTTGATTGCAAAATGGCTGCAGAATCCCACTCTTGGCCAGCCGACTACTAGCCAGGAAGTGCCAGTCATTTTGTGTCTGCTGAGTCATCAGATGAGAGTTAGGAGAGGATCCTGCCTATTCAAGTCCACTTGAGTTGCTAATGTGCCTCTCAGCTGAGGAAGATTTGGTCTGACTTCTTCCTTCCTGCTGGGGAGAACTTCTCAGATCCAAAGTCATCATATTCAAGCTCTGCTCTGCACTTGACATTTCTTAAGTAGTTTCATTTTCTTGCCTAACAAGAATTCTCTGGCTTTCTCAGGCAAACACACCCCTTTCTGCTCTAGAAGCTGCTGACTAGGTGGAAAAAGGGAAGGGGAGGGGAGGGGAGGGATAGAAGGAGACATGTGTCAATGAGCTACCCATCTAGGACCACAGAGCTCTGTCAAGATGCCAACCCATCTTAATTCCTTCAGGTTTTAAAAATATACCCAGAACTTCAGAATCACATTGTGAGTCAAGGACCACTTGGCTTAATGTGTTTCCTTGTTCTCTGTTTCTGTCATGTGCATCGTTATTAACAAATGGTTCCTTTTATAGCAACTGTTGAATGATAACCAGTCTTCCCTGGATCTCAGAAGATTCATGCAGAAGAGGGTACCACTATGGGTTGAATGAAGATGAATCTAACTAGGAGATCCAGTTCTTTGGGCAGGTGACAGCATGAGGACAGCATCCAGGAGCACAGTTGCTTATTTACCTTGACAGGAGAAGACTGAAGTAGGAACCCGTGCTTTTAAAAATAATCTCTGCTTTAAGGAGGAAAGGATTAGACAGGCAGATGTGAAAGAAGCTCAGTGAGACCCAGCTCCAGAGTGATGCTGGCAGACCCCAGCTTGCACAACATCCTTCCTGCTCAGAAGAGTGAGCCAGTTAACAAATGAAGTCCTGAAGTCACAGCTCTGCTTTTCAGTCTGCCCTGACCATTTACAAGCTGCGTGACCTTGGGTATATAGTTTCTCTGGAGCATGGTTTCTGCACCTATAAAACATTCAGAAGGATATTACCTCCTGTGTGGATTTTGTAGGAATTCAAAGAGTGGGCCTGTGGAAGGCATCTGTTATGGAGGCAAGGGTATATAAATCCCTAGATGTGTCACATTCTCTGTGGGACTTTATTGCACTGCATGGCTACTTGGTTTCCAGCATTTCCTGTCTGGTCTTGCTTTCACTGTCTTACCACTTCATTTCCACTGCCACCAACATGGATATCTGCTTGGAACTTAAACTTTGCAGTATGTATTTGCACCCTCATTTGACTTGATGGGGAAAGGCAAACCAGCCTTTCCCCTGCCCAACCACCATCTTGGGAATTGGATTTTCTGAAATAGACTCAGCAGCTAATGTGTTATCTGATATATTTACTTTACTTATTGTTTTTGAGACAGGGTTTCATTCTGTCTACCTGGCTGACCTGGAACTCACTATGTAGACCAGAATAGTCTTGAAATCTCAGAGATCTGCATGCCTCCACTTTCCAAATTCTAGAATTAAAGATGTGTACCATCATTCCTGGCTTGGTTTTCTGATTTTAAAAAACAAACAAATAAACAAAACCCCCAAAACAAACAGTGACAGCCAAGAGGTACACTGGTTGGGATATGCTGGGGTAGCAGTCGCAGAGCTGAGATTGCCCTGTAGTGGAGAAGGGTCAAGATCACCAGCAGAAAGCAGATGGAATGGATAAAGTTTAGGCATTTAGGTGTCCTCCTGAGAGAGGCCCGAGAAATACCTTCTGGCAATTCCTTTATCCCTTCAGCTTCCCTGAAGACCACAGAACATCTAGTTCCCTCCAGGAAATCTCTGTGTTAAATGCTAAGTGTTCTCACTTTCCTAATAAAACCCAGACAGATAGACTTGCCCAGTGCTAGATGGCACATGGGAGCACTGGTTAAGCATCTTATACTATTTTAACATAGTTTGTTCTTATAGCAATGCAGCTTGAAAATGCCACAATTTCTCTGACACAAAAGATAACCAAACAGGCACACAGAGGTTGAGTTTCTTGTGTGGGATTGTTACTGTGTTCTACTGACAATCTCAATGTATTGTTTGTGATCTGCCTAGCATTGTGTAGAAAGGGCAAGGAGTCTCAAGCTTTCCCCAGATCGTCCAAACCGCCAGAAGTCAAGGGAAGATTCCCATCTCTGTCAACTCTAGATATGAGTCACACTTTTCTCTCAATCCTTGGTGCTGAGAAACCTAGCATTAAAAGAAACAACAACAAGGCTAATTTAAAGGATGTCTGACCAATGAAAAGTTTGGTGCCCCTGTTCTATCAGCTCCTCACAGTTTACTAAAGAAGCTTCATTATTCCAAAGAACGAGCCTGTCATGGGTGGTGGAGCCCAGGGAGTTGGATCCTGTCATATACGACTGAGATAGGAGAGGTAGGAGGAACTGGAGAAAGAAGGGGGAGAAAATAGGGCTGATGGGTAAAGAAAGGGACAAGGCACAAGAAGAAACAGAGCCACAGCCTCCTGATCCTCAAACCTGCCAGTCTCATGAGTGAGACCAGGTGGCACTGAACAGCCTTTTCATTTCCACCCTGGCCCAAGTTCTCTGTGGTCTCCTGGGCTAAGTGCAGCTACTGAAATATTCATCTTCTCTCCCCAGATTTATATCGTAATGCACAATACATAAGTATTAGTTATTTTGGTTCCTTGATAAAAATTTGATACCTTCTGATTAACATACACATAATACAGTCTAATTTTATTATGTTGTAGAGAGACTTCAAAAATATACTGGGTCTGCCTGTGCTTTTCCAAAGTGTAAGAAAACCAGAGAAGACTTCAGACAGTCAAGAAAGATGGCTTTCATTAAATTACAAAGTTATTGGATTTCTCACCCTGTTCTGCCTCTCTCTGTTCTCCAAGCTGTCTGCCATGTGAGTAATCACTTGGGTGGGGATTTTCCCCTGCATCTCTGGAAGGGATCCTTGAGGACACTATTTAAATAATTAGGAGGTCCTTTAGCAGAGGTCAGGGAGCAGTTAGGGTGCATAACAAAGAAGTCAGGGGAGCTGGCCAGTGTCCCCAGGAGGCCGTGTGCAAGTAATACAAGCTCTGGCCTTAGTCTCTGTAACATCTTGAAGGGGAAGAATACTGATCACTGATATTCTCTCTCTCTCCTCTCTCTCTCTCTCTCTCTCTCTCTCTCTCTCTCTCTCTCTCTCTCTCTCTCTCTCCTCTTTTTCTCTCTCTCCCTGCTAGGCATCTTAAAAAAAACTCTTCCAAATGGATGAATGCTCCCTCTCCCTCCTCCTCTTCCCCCTCCTCCTTCTCCTCCTTCCCCATTCTCCTCCTCTTCCTCCTCCCCTATCCTCCTTCTCTTCTTCCTCCTCCCTTATCCTCCTTCTCCTCTTCCTCCTCCTCTTGCCCTCCTCTCCCTTCTCCTTCTTCTCCTCATTCATCAATGGATAAGGAAACTGAGACCCCTTAAGAGAGCTAATATGGATGCCAGGGCATGCCTTACATCCATGGCTTCTTATTTTAGATTAGAACTATACACAAACTAAACTTTTCACTGAATCCTGAAGTAAATTGACTCTTGAACCTCCTGTGAGGCCTGCATGCCGCCTTGGCTCTCATTCCCTTCTGATACATCCTATGCAGCTCCAGTTCCTCTCACCCCTCTGTTGCTTGTAAGAAAGCATGCTGACTTATGTCTCCAACAAGGCTAGATTTAAGCCTCTACTTTCATCTTGCTAAAACAAACCGAGGCCACCCTGACCTCTGGTGAAGAAAAGCAGATCCCACCCTATTCTCAAACACATCAAAGAACCCTGCATTCTGCATCATAAGGATAGGTACAGGAAGGTAGAACCAGGCCTCTCTCCCTTATCGAGCAAAGAATAGAATCTTGACCGAGCTGTGTTTTTCCTAAGCATGGCATCTCTGACCACATCCTGAAGTGACTCTAGCCCCATGTTTCTGGACAGGCTTGGGTGCAGGAGCTGCTCATTTTATCATAGGAAGAACTTATAGACAATAGAGCCACAACCCAGCTTCCAGAGGGCTGGCTTTCTCCATTAGTGAAATACACAGGCTGATGAGTTAGAGACTCTGTCTACCTTTTTGTTGGCATTCTCCAGGGCTTAGGGAAGCTTCCTCTTCCAATACCCACTGAGGTCTACACTCTGGGAAGAGTCTTTTACTCCTCCCTCCATCCCCAGTGTTATTTAAAAGGACTTATTTTTCTTACTGTGGGGCCCAAACTTTGTGGGTAGGGTGGGACATTATTTTAGTACCACATCTAGATCAGAGGAGGAGATAACCTAAAGTCCCATAGCTGCTCCAGTCACATTTCATTGAGTGTAACTGCATTTGATCCTAAGAGTGACACTTCGAGGGAAGATCTTCAAGGCTGGGCTACACTGGTGTTAGTCTAGAAACCAAAGCACTCGGCAAAGGATTAAGAAAGGTTAGTGGGAGAAATGGCAGTCCCTGTCACACCAAGAACTAAATAAAGGAATCCTAAGGGTTAGAATAAGGAAGAAGAATGGGAGATAAAAAGAAAGGATGTTTGTTTAGCACAGAGACAGATGTCCTTGTTAGATCTTCTTCGTATGGTAGTAAGGACCCTGTTTCTTTAAGAATCCAATCCGGGGTGGGACATGGCTGCATCTGAGATTTCAGAGAATATTTGAGATCACCCCGTACACTTAAATATTGATGGACAATGGGGCAGTAAGTAAATAAGATGTTTCAAACACCCTCTGAAATCCTGACAGCCACTAAAAGAAATGAGTTAGAGCTGGGCGCGCTATCAAAGGGCTAAGTTTACAACTTGATATAAATCTGAAAAAAGCAAGCTACAAATAGATATTCCCATAGAATACTATATGGAGAATAATACAGATATCCTTTGGATGATATGTGCACATATGAATACAAATGTACAAACATACGGAGGTTACAAAACAATGTTAAATATAGAGAAGGCTCTCGGGCCTGGGAATAGTAGCTAAAGAGGTGTTCATTTAACTTGCACAGTTGGTTCCTTTTCTTTCCTGTTTTAACAAGGAGAAATGTCCATATATTACAACCGAGATTCAAAATGAAAGGACAAGTGCTGATAGCTCTGAGACTATTTGAGGTTTAATTGCTTGATAATTAGTTCATTTCTTCGCCAATATCCGTCAAACAGACGAGACACTGGGTTTTCTCCTTCATGGAGCTACAAAAGAGGGAAGGTGACCACAGCAAAGTATTCAGGAAGCTGTGTGGGTCCCAGAGCCTGAGAACCAATGCCTGGTGGATCTTCTTGTAATAAAGGAACGTTTAAGGGTTAGGAGACAATATGTAACCAGGTCTGCAGGAACAGAAATATGGCTTATTTGAGAAAGCCAAGCAACTTTGGGATGGGAGTCAGGCTGATGGGAGTCAGGGTGGGGGTGGGGGGTGGGGTGGGATATGGATAGTATGAGATGAAGCTACAGTCACAGTCAGAATGCAGACAACGGATGGTCTTGTACAGGCTTTAGCCTAAAGAATATGAAGAAGTGTGAGTGCATGAGATTCATTACGTGATTTGAGGCCAGCTGAAGCAGTTTCCCAAGCTGAGAGGCTCTGAGTGTCCTTGGAACACAGCTCAGAAACTCTCTACTACCATGTGCGCAGGCTTAATTTTAAAGAAGTGCAGCAGAATCAACTTATAATTATCTGTCTCCAGATAAACTTCCTTGTGGATTATCAATGGCAAATGAAGAATGTTAATCCCAAGCTGACTTTCCATTCTTGCCCAGGACACTGATGGCTGTCTCTCAGCCATCAGTCACCACTCCCACAGGTCTACAGACTCATTTTAACACTGGCCTGAGCCAAGCCAAATCTGGGAGGTAATTTTCTGCTAAAAATGATTAGCATAATGCATCAGAAAGCCAAGTGCGAATGACTGCTTAGTCAGAGGAATGACTGCAGCATGCACCATGAATAGCTGCACTTTGGGGGCAGCACAGCCTCCGCAGAGTGTAACTGTGTTTGAAATGTGCCCCTTATCAGATCTGTAATGTTGCCACATTATTTGTTGCTAGGCACCTGATCCTTCATGCGGTGTCTGATAGGATCGATGCAAGGGACATTGATGCAGGTTTAGCATCAAAAGTCATCAGGCACAGTGGGACTGGAGAATCAAACACTGTCCAAACTAAACTTGCAAAAAAACCCTTTAAGTCATCTTTAAAATATGAGCACTAGGTCCTCAGAAGCATGAAGACATCCTTTCCCATGCCCTTCTTTTCCACAAGCTCAAACTGATTTGCTGATCGCTAAAGTTTACTTCGAAAAGTTGGAGAAGGAATGATAAGTGGGGTGAAGGGCAGGTCATAGAGATTAGTTCAAGGAAATGAAACTTGCCACATTGCTTAATCCTACTTTAATGCTGTGATTTTTTTCAAATACCCCCAAAGCCTCTTTCTAAAATTTCTGCCTATAGATAAACATATAAACCACATACATTTCTGTACATATGTGCACGTATGAACTATGCAGCACACCTTAGGTGCTCTGGGGCCTCTCTTTGTGTTTCTTGCTCTTGGGTATTTGAAAATTGATAACTTGATCTTGTCAAACATTTAGCCTAGAATGAATTGTATATAATAGAATGAGATGGTGTTTTGGCTTGTTTATTTTTTGTTTGCTTTTTAAAATAATGATGATGGCTGACCTCTGGTTGTCAACATCACTAAATCTACAATCAACCCAAGCAGCTGGGCAGTCTCATTGGGGATTTTCTCGATAGGATAACTTGATGTGGGAACACCCTAAACCTGGATCATCTGAGGTCTGAATATGCATCTTAAATATGGGACACATCTTCTGGTGGCAGCCCATATACAAGGATATGAAAGAAGGAAGTATTTTGCTTTTTTCCTGCTTGCCCTTTTTTTCTTCCTGGCAAGTTCATTATCCGGCTGCTGAGACCCTTCTTTTCTAATAGTAAAGCCTACTTCTTAGGATTCCAATGAAGACTGAGCACCAGCTGAGACAGCCAGACTTAGAACTGAACAACTACAAGACAGCCAGTATTAGATTAGCTGGACTACAGCTTGTAAGCCACCGTGTGTGTGTGTGTATGTGTGTGTGTGTGTGTGTGTAATATAGTTGTGTGTATATATATTCCATGTGTACATATGGAATATATATATGTACATGGAATTCTTCCAGAGCAGTGTTTCTCAACCTGTGGGTCATGACCTCTTTGGGAGTCACATATCAGCTATCCTGCATATCAGACATTTACATTATGATTCAGTTATGAAGTAGCAATGAAATAATTTTATGGCTGGAGGTTACCATACCATGAGGTAAATTAAATGGTCATAGCATTGCTCTAGAGAATCCAACGGATATAATAACCTAACATGAAGATCTTAAATTATGAAAAGGAAACTGAGGCCAAGACAAGGTACAATCTACAAACTCACCCTGCTCAGGGTCAGAGCGGGCATCAGGCTGGCCTTCCCCATTGCATCTCACTGACTCCCCACAGAAGCCTGGTCCCATCTGTTTAGGGAACACGATCCCTCCAATTAAAGTCTACAGAACATAAAATAAAAATCATGTTCCCATTACAGTAGCAAGTAGATTCCCTGGATACTATCAATGTATTTCTTGGGAATAGGAAAAGGGAAAATGCTATTATGAATTAGGATCTCAAACTGTCCTAGGAAGCTGACTTATCCTCAGCTAAATGGCCTTTCAGTTTCTATCACCACCTAATCCCTGTCCCCAAATACCACTGTAATAATTATAAGTAGGTCTCTAGTAGCCTCCCTCTTCAAAACCACTGCATAGATGAAGACCACCAGGATCTCCCAAGAGGAAACATCCAGAGAGAAGAATTTTTCCCACCCATGGTGCTGAGGCTGCTTAGGGTTCTATGATTCTCCACAATGGATTTAGCAACAGAAACAGAGTGGGTTGATGTTTCCTGAAGCCCCTGTCGGCTCAGCTCAGGCAAATGCATGCCTTCCCTGAAGATTACATGAGAAAAACGGAAAAGCGCTTTCAGATTTCAGGCATGTGCATCTGTACCCTATCAGGGACACCTCTTCCCTCCAGGGTGCGAAGTATATTGGTTGGCTGGGCTCATTGCTACCAAACACCTGCATAAAAATGTGTAGCACTTCCAAATGTGTCTTGGGAACCAGATGTGCAGTGACTAATACATCTGTCACATATTGAATGCAGCCTCTTTGCTTGAGGAGCCAGAGCCTCATAAACACCCTGACTGCTCATGGGGCATGAGACATGGTGCAATTAGAAGGCGCATGCTAAGGGCTAGCAAAGGGTCAGTCCCTAGCCTCTTACTACCACAGTCAGCAAGTTCTATCTCGGTACTTCATTTGTGAGACAGAAAGAGTGGCAACATCTGCTCTTAGATAGTACACAGAGGTAGTGATGCACATGAGTGTTAGTGATGTGGCAGGTGTGCAATAAAGAATGGATCTTGGAAGAGACAAGGAAGGTTCTGCCTTGTTCACTATTATATCCCAGCACCTAGATTGTGGGGCCAGTATGCAATAGCAATGAGTGAGGGACTAAATGTCCAAATACCTATATGACTTTTGCTTTATAATCCTATCTGTGCTAATAAAAGTCCTTAAAAATCTATACTGGTAGAATTCAATTAATTAAAGGTCCACCACGAACATAAAATTAGCACTACATTCAAAGTCCATTGCTGACAAGCCTTCTTCTACATCCTGTCCTGAGTTCATACCCTTTCATCCCATTTGCCTCCTACCCACTGGTTTCCAGAGAGAACAGTGTATATGGGGGTACTCATTCCCTAAGCAAGAGGGCACTGTCCTGGGTGCCAAGTTGCAGGTTAGGCAGCATTGTAGATGCCTGGCTTCTAACAGACTCCACGGACTAACGAGAAACGGGTTGTTCAGTCTCACTTGGCACCCATGGGAGTTTACACAAAGCCACGGGAATGACCTATACTGCCTACAGCATGAAAACCTAACCCTCAAAGTAACTTACTTCCAGAATTGAGAGGAAAGGGATATATCTTAACAATGCACCAGAAATTAAAATCTACCAATGGCCAAAGCTTGGAGGAAGCCATTCTGATGACCTAAAAGTGCAAGGGATTAGAGTCTGTTCATTCCTAGTCTTCCTCCAGCCCAGAAGTGAAAATGCAATGTCCACCCAAATACTTACCATTTTATCTTTCGAGGTAAACCTAAATAGCGCAGTCCAAGTAATGTTCTCCAGAGCTAGATCAGTATTGACCCCTCGCTCTGGCTGAAGACCACCACAACATGGCTGGTCTTTGGTTCTGTAGAGTTGGAATCCCCTGCTTTCAAACACCCGAGAACAACGTGGGTATGAAAATATATAGGAGTGTCAGCTTTTTCCATTAGAAAAAATATGGCGCTGACCAGAAGGTCCTGTGCCAGTGGCAAAGAAGCAAAGCACAACCAAGAGCTACACTCTCTACATGCTGTCCCTTTGCAGGAAGTGACATGGCATGCTGGGGAGTGCTGTTTACAGTCACAGGTATAGTTTTTTCCTAAGTCCGTCCTGTGCTGTCACAGCATTCAGTGAGTGTTGAGCGTTGCATTTTTCCAAGTCCCCCCTGAGATGTACTAGAAAACTACGCAAGTTACTATAGGGCCTATGTAAATCCTTGTTTACATAGGATTGTGTTCAAAGTCAGGAAAGAATATAAATACACCAGAAGGTGAGACAGAAAACGATGAGAGGAGGATTGTAGGGGGGTGGGGAAACCACAAATCAGCACCATACTGAAATTTTACATTGTTAGCACAAATATAAAACGGATACCGGAGAACGGAGGCTATGTGAAGCAGAAGGTAAAAATGTCAAAGTAGCAAGTGCAGTGTTGGAACGCACCGTGAGCACAGGGGTCCAAAACATCATCTCTATTTGTGGGAGCAACATCAGTAAAGTAGAAGAGAGCTAGAGTAAACAAAACCTTGCCTAATAAAGAACAAAAAGACTGCGGTAGTGGTTAGATGAAGAGACTCCCTTGTATTACACTTCAAGGAAAGGAAACGGGTAAAGACATCCTTGCCCAGACACAGAAAGCTTCATTGTGCCTTTTCAGGTTACTGCAAACGATGCCAGAGACAGTGAACTGTTTATATAGAAAAGAAAAGCCAGGAGGTCTAGATCAGTGACAGAGTGCCCGTCTATTATGTACAAAACCCTATGCGTAATCCTCTTTATGAGAGAGAGAGAGAGAGAGAGGTGGGGGTGGAAAGGCTGGCAAAGAAATTAAATCAGAGCTTCATCTCCTGTCCTACATCAAAACAGATTTCAGTACGTTAGAGAACTAATTTTTTTTTAACATAAGCCTCAGATAAATTACAGCAGCATCTGCAATTTTGAAATGAAAAAGGTTTCTTTCACTTAGAGTAAAAATAATAGGGAGAATAGAAAAAAAACTAGTCTTGAAAGAAAACATAAATGGATTTATGCAATACAGCTCAAATTTTATATCCCATGCAACCTAATAAAAAGTAAAAGCCCAAGGGCCCGAAAGTTGTCTCAATAGGTAAAGATGCTTGCCACCAAGCCAAAAGACCTGAGTTCAAGCCCCAGGACCAAAATGTCGAAAGGAGAGAACAGTTCCCACAAGTTGTCTTCAGCTCTCCCATCTGCACACTGGCACATGTGCATGTGTGCCAACGAGTAAGCACTTGTAACAAAAATTAAAAGCACAAAGAGGAATAATTATGTTGTCAAAATATGAAAGGGCAAAACCTGGCAGGGTTATGATTAAAACGAGAAAGTTTGAGCTAGACCTTTTTATATTTTAATAGAGAAGAATCATCACTTTGATAGTCAGCATAGCAGATAGGAAGCTTACCAAACAAGAAATGCATAACTGTTTCTTCCATGTTCACACTCCCCAATAACCAACAAGATAGGAATTAAAATGTGGTTGCAATTGTGTTTAGTAAATTGGCAAAGCAGGGAGAAAAGCAATTACTTTCTTAAGTGGCGAGGAACCAATTTGTTCTGGACAGCCAGGCTCGCAGTGGAAATGACGGTGAGCACCAACAATGCCTGCGTTCGTCCCGTCATCTCAATTCCAAGGCATGTATTCTATGCAACAGTCAGTGAGCGGCTCAACATGAACATGGCGGGGTGTGCGCCGAGCTCAGAACGTTCCGTCCACTCTGCTCTTTGTAGGACATGGTAATTTTTAAAAATTACCACCTACATCAATCCACAGGTGTTCTGAACTTCTGATTCTCTTAGATGTGTTCAAAATGTCAAATTAGGCTTTTAAACAACTTCCCCAGGAAGACACCATGATGATGATGATGATGATGATGATGATGATGATGATGATGATGATGATGATAATCTGCCTTTAAAGACATTGAAAGACAGAGTATAGCAAGTATACCCCAAGATGAAGTTCAGAGAAATGTCTCTCCCAGCTTTGAAATTGTATCTTTAAGACTGAAAATGTGTTAGAAGAGGAAGGGTGAGTTATCTGTACTTCCTTTCTCTCACACGCTGAAGAACTGGCATCTTGAGGGCCAAGTTTCCCACAGAGGTCCACAGGGTGTTTCTGCAACACCCTTTCTCACGAGCCAAGCAAGCCTGGCAAGGAGGGGCAGCTGATGTTACGTTTTTCTTTGTAGCTCTAAAGTTTACCAGGTAAAACTCGAGCATCCTAAAAGTTGGAAATGGGACAAAGGGTGACCACTTGTCATGGAAGGCTGAAGGGAAGTCAGGTACCGAGGTGGGCATGGGGGTGGGCACAGGAGAAGGAAACCAGTTCCCACTCCCTAATCCTCGTCTTGAGCCTGGCAGGCCAAGGCTGAGAATAGGAATCCTGGCAAAGGCAGAGTATAAGCACCGTGTCCTAGATCCCACGCAAGCCATTCAACCACCAGGGTGGATGTAGACTTCTGAATAATCGCTAACCATGGGCAGTGCTCGCAGACCACAGATCAGCACTGGCCACTTACTCTAACCAGGGCACGTTAGGCAGCACAAAAGCCCAGGAAGGGAAATTTTCTAGATTGTGAACACGGTCCCAGCCTCTCTCCTCTGCTGCTCTGCTCCACAGCCCATTTATCAGATGCTTCATTATTTAAAAGTGGAAGCCCCAAAGAGTTGGCTCCGGGAGCCTCGTCTGTTCTAAAGAGCCCTGTTTGCTTTGCACATGTCAGGTGTCTTCACATTTGATAAGAGAAGAAGGGTATGAAGCAGGTCAGGCCCTCCTTCGGCAGGTCTAACTCATTTCCCGTGGGCTGGGGCTGACTCCTTCACAGTCTCTTTAAAATCATGCTGCTAATCCCCTGCCTTGTCTCTCCTTAGCCCTTCCTGCCTTATTCTGGCCTCTGCCCAGGAGCCAGGAGACTATATAGCTCAGGGACTCTGCAGAGCTAGCCTCACCTGCTGGAGGAGCCCTTCTCATGCCCTGTGCCTGCCTGCAGAGGCAAGGAGAAACCTACTCAGCAGCCCCTCCTTTGACTGTCTCAGTCCCCTGATTCCATTACCTGATAATACTCCCCCACCCCTGCTTCTGCGAACAGACTAATTTGGAGTTGTTTGCAGCTCTGCACCTCAGCGGCAGAATTTCCACAGGCAGAAATTTGTTACTAATAAAAGCAAAGCCTCTGAAGTTACAAATTGTATCTTTTTTTTTATTTTGTTTTAATAAGACTGGATTCAAGGTTACATCTATGATAAAATCCTTACTCCTATGCTGTGTCTGCTATATTTTTCTCCACAGATGAGAGAAGATGGAGCTCCCAGGCCCCAGAAATACAATGCATGCTCCTGTGTTATTTGTAGCTCTGGGAGCCTGGCTGTTTGCATGGATCAGGCTGCTCCTTAGGGAAAGAGCCCACTCTAACTAACCTGTGGCCTCTAGCTCCAGGCATGATAGCCAGCATGGTAGGTGCCCAGTCACCTTGGGTTCATAGAAGGCAGTGCTCATTGGGAGACAGGCTCCCTGGGAACCCAGACTTGTGATTGAGAGCATCTAAGGAGGATGGCTATGCAGAGGTAGCATATGGTGCTCAGGTAGGATGCTTAGGTAAGATGATCAGGTAGGATGCTCCCCCACGTGGCAATGGTGCTCATTCTCCCATTGGCCTTACTGCTATCAGAAGCTGACCTCTGGCCTCAGTTACAACATTCCCAACAGGACTCCTACCCACAGCTCCCCACAGAACACACAACATGGTGATTTCCCTTCACTTCTTGTTTCCAGCTAATACAACCACTGAACATTCACCATACAGCCAGAGCTTTAGATACACGTGTTTCGCCTTTTTAAAAAAGGCATTTGTTGTGCATGTATGTATGTGTCCCCATGGGTGCACATGGAACATGTGTTTATGCCCCCACCGTGTGTGTGTGAGTGTATGTGTGTGTGTGTGAGTGTGTGTGTGTCTGACTGTGTGTGTGTGTGTGTGTGTGTAAGTGTGTGTGTGTGTGTGTGTGTGTGTGTGTGTGTGTAACTGTCCTCTTTCACCACTCCCCTTACTCACTGAGGCAGGTTCTCTCAATGGAACCTAGAGATCACTGACACAGCTGGGCTGGCTTGCTTGCACCAGGGATGCCCTGTCTATGCCTTCCGAATTATAGGTAGGATGCCACCTGGCATTTAAGTATGTTTTGGGGATCCAAATTCAGGCCCTGATGCTTTCGTGGCAAGAACAATCTCCCTAGCAGTTTAGCCTTCTTGTCTACACTGTCCATGCCTTAGAGGAAGACATCTTGCCCTATTGTTCCTATTGAATGTATCCTCAATTCAGCACCGAGGATTTAATGTGAGATAAAGTATTTGAATTGAGTTGATAGATTACTTAGATAAATATAAAATTAAAATGTGAAATAAGCAAACCACAGGACTCTATGAGTATGAGAGCCTAGCAAACCTCTTCAGACACTGTATGATATCAGGACTGTTAGCCTATTCAGTTCCCCAATTTTAAGATTCAAATAATACTTTCCACTTCCTCAGAAATAAAAGGACCATAGTTAATATATAACGCCCACCATATTTCCACACGTTCCCCATCCAAACTTCTGCCTACTTCCCCTCTCCTGACTCTTCCATTCCCTTCAGATTTTAAAGTTTCTAAGAATCACTGGAGGTCAATCATATTTTGAAGACAATTCATAAATTGTCATTTACGAATGCCAGCCCTGTCCCATTGTCTTCAGATTGTCGAAAGGAGAGTGGTTGACTTGATTATAGCACTGCTGTGGTCGATTACCCATGGGGCAATATTGGAATTAGATGTAAGGCAAGAACCATAGTGGGCTGGTGTCCTCAGGTGGGTGTTTGCTCAGCACTTTCAGCTCCCCCAGGAAGGGACATCAGGGCATATCTGGGATGACAAACTAAGTATCACACTGTTGTCTTTATTCCATATTTCACTGACACTTCTAAATTCTGTCATTGATAGGAAAGGATGGTTTTAAAGCCATCAGCCATATTAGCACAAAAGTTCACATATACATGCAAATAATTCTAACATTTAATTCATTTAGATGTTATTACATAAGGGCATGAAGCATAGTATACACACATATACAAATGATCCTAACAGTTAATCCACTGAGAAGCTATTATGTGGTAGCCATCTGGCTTTAAGATGGAGGGACAAGGCACAGAAAGGGTTCAGGAACTTTGTCCAAAATGGAACAAAGGAACAGTATGATTCGAGGGAATCACCTCATCTTGGATAATCAAGATAATATCAGCTGACCCCTGCATGTGCCTTCTATCTGTCAGTTGCTACTTCATACATACATCACTCTTTCTATATCCCAGAAAGAGAACTTAGATATCTGAAAACATCAGAGATAGAAAATGGTAGAGCATCAACTGAAAGTTGAACCCTTCTGACATTCCACCTTATAACCCAAAGGATGACTTTCCTTGAAAAAAAAGAAATCAAAAGGAAAATGGGTGGTCCAGGAGATTAATTGTAAGATAGTAGTACATCTTTGGGTGGTCTTAGCTGCCTCCTGCTAATCAATATCTTAAAAGACATTTGTCTCTTTGCCCTTGTTCCACCCTTTACTATCTGCCAATAAAATAGAGTATAAATGTGTGGTTTATCTTCTTCCCATTTTCCAGGACCTACATTAAGTAAAATCTCTGCACTCCTGCCTTCTTCTTCCTCTTTCCCCTCCATCTTTACGCATAACACCATTCATTACCAGCCTGGAATCTCTCCAAGACAAGCACTGCCTGGAGAAGCCATTGTCTTGTCAGAAAAGTCCATTAAGGCTGTCAGGCTCCCTAACAAATCAATCAGGCACCAGGAGGCCTTTCAAAATGATATCATTTGCCATTCAGGCGGAAACAAATAACTATCCCAGGTGAGCAGCCTCGGCATGGGCCAGGAGCCAAATTACATGGTGGTCTCAGGAAAGGAGCTAGTAATTCCCACCAATGAATGGCACACTGTGCCTACTTCTCCTATCTTAAAAATACAAACAGCAGACCTCACACCTTCTCTTGGTTTTTCTCTCCCATCAGCAAATACCCTTCTCTTTGTTCTCCACAGTCTCGATCCTTAGAAGATAACTGGTCCCAAAGCATCTTCCGCTACATCTCCTATTTTCTGTGGAACTAATTCCAGTCATATTTTTGTTCACTGTGCCCCTGAAACTACTTTTTAAAGCCATAATTGAGATCTGGGTGGCTAAATCCAATGGTCCTTTACACAGTCATTATCTACATATCAGCAGCTTTGGACCAATCCTTATCTTTTTCAGGGTCCCCTAACTCTTGTAAAAACAAATCATAATAATTTATAAAATGGAATTCTATTTCTTAACTTGAAAGGATGCTGCTCTGTGTGGTCACTGTGGGGTCAGATCAGGCCACCATAAGATTACCCTTAGTGGATCCTCCACTACTCCAAGAGTACTGGAAAATTTATGGCTAAGTCTGGGTTCACCTACATTAGTTTTTTCTTCCAGAACTCAGTCATATGACTGGAGTCATATGACTCTAGAACTCAGTCATATTCACTCCCAGTTAGTGCCCAGGATAGAGAGGACCTGGTACTCTTACTAGTTTTGGGTGATCCTTCTCCTCTTCCCATTGCTTCCAAACACCTGACTCTCTGGGTTTCATGTCACAGCAGCCATTGTTTCTTGAGTTTCATCACTTCTCCCATCTCTTCCCTTAGACAGATAAATGTCCATGGCTTTAGAGACTAGCTGCACATTAATAATCCTAAATTGCCCTCCCAAGAAGATCTCCCCACCAGCTCCAGACTGACATACCCAACTGCTCATTTTACTTTTCTACTATGGTGCTAGGGATCCAGAAATCACAGCAAAGGGGGCATCCTAAGGTGAAAGGGTCTTCATCCTTCATGAACCTGTATCCTTGTAACTTCCTTTAAACCTCAGCTATTTAGGTCCAACACCATGGAGTAGTTTTAGACATGAGACAGACTGTATAAGAATATTTTGTTCACTCTGCCTGGAACAATCATCTCTCCTGTTGACCTAAGCCACAATCACTCTATATCGCTGAAGAAGTTTCTCCATGGCCTCTCTGATGCCACCCTGGTCTCCCACAATTTGTTCTTATCATAGTAAACAGAGAGCTCTGATCAGAATATAAGGGGGAGATGCTAGTCCTCTGCTTTGCCTCTGTAACCACCTCTCTCCAAAGCAAAGCCAAGCTTTTGCTATGTCCATGACTCTCCTCCCTGCCCCACACAGCTATGACACACAGCTGCTTCCAAAGCGCCAGGCTTTTTCACTGACAGCCTCCCTACTGGGGACATTCCACTCAGCAGACACAGTTACACCCCTTCGCCATCTGCGTGCCAGATCCCTGCCAACTGCAAGTCAGGTCTACCCTGACTCTCCCAAGCTCCCCTCCTCATGCTATCTTCCAGGGCATTTCCCTGTTTCACTTTTTATTGAATCAACTCCATCATTCACTTGTTGGCTATGTTGATTATTTACTGTCTGTGCCTCACTCTTAGCCCTGTAGAAAGTTAAGCATCACAAGCATAGAGAACACTGCTTGGCCCACTGACTGAGTTTATAGAGGAAAGGTTAGTATGCAGTAGGTGCTCACTAAATACCTTATAATAGATGATCAGTAACTGAACCATCAAAGCTTAATTCGTCAGAGTTGCTGTGCAGTGGCTAACATATGCCAATCTGATTTGCCATGTTTTCATTTCAGTTAAGCTCCTTAAAATATTCCCCAACTCCCCAGTGAGAATTTCTTCTAGGCAGTGGATCTGCCTTTGTATCACATTGCCCTTCCCTAACTGTAATTCTTGTACCTTCCCACAAATCCCACATAGAAAGCAAACTGGAGGTAGGTTGTTCCCTTCTGTGCCCCTTTCCCCATTTTCCTTCACTTGAACACATAGCTCAGTCATCTTCCAAAGACTGTTTAAAGAACTGTTTGGCACTAAACCATCTCCTGAGGTCCCCACATAGATTAAGATGACACCTCAGTGCTCCTGGGAGTCTCTTCGGTTCATTTGCAACCTGAGTGAACCTTTCTGAGGGGCAAGGATGCTCATCTCAAGCAACAAGCTCAGGCTTTCTGCTCTTGGTCCTTGCTGCTTATTGAGCAGTTAGAACCAGTGGTTAAAAGTGGGAGAAGAAAACACTATCTGAACAAGTGGTTTCCAAGTATTATCAAAGTCCTATCAAGGTACATACAAGTGACATGTCATCTCTGATGGGAAGGAAGAAGATAGAAGGCTTAGCAGAAGGCAGGATAAGACCTAAAAGAGAGTTATGCACCGAAAGGAAGCTGTAAGTGGGGAGGACAGGCACTCTGAGACCAGAGAGTCCATGGCTGCAGTCCTTACCCTCAAGAGGCTAAGGCAGGATCACTGGGCCTTTCAGGCCAACCTGGGCAGCATGTTAAGTTCCAGGCCACCCTAGGCTATAGAAGACATTCTAAACACCAATAAAGCTAGGAACTTAATACTATTTAGCAAACTCAATTGAGTCATTGGGAAAAATGCTCTTTTTAAAATCCAAATTAAATTAAAATTTTAATTCAAATTATACATGCCCTAATAAGACTGAAAGAAACCACAACTTCTCAGAACTAGGGGAGAAAAAGAAGTGCAACCTATGACACTGGGATAAGAAATACTTCCTGATGCTTTTAGATGCATGATGTACATTCTTTTACAATGCATATGTTGATGATATTTAAAGCATTGTTATTTCATAGATTGAGTAAGAAACTTGGAAACAGTATATGGCTAGGCGACAGTGACAGGCACATGCTCACTTCTCAATTTAGGCTCTCTCTCTCTCTCTCTCTCTCTCTCTCTCTCTCTCTCTCTCTCTCTCTTCCTTACTCCCTCCCTCCTTTCCTCCCTCCCCCTGTTGAGACTTTCTGCTCCATTTTGAGGCCGTAACCCAGAAGCTAAGATGGAGGCTTTCTAATGGTTCAGCAGTTCTCTAAGTCCTCTGAAACCAATGGAAAAATTCCCAAGCATTTTTTTTTCAGGGCACTAAGTTCTGTCCTTTTCATTAGATTTCAAAGAGACTGTGATTTTTAAAACATCTATAAACCACTGTACCATACCACAAGCTGAGGCTATTTGGAGAGATCAAAGGAAGCCCGGCTTTCATGGAGTCTCCTCTGAACAAAGTGCCTCTATGGCCTAGACTGGGGCCTCCTAGGAGACACCTGGAACTGAGCTACCAGCTGCTCCCATCCTAGCATAAATAATACCTGCCAGCCAGAAGCTGAACTCTATTTCTGCACACTGTTTGGGTTCAGCACCACTAAATTTAAAAGACCTTTGCAATTTCTAACACCCACTGTCTGACTTGGATTAAATGCCATTAAAGTCTAATTAAGTGATTGCTAGAAGCAAAATATACTGAGTCAATGGTCTCAGGTGTGCTTATTTGGCTTGCTTATCTCAGTTGTTCCTACAGTTTGGCGACATCAGATTCACATGGGTGTTGATGTGCAGACAAGCTCTCCGGTCTGCTGCCGCTGATCCCTGAGGGATAGATGCATTGAATCAAGGGTTTGGCCAACTGGGATGGGAAGAAGTGAAGAAAAGATTTCCAGTGTTAGTCATCCTCTAATGCAAACACAACCTGGGCAGAGGCCTGGATGCTACCAAATTTGAGAAGCCCTCTAGTTGACTCTCATCAGCAGATGAGACTCTTTGGGCATATTAGTTTTGCACCAGAAATACTTTCATTTTAAAGCAATTCTGACTTCCAGGTCCACTTGAGACCTACTTGGTTGAACTGTCTAGTGAAACAACCCAAGACTATGCTTTTTTAGGAAGCTCATATTGTGGTTCTGATATTCAGACAAGGAAAGCTATCAGTTATAATACGAAAAGGTGGTTTGGCAGAGGAAAGTTGGGCTTTTATGAAGCCCATGTTTCCTTTCTGCCTCAAGGCTATGCTCAATTCCCTCACCCACCTAATCAGACAGTACTCAACCTGCCCAAGGGACCACAACACATCTAGGGCTATATTCTGCCCGTGGGGGAAGTGAGGGGATAGGAACACAGAGTGTCCCATAGTGATTCCATCCTTAATTTCGAGGATCCGATCTTCTTCATATTGGCTCTGCTGCCCCATGGGGGCTTAACAGAAAGAGAGGGAGCTGGAACTTAGATGAAAAATGAGAGTGTAGTTGCTGAACCATAGGCTCTGATAACCTGAAGAATCCAACCTGATAACTAGAATCAGATTCACACCCTCACTTGGCCTCCACTGCTCAATCATGGAGTCATTATCCCAAAGGCCTATGTCTCTGAGTCTTCACCTCTGCAGTTCGTATAAAATCTATTTCAGCATAACAAGATGAATAAACTATGTCTCAGAGGCTAAATTTAGCCAATGTAGTTTACAGCTTGCAAGCTAAAATAGTACTTATATTTTAACTGCTTATATTAGTTTTTTACTTTGTAGTTATAATACTCTCAGTGTTACCCCTTCATCTAGGGAACAAAACAAAAACAAAAACAAAAACAAAAACAAAACAAAAACAAAACCAAAAAACCTTAATAGTGGATTCTGTAAGAAAACGTTTGATGAACCCTGGTTTAAGGTGTTAAATAAACTATGAGATGTCTGTGGCACACACTACCTGTAACAGTGGCATTTCTATGTCTGTCCTTGCTCTCGAATAGTCACATGGAGATGGCTTATTAATGAATGCCTAGGCCTAAAGCTAGGCTGGTTTCCAATTAGCTTGTAACTCAGTTATCCCATTTATACTATTCTATGCCTGCCGTGTGGCTGGTTACCTCTCCTCAGTTTCATACCTAATCCAATTTCCTCCAAATCTGGGTGCTGAATCTCCTACACATCTTTCTTTCCCAGAGTTCTCTGTGTGTCCAGAAGTCCCACATTACTATTTTACCTTTGATGTAGACCATAGACATTTTATTTCAACCAATCAGAAGATCAGAAGGTGCCTTAGGCAATCAAGGAAGGACAGAGACACATCTTTATATGGTGTACAAAACCATCACTCAAACGACTACCTGCTATTGTCTTCATACAGTATAGAAACAGAGAACATCCTCCCTGCCCCTGCCCCTGCCCCTGCCCCTGCCCCTGCCCCTGCCCCTGCCCCTGCCCCTACCCCTGTCCCCAGTCTAAAAGTCAGCAACAATGCTGGGACCCTATCTGCATATCTGGAAACTGAATTCATCAAGTAACTAGGGATGCTGGAGAAGGACTCAAGCTCCATCTGAGACAACAGACCCTGAATTTCAGCCTAGTGAAATACAAAAAGAAGACACAGTATCCTAACAGTTGAAACCATAAGACAGCAAATCGGAGTTATGTTAAACCACCAGATCTGTGCTCCTTTGTTACCCAGGTTAAAAAAAATGAGTCACACAGATGTCCTATTATCTAAGAGCCAACTGTTCTCACCAGGAAGAGGTACTGAGTCCTGCTGTCTCACTTCTGGAGTCTTTCTCCCTCAAGTTCCATGTCATCTGTAAAGTTACAGCTGGCTACCTGAGACCTCAGGGAGTTTGAATCTTTGAAACACAGGGGTCTTGGTAGTACTGAAGGATTAGACTATTATCAAGGACCCCTTGAGTGAGTGGTACAGGATACTGAAGGGAACAAATCAAGTTGAGTCTCCTGCATTCAGCCTGCCTCATGGAAAAGGACTGTAGGAAGTGCCACTGTCCCCATGCAGATATGTGTGGAATTATGGGAGTCAGGTATGAGAACTCTATTGTTGTGTTTCCCCATGTTCATGGGGGTAATACTCTGTGCATCACTGGCCACTCTAAGGAGATGAAGTCTGCTAAAAGCCACCAAAGCTGTTCCTCTGGCCTGCTGCATGTATTTCAAGGTCCACACAAGTTCCATTTTCCTCCTACCCAGGCTCTGAGTGCCTCTCAATAAAGAAATGGTCATATCCTTTGATCCACACATATCTGCATTCTCCTTCCTGGATCCCAAAGTCTTGAGGATTGGGTCTGCCAATCTATATATTTTTAAAATGTAGCCTCTTCTCTATTCAGGCAGATTCAACCTTGATCCTTTCATTCACCTTGACCAAACAGCAATAATTTTCACTACAACAAATTTCTGTTCTCCACAATTCCAAAATCTTGGGCAAGGGTATAAAAAAACAAATGAAACAATTAAAAGGTTTAACCTGTTGCTAAATGTGTAGGTTTATCTTATGTGCCCAAGGGTATATTGGTGAATGTTGGCCAAGGAGCAAGTTTTTATAGCAAGGCTGATGCTAAGAACCCTAAACCAAATTCAGGCTCATATGGCCTGGTGCACATGTTCTTGTCTACATGACTATCATACAAATCTCACTGCCATAGCTCTATTCCTAATAATTCATCTTCTCTAAGTCCCAACTAGAAAAGCCCATTGACATTGGCTTGACTCATTTACAATGGGCAATTAGCTATTATAATTATTAAAGCCTTGTTACGTGAGGACGTAAAGTATATCTATCTTTATCTGTCTATCTATTGATTGATCAATTATCTATTGCCTTCTGTGATAGTTTGAATGAGAATGACCCATATAGTTTCATACATTAGATTATTTGGTCCCCAATTTATAGAACTCTTGGAGAAATGGCCTTGTTGGTGGAGGTACTCTGAGTTTTCAAAAGACTTAATCATTCCTAGTGTACCTCTCTTTGCCTTCTGCTTGCAGGTCATGCTATTATTTCTCATTTTTTCCTTCCACCAAGCCTTTGTTCCACCATCATAGACTATCACCCTCTGAATAGCAGTCCACTTAAGTGTTGTCTTTCCTAAATTGCCTCAATTGTTGTGTTTGTTACAGCAATAAAAACCCCAACTGATACACCCTTAAGAATGTTCTCTCTGCTACTTGTTTTGAGATACAAGTACCAACTATACAACTATATAAGACTTAAGACCACCCACTTCAGGCTCCATGAACGAAATTCTAAAGTATCATGGAACAGAAGATATTACAGGCAAAAATATCTTGAGATCCTCTAGGCCAGCTCACTTCACATATTAAGAAACTGAGTCCTCCAGGAAACAAGACTGGATGCCCAAGGCCACATTCTGAATACGATAGAGAGAAGACACAGGAACTGAGACCACCAGCCTCCCCCACACTTTTGGACCAAGACTCCACTATTTCAACACTGTTGACACTTTGAGCCAGTTTTTCCTTGAGATGGAGGTTTGTTTACATAGTACAAGGCATTGGACAGCATATAACCTCCCATTATAGCAACAAAGAAATGCCTCTGGACATTGTTAGGTCACCTCTGAGGGGAAAAATCATCCCGGGTTGAGAAAAAAGCGATCCAAACAAGAGATGATGCCAATCTTTCAGAAATGTAGCTCTAAACGTATCTGCCATGTGACTATAGTAAGGCATGTAAGCCCTGCTTGCCTGCTTTCTAAGCCTAACTTTCCTTATCTTTAAAGCAAGCAAGCTGCTGCCTTTACAAGTTCATATGGCTGGTGAATATAAATGAAATTATATGTGCCATTCCTTTGGGACAGTGCCAGACACACGGAACGTTGGCAGTAGCTATTATTTTTATTGCTTTTATGAGATGTAATAGCCTGATACCAAGGTCCAGTCTATCTGTATCTAGCAAGCACTGTCTCCACTCTGCTGTAAATACCACTGAACAATCACTTCCTATTGGGGACAGCTAGCTTGTCAGTGGTGAGCTGAGGCTTTGGCCTTCTCACATTTAAGGGAAAGAAGACTGCTCTCAAGCCAGGCTGGGCCCTGTTTGCCAACATAGAAAACCCAACTATGTGCTCTTTGTTTTCATGATGTCTTTAAGCTTCTTTATCTCCAGCTGCAGGATTCTGCAAAGTAAAATTCAATTAGTAGTTATCATCCTTTCCCATGCTGAGTAAGTCAACTCTTTTTATTTCAGAAAGACATAAAAACGTAAAAGAACCAAGATTTCAAGGTTCTGAGGTGGGAATGGCCTTGGTGTGAGAGAAAGAGCAGTAATGCTTTTCAAAAACAAAATGGCCATGTTGCTCTTGTAAATCACACCTTGTTACATGAATATTAGCAGGAACTTCACATATGGGGTTGTCGTAGCTGGCTTTTCTGTTGCTGTGGTGCACCATGATCAAGAGCAATTTGATAAGGAAAGGGTTTCTCTGGCCTACACCTCCTGATCAGAGTCCATCATCAAAGGAAGCCAGGGCAGGAGCTCAAGGTAGGACACTGGAATCAGAAACAGAAGAAGAGACCATGGAGGAATGGATTCTTCTGGGTAGCCTATTCAGCGTAAGTTCTTTTGCTACCCAGGACCACTTGCTCAGGGATGGCACCATCTATAGTGGGCTACATCAATCATTAACAAGAAAATGTTCCATAGGCTGTATATAAGCCAGTCTGATTGATGCATTTTTCTCCTTGAAGTTTTCTCTTCCTGGATGACTCTAGCTTGTGTCAACTTGACAAAAAACAAACAAACAAACAACCATGTAACCAGCATGGAGCACAGGACTGGCTTTCCTCTATATACTGGGTGTTTAGAGGCTCCAAGGTTCAGTGTAGCACAATACAAGAGGGTGGGATGGGGCTGCTGGGCCTGACCACTCCTTTTATAGCCCCACTCTTAGTGTTATAAGCTGGCTACAACTCCAGAGTACTCAAAGTTACATATGCATGTCATAGCCAGGACAGATTATCTCAAACTCACTCTGATGAGCACAAGGGTCAAAGAAGCATGGGTCTAAGACTTCCTGTGTTTATTCCTTCCTCCTTTCCCTTCTTTATCCAGCCCATTGTAGAAACCTTGGTCTGCTCAAGCAAGATTGTGCTAAGGTAAATGTCCTAGTCATTAACTCATCTCCAGGGGCTGTCAGGAAGTAACATTCTTGTTGTAGCCCAATACCTGATCTCAGCTTCTTAGATTTTTTGGTGTTCAGCCCTGTGATCCTGTATCCCACATTTTCACTTCTCTTCTTTGAGATTGGGGAATACTCTGCAATCTCTGATAATGAACAGCAGTAAAAACAGGACTCGATTCCAGAACCTAATTTACCAGCCCTGTAGATGACACTAGAGACAGCACAGTTGACCCATGTTATTCATTGACAACACAAACAATTGCTTGAAGAAACCCATATAAAATTAACCACAAGTAGAAAAGTGGCCACCTAGGGAGCTGCCCATAGAGTCCAATCTGGTTGTGAATCTACCACAGAAAAATGGTCTTGCTTGCTGTGTGATGTAAGCTCCTGCCCATTTATCATCACTGTAGTTAACCTGAAGTATACAGCCAATAATTTCATACAAATGAGTAAATGTGAGATAGAGAAAACCTACTGTTTAGAGTGTGCAAACTTCCAAATATACCCAGTTCACAGTGTCTCCGTAGCTTAAATCCTAGAACACAGACTAATGGCCCGAGGACAAATTCATTATGCAGTGTGGTGTTGCCCACACACTTGCTACACAGTGCATTACAGGTGTGACTGCGTTATTCTTTCTTCAAAACACTTGGAAGCATTTCTGAGTTTGCGGCTTTGGAAAATGATCAGAAGTAGCAGTCTTGGTCTTACCTATCTGTATGAAAAACGTTTTAAACTTAATTTTTCTACTAAGCACTGAAAATTGGAGATAAATAAAATAACACAAGGAGACTCTAAATTTGGAGAGAAGAAACTCTGTTATTTAGGGAACATTCTTGAAGCCTAAAAGTAACATAACGCCGAGCTTCCTGGGTTTTCTTCTCGACTCACACGCTCTGAGTGAAGAAGTCAGCAATTTAGAAACATCGATATGTTTGGGAAAAGGGTAGGAAAAGAAAAGTTGCTCTGCCAAGCTAAAGGACTTAGAATGAGCAGTGCATCAAGAAGGAAAGTTTTCTAATAACAGCCACTTTACTCAGATAAAAAGTAGGTAAGGACATTCAGCCTATGCCATCAAAGGCTGGGCAGAGATCAAAATTTCCTCACACCTAACTGGTAGTGTCAGAGAGGATCAAGTAAGGAGAGGCAACATTTATCCTCCATGGTTGGTAATGAAGACCCTGCTATGGGCAATGAAAACTACATGGAGGAGCTGGATATCCACTCTTGCCAGGCAGGAATGACCAGCTCTAATTTCCTCTAGATTGATAGGTTGATTTCAGGAAAGGCTCAGTGAGAAATCAAGGCTGTTAACATTGCCCAGATAGTGGAGCTACCACCATTGCAGAGTGACTGAGACCATATTAAAAAGAAGAAGAAGAAGAAAAAAAAAAAAAAAAACCAACTTCCAGACATGGTGGAGATGCTGCCTTTCTGCCCAAGGCAGTTGGGAGAGCTGGCGCTGCCCCGCGCTGGCTGCAGTACTTGGAAGAGTGGGCCCTGTATCTCACATGGGCAGTGCAGTAAAGCTGAACCCGAGAGCAAAGGTGCAGCTGGGCATGGTGGCGCATGCCTTTAATCCCAGCACTTTGGGAGGCAGAGGCAGGCAGATTTCTGAGTTTGAGGCCAGCCTGGTCTACAAAGTGAGTTCCAGGACAGCCAGGGCTACACAGAGAAACCCTGTCTTGAACAAACAAACAAACAAAAAAACCTGATAGCAAAGGTGCAAGTGAGCCAGCATTGAGGGTGTGAGAGCAGGACCAACTCCTCAATAATTGTAGCACTCAGTAGAGTTGGTTCTACACCTCAACTGGTCAGCACAGTAGAGAAGGTTCTGATGGTGTGGGTGGGTTGCCCCAGAGGGCATGAGAGCAGCAGAGGTAACCTTGACAGTTTCAGCACCGAGTGAGCTCATAGGGCAGAGCTGGATAGCTTGCCCTGGTGGTGCAGGTGCCAGAGAGCTGGCAGAGTGATCAATTTAGCTACCATCCAGGCTAAGATCCAGGTCTTTGTGTTGACACAGCCCAACATCTGCCTCATCTATAAACTTCTGGGGCATGTGAAAGGGCTGGTCTTGCAGACCAAAGCACACAGGGCAACAATAGTATATCCAAGAGGAATCCCAGTGAGAACCCCATATTGGTGCTGTAGCAGAAGCCAGAGGCTTTGAACTAGAATAATGTCATTGTAATAAATATTTGCAAATAAAGGTGTATGGACCAAAGGATGTACTGTGGGACACAGTGTAACACACTACAGCTTCTACAAAGAGTTTTTTTTATGTTTTGCTTACTATTTATTATATTTGTTTTTCTTTTTCTTTTTTATGAGGTAGCTTGCAAGGGCAGAGTGCAGATATTAGGAGACAGGGAAATGAGTGGGATTGAGGTGCATGATATAAACACACAAGGAACCAATAAAAAGTTTAAAAAAGACAACGACTTCTATCACACTTAGCAGTAATGAAGAGCCACCTTTCTCCACACATATATCAGTCTATCCTCATGTTAATAAAGGCTAAGCAGAAAGCTTAGAAATCTTGGGTGTCTGTAAGGTAGTGGCAAACTCACCCTTCCATTAATTAAACAACTTTTTAAATAAAAGCTGATTTTAAAAAAAAGGTGTAAACAAGACCCACAGTTTCACATCATAATGTAAAACTTCTGATAAAACCATTCATTTTTTTTCAAGAAATAACCATTTCATGCTGAATCAAGAAAAGACATTGATAGGCAGGAGATAAGATTATACAAAGCCTATAATTATTTAACCTCTATAGACTGAATACTCAAAATTCATACGTTAAAATTGAATCTCAAATGAAACGTTATTTGAGGGTGAGTCTTTGACAGAAAATTAAATCAACAGAACAAAGCCCCAAGATCATACAGAAAGGAATTCTAAGAGAGATCCCTAAGACCCTCCTTATCCTTCCTGACTTAGGAAGCTAGAAGTTTAGGAGTCTCTGGGGGATAGGAGGATGTACCTGAACCACAGAGCACAAAGCAAGTTGTAGGTACCCTTGGACTCTTGTATGCAAGGGGAGAGGGGTGGTTATAAAAGAGAGGAAAGTTCCCGCAGACACCAGACACTTGTCCTGTATAGTCTCAGCAGCAGTATAAGTCACAGCAAGGATGAGTCAGTCCACCAGCTCAATAGCCCTACCTGGCCCCATCGACCCAGAGAACTCTGGGTGTCAAGAGCCCAGGAAGAAGCGTCTGTTTCCTATTCTGATTCTCTCTTATTTGTCTAAAAAGCTTTTGTGTTTTCACTTACATTCTTATTTTTACATATATCTGTTTACAGTTTTTAATTACTGTACAACCTATCTTTTCATCCTTTAAATTTCCCCATTTTCCTTTTAATATTTTTTTAGGAAGATTTTGATTTAAATTTATATTTTTGAAACTTTGATATCTTTATTCCTATTTTTCATCTACTTTTGCTTGTGAGTTTCTATTACTAGGAAATATTTTAACCTCACTTTCGAAATATCTCTCACTCTTTCTTATCCATCTTCTCCATTCTTCATCATTGAGTGTCCTGTGCTCTGATCTTGCTTTTCCCCCCATTTCTCTGATCTTTGTCCATTTCACTTTATCTCATTCACTATTTCTATACTTACCATAAATAATTTTGTCTTCATACCACATTCTATGCTATTTTTACATTTTCTTTTCTGTAGTCATTGGCAGTGCATTAGTAGGCTTTCATCAATTTTAAGTGTATTTCTATTTCTGTATCTTGTTCTGTTAGATACTGTTGCTGTCACAACAGCTTGCTTTCTCTTCTCTGCATGATACCCCAGATTGGGCCCCTGAGAATGGGCAGTTCACTAAGAATATCCTAACATAAAATTAAAGAGATACCCCATAAATAAAAAGGAAAGGAATACTATCAAATTCATTCTGATGCCAGAATTATCCTGATATACAAACCTGATAAGGACACAACAAAAAACTATAGACAATTTCCTTCATGAACATACACCATACATGCCAAAACTATAAATAAAACATGTACAAAACAAAACCAAGACCACATGACCAAAACATAATGCATACATGTAAGAAATTCTAAAAGGAAACATACACACACACACACATACACACACACACACAGACACATACACACACACATACACACACACACACACACACACACACACACACACACACACTCATAATCTTATTTTACTTTATCAGATTAACAGTTAAATAAACTGTGATATATCTTACAATAAAATATTAGTGCATGATAAAAAGGCTGCAACAATAGCTAAAATTAACTTCCAGAGAAAGATGCAGAGTTAAAAATTCAATTTTAAAGGGTTGTTTATTACGGGATTTCGTTTATATAACATTTGAAATCATTAAGGAACAAAATAAGCGAGGAGTTGTGGGGAGGAAGCGAGCAGGGTAGCTGTTTTGAGGTAACACAGAGATGTTCTAGATGTTGTTTGCAATCCATGTCAGTGTCCTCATTATGATCCCATAATATAGCTTTACAAGATGTAAGCAGCAGGCAAGCTATACAAAGAACACACAGGCTCTTTATTCACCTTCACACAACTTCATGACATCTACTATTATCTCAAAACACCTTAATTATAAAAGCCCTTCTTTGCAAATACTTATTCCTTGCTGCAGAGCAACGATCTGTTCTGTCGAGCTGTTTCCTCTCTGGTCACCACAGGCCCCTCCATCTCAGGTCTCCCTTAGCTGGGTCTCTGCCTTTATTGGACACTTCAGTCATGGTAGACTTGTTCTAGAAAACTCAGTAGCTATGGAGGCAGTGCCTGTGAGTCAGCTTTGAACCTTGCAAAGTGAACTTCAGTAACACTTATGACCCCTTCCTGAATTCCACATCTATCTCTTCCCCCTACCCCTATGCTATTGAAAACTAGGTTGCAAGCCACTGGTTCTTTGCAATTAGAATCAACCAATATTTACAGATAATATTTCATCTAGAGGTTGTGCTAGGACTTACAGATAAACAAGCCTGACCTGGTAGAAAGAACAGACAGTTAAACAGATTGCACAGAAAGTACAGCAGAACCTGAGGCTGAAGCCAAGAATAAACACATCAGAGACAATAAGATTAGTGGTCAGTTTAAATTTTTCGGCAAGCTGACCTGTCTTTCTGTCATTCACCAAACAGTCATTGAGCACCAACTTGGACCCTCCTGCTCAAGACCAGGGAGAAGGAAGGCTTGTGAACAGATAACTACAGGTTCATGTGCAAGTGCTGAGTCAGAGGTGAGCACTTTAGGAGGTGGGGACCATGTGGATCTTGCTGGGAGAGAAGAGACCACTTCACATGACATCAATGCAGAACAGGATCAAGTCCTGGGTAGGATGGAAGTAGAAGTCTGATACAGCACAGATTGCCACTTCCATACTATGAGCTCTTAGAGGCTAGATACCAGGTGACTCAGGAGCCTGTTTGTTAATCAAATGTTGGTATTTCTCTCACTGATGTGAGAGAAGGAGATGAGTTAGGTGTTATGGAAACTCTGTGGGTGGCCGAACCATCTGAACTTGAGTGCCAAGAGAACACTTGGCACAAGTACAAGATTGGAATGCAAAGGTACCTATGAGTAGCCAAGGAGGGAGTGGCTGAGGGCAAGTTCACTAGCCCAGGATATTCTAAGCTTGAATGTGTCCACTCTACTCCTACCTCAAGCCTGGGAGGTGCATTATTCACCCTGGGATGGAGGACAGCCTTTGTGTTTACATACAAAGAACAGGACTACCAGGGTCTAGCATGGAGTGGCTCCCTATGGGGACATGGATAGGGAGGAGATTGCTAGAAGAGAAGTACCTTTGTCTCCTGGCTCCCCAGGAAGACTTGTGATTAAGGGCAGTGGGTGGTGGTGGCAGCAGGGGGCAGGGGGCAGGTCAGTGTGGCTCTGTGCTCTCTGCATGGGATGATCCAAGGGAAGGTGAGCTTCAAGGAGAACCAGTGAGGACAGTTTTGTAGTAATAAACACCCAAAGGCAGAAAACCTCCAGTGGGAGAGTGGATAGAATACACCTCAAACATCGCAGTCAGCTCACCACATGAGAGGCTGGCATTAACTCTTATCTCCAAGAGGCAGATCAGTCCAGGCAGCCATGTGGCAGATGCATGGCAACCAGGGACAGCTGAGAAGAGGCCCAGGTGACCTCAGAAGTGCAGGTTCCCTGGAGGGGGGATGCTGTAGCTCATAGCTAACTCCTTTAGAGACTTCAAGAAAGACATGGGATAAAAGATGGTTTGTGTGTGGTGCATAGAGGGGTAAGGAGCAATGTCGACAGCCCAGTGGGTCTAGGAGAGCAGGTTTGGCATTTTCCAGGTGTATCTTTGTCCTTTCTTTCTTGCCCCATTAATACCAACCCTGTGCAGAGTGAACCCTGCCACATGAGCCTTCATCTTTCCATTAAAAGAGAGAGTATTGTGTTTTCATGAAGTTCATGGCCACCCAAGCCAAGTGCTGCCAAGGATGTCATTTACCGTAGCAGGAACTTAGATAAATAATAATAACTTTTAAAGTTTGGAGAGCATATTGAACTTGGCTTAATAGGCCCTCTCTTCAAAATTCTGAAAAGGTGGCTCATAAAAAAGTAATTAGTTTATATAGACTGTCAAGGTTCATGGGGGACAGCTGGCCTTTGATGCCTCATCTGTGATTACAGGCAGCTACAAGATAATAAAATCGAGCCCTGAACTCACGCCAAAGTATTCAGTGATCTCACCCTCAGCTCCACGCCAGGCAGAATGAACTATAAATGTCTGCCTGGACTCCTGTCCTTTGATGTGGGTCTCAAACAAGTCTGAGATATTTGGAACTTGTGTCCACAAACCCCAAACTTCTACTCAAAGGAAGCCATTGACCTTACAAAAGCCTATTCATAATTAATAACTGTGGTGAGCTCCATTGCCAGGCCTACTCAATATGACCACTGCAGTGTGCTGCGGCATGGATTCTACAGCAGATATCTGAATTGGTATTAACTTTGTAAACAGGGCTATTAAGTGGCCCGATTATTGACAGTCAGTACTGATTTTCAGTCATTGATTTTGCTGTGATGATCTCTCGCTAAAGCTTTTAAAGAGGATTTCCTTCATGCTTTCAAACTCCTGGCTCATGCTCCTCTATGCTGTTCACTTGGCTGAGCCTCTATAAATCCAGATGTTTCTGAGGCCCCCATGATGCTCCAGATGTGGCCATGCCATATACGGTTTTCATTGGCTTCTTTTGCTTCCCAAGAGATGAGGCTTAGACATCTCAGGAGATAGAGGAAAGATATTAGAACTGCTAATGGTCACTGTAAGTTTCCCTCTAATACCACCTAGAATGGGAGTGTTGACTGAGGATTTCTGTCTCCTAAAGGGTTCATAGGCCTATGGATTAAGATTGGCTATATCCAAATATGAGGATCTCAAAATCTCCAGCCAGGCCTGAATCTATGACTGGATATGCCTTCTGGGATTCTAGAACAGAGTGCAGTGTATTTAGCATGCAGGAAGGTTATAAATACTAGTGGCCTGGTGGTAGGTTGTGGCGGAACAATGCGCATGAGTCTGAAGTCATCCATCTCCTCGTACTCCAATCGAACACTGACTATAGGAGTGGGCATGAGACTTGTTTAAGCTAGTAAGACAGGAAGAGGCTGCCAGACAAGTTGTTGAGATCTGTTTGTACACATGTATTCTTGTACTGGCTGGTTTTGTGTGTCAACTTGACACAAGTTAGTCTTCAGAAAGGCAGAAGACTCAGGTTGAGGAAATGCCTCCATGAGATCCAGCTGTAAGGCATTCTTCTCAACTAGTGATTAATGTGGAAGGGCTTAGCCTGTGATGAGTAGTTCTATCCCTGGGCTGGTGGTTCTGGGTTCTAAAGGAAAGCAGGTTGTGCAAGCTATGGGAAGCAAGCCAGTAAGTAGCATTGATCCATGGCTTCAGCATCAGCTCCTGCCTTCAGGTTCCTGCCCTGTTTGACTTCCTTTGGTGATTAACAGCAGTGTGGAAATGTAGGCTGAATAAACCCTTTCCTCTCCAAAATGCTTTTTTTTTTTTTTTTGGTCATGGTGTTCCATCACAGTGATAGAAGTCCTAACTAAGCCAGTCCTTTTGCCTCTCAAGAATACATAGAGACCTGTACTATTATAGCTGTAGCCCCTCCCCCCCCAAACTAGCCTCTCAGAGCCACTGGCTTCCTATGGACCCTTAAACACATCCAGCAAGGATCAGCTGCATCAAGCTCAGATTGGCAGAGATGCCCAGTTAACAGACAGAGTAATGAGCAGAGATGAATGGCTGCTGTCGTGTGGCTCCTAAGCTTTGGTGCGGCTGCAATATAGCAGTACTTAACTGAGACATCTGGGCTAGAATTACAACTTCATTACCACTGTGTCCTGGGCAAACTGTATAATCCAGTTTAACCTCAGTCTACCCTATAAAACAGAGATAATAATGGTGCCTATTTTAGAGGATTGCTGTAAAACTTAAATGATGCAGGGTTTGTAAACACAGTGTATGTTATAGAGTAACAATAAGTCTTGGCCAATTTTTTTTCAGTGCTGTTGTGTGCAAGTTGTTCTCTGTACAAGGATACAGGGCCAAAGGGGACATCTAGGAGCTGTCTCTCTCTTTACGTGCTAAGCTGTGCACTGTGGAGTGAGACAGTGTCATTTGTAGAAAAGGAACACCTGTCTCCAATTTGCAGGGTCACCACGTGAGCTGGCAGCACTCCCGCCATTGCCTTTTATTTCACAGTTCACATTTCCTCTTGTTTTCCTATAGCACTGTCATTAATGCAGGGTCCCAGAAAACATGGACTTTCTACGTTCGAAGGCTTCTCTCAACTTGTCTCCTAGGGGGATGCTCAAGAAGCTTATTCTGAAATACCATGTCACTCTTCCCAGGAAACCCTGGTTTCAACTATGGTTTATCTCTTCCTTCCCACTTTTAGCTGATAATCCCACATCCTAGGTCACTCTTCAGCCGCAGGCAAACTAGGGTAGGTTGACTTCCTGAATGCCTCCGCAACCTATTTAGGAGAATGGGCACAAGAACCCACTGATAGTCCTTAAACATGAGTTCGATCTAAGTAGGATTTAGTCAGAGTCTTCCCTTTAAGAAGGTCCTGGGTTAGGGAGTGCATTCCTACTACATGAACAGCATGCAAGAAGTGGAGGCAGGACGATTCCCAATCCAAAGCCAGCCAGGATTACATAGTGATATCCTGTTTCAAAAAGCCGAGAGCACCTGGGTAAGCTTCTTCGTGGATAGTGTTCCAGTTCCACAATTCGTCCCTTGTTTCTCCGCAAGTCAGACACAGAACCCTCTGGGTGCATCTGATTCGTTTGAAACCTATACCCTCTTGTTTACCTGGCTGATTTGTTCTACTACATCCTGGTTCTGAATTCCCAGCGGTCTCAGAGAGTAGCCCCCGTTAGTTTCCCTGAAGCTTTCCCACTTTGGAGCCCACCTTGGCCCACTCAACCCAGAAAGATATGAAGTTAATGTCAGCACACTGTCTTGAGCCAGAGTCCCATAGGGATGATGTGGGTCCCAGGGTTTGGCATAGAACAGGAGTGGAAGGTGCAAGTGGGCCATCCAAATGAAGTTCAGAGAGACTAAGCTGCCACACTGAAAATTTATGAATTACCTTCACAAGAGAAATAAAAAAGGCAAAACACCTAAGGTGACATGGTGACAGAGGTTACATAGACAGGCAGCATCAGGGATCTTGGGATAAACTGATGGGACGGAAAATAGGTAAACACATGAGAAAGGGTTTGGAAGGGTGTATTCCAGAAACAGTGAGGGCAAAGACCTCAAACTCTCACACTACAGAAGTTCTAGAAAGCTTCCCTCTCTCCAGCCACATCTCTTCCATAGCGGGAATCATCCACGGTCCTCCGTAGGATAAATACACTTCGCCCCCACTCAGGCAATGGCTGCAAGTGCTAGGATTTGTGAATGGGCCTTGCACTGGAATGGAAACCTGACTCCTACCAACAGTCATCAGCAGTTAAGAATGAGAAACTAGGATTATTGAGATGAACAGCTGGGGAGAGTACAGTGTGTTTTGGGGAGCTAGCCAGGAAGAGTCCCCAAACATGCCCTCACTCTCATACCCATCCCTGTCAAGGCTGGAAGCTGCCAAGCCAGAAGGTCAAAGAAAAGAATTGTCAAATCTGTACTTTATCCCACACTGACAGCACACAGGGACTTGCCCCCCCCCCCTTCCTGATTGGTAGGAACCCCAAGCTCTCACACTACCAGGCTCATGAGTATGACCGCCATAAGGGCTTTACTGATACTGGAAGACCACAGGTGGATTTTCCATTGCCGTCTTCCCAGAGATCACAAGTGCAACTGTGGCCAGGTCTTGCATCTTATTTACAGTCAGCTGTTCCCATTACCCCTCAATTATGTTGGTCTTAAAGCAACTTTTATATTATTCCGGTATAAATCTGGAAGCCGCTGATCAGAGTTATTGCACAGAGACTGAAAACCTGGTCCTAGGTAAGGAGGCCTAGGGATCTGAGAACTTTGGTATGATGCTCCACTCCAGGTGCAGGAGAATGTGGTCCTCCATCTTCCCTGTCTAAATACACACCCCCAACCCATCGCTGAAAGAAGATATATGTTTCATTCACTCTTTATGAATTAAAAGCTCAAAATGAAACCCATTAGGTATATTTAAGGAAATCATTTCATACAGTTGACAATGGAAGAATTCTTTTCTTTATTAAAAAAAAAAGAAAATTATTGAAAACAACTTACTCAGCCCAAAAAAGGGGGATGACTAAATAAATGTTTGTATGATTCACATTTTCCTGTCTTGTTCTAGATTTCATTTCTGCGAGGTCTGAAGTGGTAGCCCTGACTGTGGACTACAGATAGGTCTGAATCCAGTTCTTGGAAGTGAAAGATAAGGTGTAACATGTGGCTGAAGCCACTTACTCCAGAGAGAGAGATTTATTTTTCATTAATTATTGATGCATACACACATTTATGCTGCCAGGACTAAAGGCTGGAGAGTCACAGGCTAACACAGACTCAAGATGGCTTGGGCCCTGCAGCCACTCCTGAATACACCAGGTGAGGGTGCCCCTGGAGATGAAGTTTATCCATCTTGTCTCTTTCTGTCCCAGACCTCTTGAGTGACTTGTGAAGCTTCTGTAAGCCATCAAAACATAGTTGCTTATATCTTTCTATACATTGGCTTAAAAAAAAAACAATGATTGTTTAAAACAAAAATGACAGAAATGAATAGCAGTAACATTTACTTCCATAGAAACTGGCCTAACAAAAATACAACGGAATGCTATTCAAACTTTAGTTTGGTGTGGTTGTCTATGGGAGACTCTGTGATACATCCTGCTCCTGTTTTACCAAGAAGTAAAGGAGGTACTGGTGATGATTTGAACTTCCTAAACTATACATTTCTTCTCCAACGATCCAAACAAACAAACAAACGAATGAATGAACAGAAGTTAAAAGGGAAGAACATAGCCTGTGATCGACATTTAGTAAGCCTGTGTCTGATGCCATAAAGATCACCTAAAGCCAGTAATAACAGCCTCCCACAATTGACAGCTGACAGAGTGGACAGAAGGTGAGACCTGAGGCCTGAGAGCCTGGACTTAGGGAGATGAACCCGAGACGTTCATGAGGCTTCCTAAAGTCCCCTTTCCTTGCTTGCGAAACAGAACCATAAGAGTGGGTCTCCCTCTTCACAAGTTGGTATGAACTGAACTGCCATCAGCTAGATGACAGGCACATGTATGTACATGTGTGCATTTATAATAAAAGGGTACATGGCTTGCAATTCTTTGAAAATGTACTTTGCAATAGGTCATTTTGCAGGGATAAATTATGGGTGGACTGTACGGATATTCGTTCCCAGCTAGTTGATATTTATTTATGGAGCTGTGCAGTCTTCAAACTATAATTTAACTGCCCATTTCCACACTGCCATGCCACTAAGGAATTGAGTCAACAGTCTGATTAGGTGACTATAACGGGCCTCAGAACAGACTCTAGACTTGTGTTTCCCCTTTCTTTTATCATCAACATCACAGATTATAATTGCACCATTGTAATCAACCAGAAAGGAAACAAACACTTGTGGCTTATTGTCGATTACAGGAATCACAATTGCCCTGATGATCCTCATCATCGCCATGGCGATGACTAACACAACTATGATTTATTGGACACTTTCTGGCTGCCAGACAAGGCTCCAGGCAGTTTTCATTAATATCTAATTATATCCATAGATTAATCCCAGGAGTAGGTGTTATGAATGCCTCCATTATGATCGTTCCCTTGGACGAGTTTAGCGACAACTCTGAGATTATAAAGTTAGCAAGTGCAGACAGCTTAAATGCAAAAACGTGTGTGTCTCAGAAGGGCCCATAAGCCAGCAAAAATAGACAAATACAGCTGATTTCCCTCTCTGGTGGAATTTAAAGAATGCTGATATCAGATGTAGAGAATATAATAGTGGTCACCAAAGGCTGGCAGGGCTGAGGCTCTGTTGGCCAGAGGATGAACAGTTGCAGTGTAACTGAAATAATACATTTAAGAGCTCTACTGTCGAGCAAGGTGACTATGGTTTGTGATAACATATTACTCTTGGAGAAAGTAGGCTGGGTGTGATATCCTATCACTGAAAGATGACAACTCTGTGTCTCAGTTTCTTTTCTGTTCCTGTAATAAAATACTCTGACAAAAGCAATTGAAAGGAAAGTTCATTTTGGCTCACAGTCCCAGATTGGCAGTCTATCTTGCAATGAACCCAGGATGGAAGGAGCTTATGACAGCTGTCCACATGACATCCATAGTCAGGAAACAGAGAGAGCACAATGCCTGTGAGCCGGTCAACTCCCTCCCTCGTTTTTATTTAGTTCAAGGTTTAGCTCATGAAATCATGCCATTCATATTGATCTTCTAACCTCAGTTAACTAGGTTATGAAATGCTCACTTAGGCATGTTCAGAGGCCCATCTCCCAGGTGATCTTACTTTTTGCTAAGTTGATAACACTAACCTTCACACTGTGTGAGGTAATGTATTTGCCACTGAGCTAAATTTAAGCAGACCACAATATATTGATATGACTTTAAACATATTATTTTATACATTATAAAGTATACAATGATGTTGATCTATCTAAAAATAATAGAAATAATGAATGCTTATGACCTTTGCCATCCCTGCTTAGTTAAAGATATCATGGCTGACTAAACCCTGGAAGGTCTCTGCCATTAGGCTCCTATTGAAACCTAGGTGGAAGCCAGGTTCCTGGACAGGTCCACAGGTAGGTAGGAAGGCAGACACTGGACTGAATAGGAAGAAAAATGGAGTTAGCCAGGAAGGAAAGAGCAATCCTTGAGACATTCAGCATGGTAGCCAGCTAATCAAACCAGGCCAAATCATACTCTAGACAATTTTGTAGGCAGCCTTCAGAGACTCACCCAGGCTGAGAATCCAGCCAATTATGCCTGATCATCTTCTGCAGCCCTGTCCTTACAAGAGGCAAGTCCAGACTGGCCCAATGTAGACAAATGAGTAGTACTTCTATTATCTCTGAAAGGCAATCTAATTCCCTTCAAATTTAAAAGTCTCTACAGTTTCCTAACAGGCCTCAGTGGGGCACATGTAGAAATTAATAAGTTCACAGAGTGCCCAGCTGGCTTTCATTATCATTTTTTTTGTCATGCAACGAACAGGATTTCCATTATTACTTAAGGATTTTCCTGTGTCTGATTCTTTAAGAAGGTCAAGTCTACAGAGCTCAGACTCTGCGTTGAGAAGGAAGCCAAGCAAGTCTAATGGAGCTGGCTGAAGTCTCATGGATGTTTTTCTGGTCAAATAGGACAAGGATTCAGAACAAAATCATAGGGACTTGAAGCTCAGAGGGTCCCACAGAAGACAGCCTCCTGTCACAACCAACAGGTTCACCTATCCTAAAATTCTGGGCAAGTTGCTTAACCCCAATGCCAATGGTGTATTTCTTCTATAAAATGAGCATGGGGAGAAGGCCGGAGAGGGGAAACACAAATGTATTTGGAGCATGTGACATGGACATTCCTTACACTTCATCCAAAGAACAAGCCTGGAAAGCCTAGCTCATTCACAGATAGTGTTATTAAAGACAATACAATCGGCTACCCTGCCAGGCTGTCATCAATTCGTCATTAGAGCAAGCAACATGGGAGCCAGAGGAGGAGGATTCAGATGGTGTGAATAGGATTACAAAGTCAGGCAAGTCTTAGAGGAGCACTCTAACGCATTTCAAGAGCTTGCAAATGTTTGACCAATTAATCATACTGTTGAAAACACATAGCCAATAGACTCAGCAAGGCAGGTGGGTTGCAACAAAATAGAAATGGATACATTGCCAATAGGGAAAAGGTAAACTCCAGAACATTCATTAGGGCACTTACAGTGTTGATGTTACTTAACTAACACTCAATTCTAATATTAAATGCAAGAGGTGATAATAAATTTAACAAGGAAGAGACATGTGACTGAAAGGAGGCCTACTGAAATGGAGTCTCTAGAGGCGGGGAGGTATAGCTCTGTGCTTTTTAATGTGTACTTTATAGTACTTTCCATGTTTCCTATAGCCAGTGCTTTTTCTTTTATTTAGATAAACACTGATTATAATAACATATAATTCTAAATTAGTTTTCAACAGATTTTTTTTTGTGGAAAAATTTTTTTTTTCTAAAAATCTTAAAAGGTAGGCAAAGATAAGAGAAAGAAAGTTGAACAAAAATGATTTAAAAGGAAAGGTCTTTCACAGAGCATAGCTCAGGTCACCTGATCTACAGGAAGTAAAGATGCAAAGAGAAGGCCAGGGTAAGTGACCCCCCCAATGCAGGAGTGGTGGATAAGGGGAACCAAAAGCTCCAGCTGACAAGGAGGGTGATGAAGCAGGCAGATATAAATTTTTCAATTTTATGAGACTGATAGGGATCTGAAATAAATCTTCAGTATTTTCTTTTTAAGATAAATGTTTTAAAAATAAATGCCCTGTAGCATGGATGGATGGCTAGTGTCTGTGTCCTGTCTTACAGCTGGCCATAAATAATGCTGAGAAAAATAGCTTTGACCACAGGAAAAAAGCACCTTTATTTTTTACTCTTAAGAGCTTGGCAGATTATATTTTGATGCATTAAGCCAGATTTCTTTTTTAAGGCAGCTGCAAAAATAACAGGTGGAGTATAGAAATTGTCTCTGGTTGGAAATAGCTACTCAGGGCTTGGCTGAGGGGCAAAACTCAGTTTCAAAACAGGCCTCAACAACTGTGAGCACATCTGATAAAATCCAAATGCAAGTTTAAGGCGCTTGATGGGGCTTCAACTTAAGAAATGCTTTGGGGAGTCTCCAGGTGAATTTCTTTCATGGTCTGTAAGCCCCTCCCCCCCAAACTAAGAAAGCTAAGTAAGCTGCTATGACTATAAACGCTCAAATATCAGATTTGCTTGAATTTGAATGTATTTATTGTAGTCTCTCTGTTGAGAGTGGATAACTTTGCTGTAGACTTTAGTTCCTTGCTCACAACCAGACACAAAGAGGGTTCCGTTAGGGGTAGGCATAGTGAATAGTAAGACACACTGCTCCTAGCACTGGAGTGACTAAAGGACACCCCATTACTTCCTGGGAGTTAGCCAGAAATTTACACTATTGGCTTGAAAGAGAGGTCAACCCCACAGACAGGAATGGGAAAGACTAAACCCTGCTCAGTAGAAATGCCTCTGGGCTTAAACTGTGACAGAAATGGTGGGTGCTGGGGTTCACACAGAGATGAAAGAGGGAGCCAATTCGGGGTTTTGATACAGATCTGTGATTCCAGCACCCAGATGGCTATGGCCAGAAATCACAAGTTGGAGGACAACCTGGCATCTATACTAAATCAGGCCAGCCCAGACAAATGCTGTATCTTAGGTCAGAAGAAAGGGACAGGAGAGTGAAGAAGAAAAAGAAGGAGAGCGGGAGAGAGAACATAAAGAACTGGAGGAAACTGTGGCTCAGCTCTCTGTATGTGAGATCTGATTCACAAAGATTAACCAGAATTTTGCATTTTTATAATAAACCTATCAGTTTCGAAATGTTGTATCTATGTCAAATCAAACAGTTCCATGACCCAAACTGCTGAAATTTCCTTCAAAATTCTTATTTCCAGGCACTGTTAAAGGCATTGGTTAACCTCACAACCATATTAGTCATGCCCAGAAGAAATGGGAGGTAGATTGTTTCTAGGCTGTTGAAGAAGGGTAGGGGTGGAATCTCATCCTTTGTAGAAAAAAAAATGGCCTGAGAGTCATACTTCAACGTGTCATTTGGTTAGAGGACTTCGGAAGATGTTTGAAGATTCCCCAACTTTAAACATCACAGAAGTCACAGTTAGGTGACCTTGGTAGTTACCATTCTACATAAAACAAAGATAAAACCTTCCAAGAGTCTTCCCCCCTCTCTGTAGGAGTGCACATGGTTTATCTTCATATAACATAGAGTTTAACCCAGCCTATCACACCGACTTTATAACATTCTGTAATGAATAAAAGGCCTTCACAGAGCATCTCTCTTAAAAGTGAAAGTCATTTTTTTTTCTGCCCAAGTAGCTCATAATGTAGCAGACAAACTGTCAGAAAAAATAGACTTCATCATGGTGGAAACCCCTGCCTGGCACCCATCGATCATAAAGCAATCTTCTAGAGGTCTTGAAAACCTTCATTAAATTTCCTGTCTTTCTCTTGACAGTTATAAAATGTTAACAATATTCTTCGTGATTCGGGCATCTTCAGACAGTCTTTGTCTGAGGCCTCCCACCCAAGGCTTTGCTCTTTTCCTTGTCTTTACACAAATCCACCGAAGCAGGTGCTAGTGCATTGTCCTACACACACCCTTTCTGGAGTGTGACCTTTGCAGGATATCAGAGTGAGGGCAGAAGTAGCTTTGAAGACACAAGAAATCTCTCTCTAGCCAAAAAGCACAAAGGGCAAAGTCACCCTGACTCCAAATTCCTCCTCTGAAATCCACATTCATGTTGAAGCTCGTGGGCACAGTCCCATCTTACCTTTAGCAATCTTTTTAAATACTTTTTTATTTTCCCTTTCTTCCCAATCTGTCAAGATACAAGTCCCCATGTGGTATGTAGCTAGTGGGGACAGCGATTTCCACATTTTGTGACGTGTATGGGCCATCCCTCTAAGAGCAAAATTCTCCCAAGGCATTTCACCAGTCCAACTCCTCCAAATCCAAGGACCATATTAGCAATTTATCACCTCTTAGAAGAACGAAAATGCATGTAGCACAAGTCCTCAATCCTAGTACTTAGAAGACAGAGGCAGAGAGAGACTGATGTCTGTGAGGTTGGGACCAGCCTGGTCTACATAGCTAGTTGCAGGACAGTCAGAGTTACATAGAGAGTCTCTGTTTCAAAGAAAACAAAAACAGCAAAAGTAATCACTCCAAAAAATGTACATGGGAAGCAATGCGAAGGAGAACAGCCATAAGGAGATAAAGAGTCCAGTCCACACTGGCAACGAGAAGAGACCCACAGCATGAAAACCACAGGTCACCTGCACATAGAGCAGTGACAACAGCTTTTAGGTCCTAGCTCAGCTTTGTGAAGGTTTAACATCAGGCCTCCAGAGTGAGTCTTGAGAGCATATTAAGATACCAGTCATCTTACCTGCAAAAGGCACTGGGGCATCTTTATCCAGGGCAACCAGTGGAGGGTCCAAGATGACTGTGTCATTGTTCTCAGTTATGACTCCGTGATACGATGTCTCGATCCATGGCTTGTGTTTATTGACTAAAGAGATACACAAAACAAAAAGATGACCATGTGAATAACCCATACAAAACAGAACTAGAAATGTTTCATGTTTGCCACATCATAGACCCAACAACCTAAGTCATAAACATTAGCCCACTTGTTATGTAGAAAAGATTCAGAGATGTGTATCTACATCCTAATAGCACAAGCATGGTCCACATAAGATAAGCACCAATATAGACAGATACAATTAAGAGTTAAATTTTCTAATGTCACCTATTAATAGATGTTTCTGACTCAAAATTCATTATCAGTCAAGATACCAGCATATTATACTGTGTGCAGTAAATTCTGACCTCAATTTAACTGGGTCCATCTGTAGATGTCATTAGTAGATTATCACACATGCATATATAAAAGATCTATGTATGTCTCTCTTTCTCTCTCTCTCTCTCTCTCTATATATATATATATATACATACATACATACATATATATATACATACATACATATGTCAATATTCAACAAACACTAAATATTTCTGATGAATTAAAGGCTATTCAAATTGCCTGTTATATATCAATTAAAATTTCTCTTCAATAAACTCACCAATTAAAATCATACATTGTGTAAGAACAACTGCATATGTAAACATATATCTAACATGCTACAGGCTTAATGTCAGTGTATCCAAAAATTATGTTAGAATTATGACCTCCAATGCCTTAACATTTGTCCTTATTTAGAAATAAGACATTTACAGAGGTAATCTATTTAAAAATGGGCTACTAGGGTAGATCCTCAATGAAAATGACTGGTGTCCCTACTAAAAGGGGAAATTTTTACCTAGAGACAGCCAGGCATGCAAGAAACACATTATGAAAGATTGGAGCTGGCCTGGGAAAATAACTTACTTGGTAAAGTGCTTGATATATGCACATTAAGACCTGTTTGATCCTCAGATCATGTTTGATCTTAGGCAAACTTCTAGGCATGGAGGCTAATGCTTCTCTCTCAGAACTAGGGAGGCAGAGACAGGTGGATTCCTGAGACTTGCTGGATACCCAGCTTATAAATGAGTACCAGGTCCCAATAAAGGACCCTGTGCAAAAATAATATAAGATGGGCAGTAACCAAGGAATGACATTCAAGCTTGACCACTGGTCTCCTCTTACAGGAGACATGTACCAGCATAAACACACACACACACACACACACACACACACACACACACACACACACACGAGTTGTACTTCTACTGGCTACTAGGTACTATCCAGGTTGGGAGTTTCCACCTGATAATTTCTCAGAGTACAGATGAAGAATGGTCTTGCAATATTTTCATTGTAGATGTCAGGCATCTAAAAGTGTGACACAGTACATTTCCAGTTTTCTGAAAGTAGTCAGTTTACAGTACTAGATAGGATGCACACCAAGCAACTATAATATACTAACAAGGAATAACAATGGCTAGAAGCTTGAGATAAGATGTTACAAGATTTTGTATGTTCACATGTAGACACCTCTGTTAAATATCCAACTTCTACCATTAAGCCATTCATCTCCTTGGAGGGTGTTGTCTAATTTTTATTTGGTCACTGTGATGCCATTTGGATATCTATAAGGGCATTTCAGCTCATCTTACAAGAAAACATCCTTTGCTCTCCAGTCAACACTCCACAAAGACATCAACAGTGATCCTTCCACTGTGAAGTTCTTGGTCTTTCTTTTAAATCCTTCCCACATACCCACAGAATTAAGAAGGCAAAGCAGGCACCTTAAAAAAGCAAATTAACATGACAAGCTAATATGGCCAACCCTCACACTCTGGCCCATAGATTCCAGGTTGTGGTCATATATCTTCCCCACAGAAACCTTTGAAAGAGGGGTGATCATTATAAAAATAGTAAAGAAAAGGTTTCTACGAAGAGTGCCTTTCTCAAGATGACTACATGTTTCATAGTGGACAAAAAAATTAGCATGTCACCACATACCAAAGATATTCACAAACACAAAAATATAAATATTATTTCACATATTTAACAGACACTCATTGCAGAGTGATGTCCTCAGAACATGACAGCCATAACCATCTAAATGAAAGCAGGTATGACTATACACAGTAATCCCTCATTTTGGGCCTATTGAAGTTCTGTCACGGGAGGCATGCCATTAGACTCTCACCAAAGATTCCTATTCCCTTATAGAACCTGTCTTTGTGGCAAGAAATCCTACCCTAGCTGCATATGGTCTCAAAAAGAAATGGAGAGTGGAAGACTATATGAAGGGATATTCCACCTACACAGCCTTGGGGGAATCTTCATCCACCCTGAGGGGAGAGTTTTTGGTGGCATAACTCATTAGGGGGTCACACATTGCTGGTAGTACCCCCTCGCTTGTGGTGCTGCCAGTAAGCTCAATACATTCATTAGTTCACCAGGGTAGCTACAATTGGGATCGTTACTCTGGCCTGTCATTGCTGCCCCACCTGAGGTGAGTACACATTCGTTCAGAGCTTCCCTGGAAAAGTTCGTGGAATACCATGTTATTGTAATGGATTATACCAACTTTTCAATAGCTATGGAAAGTCAAGAGCTCAGAGAATTGAGATTAATTCTGTTGCCCTTTCCCTCTCCCAATCCATCATCCATCAAAAGTTCATTTAAGAGCTGTCCCAGGATTGGTGGGGGACCACGCCTAAATCACCATCTTTCCATCTTTCTATTTCCCACCCAATCCCCAGCAGCCACAGATTGAGTGGCTGGCAGTCTGCTGGGGTAGGGATACATGCCAAGCTAGCCTCAAGTCTGAGCCCCTGAGAACCATTCCTGCTGATTGAATCCTTCTCAGAGCAGAGAGCAGCTCTGCCCATTTCAGGTATGCATGGGGCAGTAGGCTCATCCATTCTTATATTCTGTCGTTCAGACCTGCACTTCATTATGGACTCCGTAAGAATTACAGCCATTCCGAATGTCCCCATCCTCCTTTGCTCTTTTATTAGCCATCAACACAAATGCAATGTAAATAATTTGCAGCTGTTGGGAGAAACAATTAATCTCCTTTTTCCTTAATTAAACCTAGGGGCCTATTCATTAGAAATGTGTAACGAGCAGACACTGGGAGCTCACCTAGAGTTTGTGATCCACTGTGTCCCAACTCAGTGCAGCCATGTGTTGGGTTTTAACTCTGGCTTAGACACTTGTAGGTAGTATTGGGTGAGTCAAGGAGCCTCTCAGGGTTCCAAAGCCTTCAACTACAAGATGTGGGTGATGATGTCACACACGGGACATCCCGTCACTCAAATACCCTGAGCTGGGTTCAGAACCTCTGTCTTTTCATTATTCAGACTCATTGCGGCCTCTGGGCAGTGATATCTTCTGCATGGAAGAGGGTTTATAGATTAACTTGAACACTGAGGCCGCTCCCTCATCAGTGGAGGCTGATTTCCTTCTACCTAAGGTCTGCCTCCCTTTATTCCTGTCATAGCTGCTATTAGTCAGATGGCTACTTCATTATAGGCATTTCATGCATGTGGGCTGACTCATCCTCTTTTACATTCATTTATTTATCTATCTATTTATTCAGTATATCTACATGTGTGTGCGTGCATGTGCCATAGTCCATGTGTGTAGGTTAGAGCACAACAGGGAGAGTTCTCTCCTTCCACTGCCTGAGTTGTGTGGTTCAAACTCAGGTTCTCAGGCTTGGCAGCAAGTACCTTTTCCCACTGAGCCATCTCGCCAGCTAAGGCTCATTAATCCTTACAACAATTACAGTGGTTTGTATCTCATTTCACAGGAGAGGAATTGAGACTCACAAGGGCTTCACTGTCCCACTTGGAAAATAAAAAGGCAAACACACATGGAGTTGTCTGACTTCTCCCCCACATTCTAGTTTCCTCAAATCTTTTTGTTCTTTTCAAGTTTGACTGATGTTTTCATCTCAATATGTAAACAAAAATGTCTATGTTTTGTCTCTAGAGCAAATCCTTAGGGTTGCAAACCAATAATAGTGTCATGGTTGGAATGAGACTGTTCCCTATAGGTTCATGTTTTTAATAAATGTTTAATTAATAAATAATACTAGTTCCAGCTGGTAGAACTGTTTCAGAAGGATTAGGAGGTGTGGCCTTGTTAGAGGTGGTGTGTCACTAGGGGAAGGCTTTGAGACTTCAAAGGACTCATTCTACCCAAGTATGTTTCTGTTTCTGTCTCTATCCTCTCTGTCTGCTCTCTCTCTCTCTCTCTCTCTCTCTCTCTCTCTCTCTCTCTCTCTCTCTCCTACCTACTGACAATCCCTTTCCTTCGCCCTCTAACCCTTTGAAACTGTAAGTCCAAATTAAATATGTTCTTGTAAGTTGCATTGGTCATGGTGTTTTATCACTGAGATAGTAAAGTAACTAAAACACAGAGCTAAGACAAGTATTGTAAATGAATTACTTTTTCTTAGTAGTTCAGTGGTCATTTCAAGAACAAAATCTATTCAGTGGAAATCAAATGGATCCCTTATTCTCTTATTATGTGGATCAAGCCTCAATTAACCTTGCATCATATCAGAAGCAGCCTCCTTCATAGATATTTTTGTTCTATGAACTTAATGATTGCCTTAGGTTTCTACTGAGAAATGAATAGGGACTTCCCCATTACTCAGTTGTGTATAAGCTTTTAAATAATTCCACTTTTATCTATTCCCTGTTTATAAAACAGAGATGTTTATTTCTTAAGTTGTTTATGCAAAATTCAAGAAGGAGTTTAGGAAAATGTCATACAATTATCATTCAAACACTAATAAGCTCCCCATCCATGTTATGCTTCCACATACCTGAACATTGACCTCACCGTCTCAGAGACATCTAGCCTGCACACACACACACACACACACACACACACACACACACACACACAAACGCATGCACGGCATAAAATATACAGAAAGCATTCTGAGCATTGAGGTAGAATGGGGAAATTATTTTTAAAAATTGGAAAAATTCAATATCTGTGTATAAATATATCTATCAAAGAAAAATTAGATAGGTTCCTCAATCTGCTAAAGAATGTTTCCAAGTCCTGGAGTTAACTTCATGCTTAATAGTAAAGACTGCACGCCTTTTCCATAGAAACGGTGACAACTCAAGGATGTCTGCTCTTCAGCCTCAGCGACATTCTACTGGTGTTTCAAACCAATGCAGTAAATTAGAAAAGAATCAGTTTGCAATGGAAAAGGTGAAATTGTCTCTTTACACACACACACACACACACACACACACACACACACACACACACACACACACACACCATGATCTCCAGCTTCAAACCTCTATATCCTGAGACATTCCAACGAGACCTAAGAAGTGTATTCTGTAAAGTCCTAAGAAACACAGTCAATAAGACAACATAATAAAGTAAGAGTGTCACTTGAGGGTACTGACTAAGGATAAGTGAAATCGTCAATAAACAGTGCTGTTATAATAGTATCAAAACCACAAAACACTTAGGAATAACTCTCACTAAACGCATGTGAGGTCTCTAAGCTCTAAAAATCAGACTTCTGCTGAGTGAATTTAGAGGTCTGAATGTAGATACAATGTTCATGAATTGGGAGTCCCAATAGAAACATGACTAAATGTCCCCAGAATTGACCTATAGAGCCAAAGAAACTCTATGGGTACCATCTCAGGACTTGGGAGAGGAAACAAGGGATAAAGAGTTTAAATGTCTTTAAAAAGTATCCACAGGAATTTTTATTATCAAAATTTAAAATCCATATGTTAATAAAAAAAGATGCCCCTCAACAGAGGAATGGATACAGAAAATGTGGTACATTTACACAATGGAGTACTACTCAGCTATTCAAAAGAATGAATTTATGAAATTCCTAGGCAAATGGATGGACCTGGAGGGTATCATCCTGAGTGAGGTAACACATTCACAAAGGAACTCAACAATATGTACTCACTGATAAGTGGATATTAGCCCAGAAACTTAGGATACCCAAGATATAAGTTACAATTTGCAAAACACATGAAACTCAAGAAGAACAAAGACCAAAGTGTGAACACTTTACCCCTTCTTAGAATTGGGAGCAAAACACCCATGGAAGGAGTTACAGAGACAAAGTTTGGAGCTGAGACGAAAGGATGGACCATCTAGAGACTGCCATATCCGGGGATCCATCCCATAATCAGCTTCGAAACGCTGACACCATTGCATACACTAGCAAGATTTTGATGAAAGGACCCAGATATGGCTGTCTCTTGTGAGACTATGCCAGGGCCTAGCAAACACATAAGTGGATGCTCACAGTCAGCTATTGGATGGATCACAGGGCCCCCAATGGAGGAGCTGGAGAAAGTGCCCAAGGAGCTAAAGGGATCTGCAACCCTATAGGTGGAACAACAATATGAACTAACCAATACCCCCCTGGAGCTCCTGTCTCTAGCTGCATATGAATCAGAAGATGGCCTAGTTGGCCATCAGTGGAAAGAGAGGCCCATTGGCCGTGCAAACTTTATATGACTCAGTACAGGGGAACGCCAGGGCCAAGAAGTGGGAGTGGGTGGGGGAGAGTGTGGGGGACTTTTGGGATAGCATTGGAAATGAAAATGAAATAAATACCCCCCCCAAAGACGCATATCAAAATGATTTTAAAGAAAACAAAAGCTGGGATGTTTACACTACTTGATAGTAAGATTTATTGAAATGCTGTGGAATCAAGATAGTGCAGGCACTGATGAAAAGATGGGCGTGTAGCTCATTGGAAAGATGTAAGTCTGGTAATAAACACATCTCAGAGGTGAATTCACTACCCACAAAGGATTCATTAGGAATGGATAGACCTGCCATGAAATGCTCCTGAGGGATAAAAGATATTGGTACACCTAAAAACAAACTTCAGTCTTACTATACTGCGTCCATAGCAGCTGTCTCTAAACAGAACTTACATAGCTCTATGCATATAAATTACAATTATAAAATTGTTATAAGAAAGAGTAAAAAAATACTCTAGTGTCCTTGGATTAGATTACTGGAAGGGACATGAAACATACCAGATAAAACAAAATATTGATAGATAAAATATCATGAAATGATAAACTTCTTTTAAAATAAATCATTCCTCAGGAAAATAATTTTGAAAAGCCACAGACTGGAAGAGATTATTTAGAGAACATATCACATCAAAGGCTTGTATCCAAAATATATAAACAATATTCAGAATTCTCTAAGAAGAAGATGAACAGTCTAATAAAAAATGACCAACAACTAAACAGAGCTGTCATCAAATAAATATATAAAGATAAGAAATGAACATGGAGAGATACCCAGCCTCGAGGCATAGGAGAGGCATTTACATTAAAGGCACAACCAGTTCTCAGCATTCTGTGCTCAAGTAGCTATGGGGAATGAGGTAGTACCACATTCAGAGCAACTGGGATTCTCATTGCTGCTACTAAAAGTGGAAAATGATATAGAGTGATACAAACAGTTCAGTTAGGACTCTGTTTGTGTTTATAAAATTACCCAGCAATTCTAATCCTATGTGATTCACTCTTGAGAAATTCAAACAGAAACTAAACAGAAGACCTCTATATGATCACAAAGCTTTTATTAAGAGACTGTCAAACTGAAAACCAATAGGTGTGTCCAGATAATGGACAATCACACAGCAGTATAAATAGATCAGATGCTGCTGATACCTGGGAGGAAGCAGGTCAACTTCCAAACCACTCATTGGTGAATGAGGTCAAACAGGAAGGCTGCATGCTAGGTGGTGTCGCAAAAGTGTAAGAACAGATGGGACAAGGAGCTTGCTGGGATGAGAGAGTTGCTTTCTATTTTGATTGTGGCGGTTACAGCATTTACATGGTCATTTTTCAAAATGCGTGGGGCAGCGCTTAAAAGGGTGAATCTTTTTATGTATAAACCTAGCCTCACTATGTGGAGCAAGAATACATGTCTTATCCTCAAACGACTGTCAGCCTAAGAGAGAATACATGATAACTACAACATTAAAAGGGACAAGCAAGAAGAAACAGACTCGAGCTAAAGAAAAAGATCAGAGCACAGACACAGGAAGACAGCATTTATTCCAGGATGAGGGCTCTGATGGACAGATATGAACCTGTGGTCATGCAGTAATCCTGGTGAAAGTCAGTGGGTCTTAAGAAAAACCCAAAATAAAAGAAACAACGAAACAGGCCAACAACCGTAACAGGAAAAATGCCATGGAAGTGGATGCATGAGAAAGTGAATGGATCGTTGGGGCAGGGGGGAGATTGGGGAGGTTGTAGTAATCAGAATCTACATTATATAGGTATGAAATTATCTGAGACAGACAGACGACATAGAAAGGAAAGAGAGAGGACAGAAAGAATCAGGGACAGAAACAAAAGCAGACAGACTGAGAGAAGGTGGGAGGGAGGGGGACATAAACCAAATAGGGACAGATGAGGGAGAGGATATCAGGTAAGGGAGCTATGGGCAAACCAGTTAGTATGCTACTGGGAGATGTGTGGAGTTATGTTTGGCCAGAGATCAGAAGGATCCAGGCTAATCACTAGGCTGAACTGCCAGGAAGCATCCACATAATATAGAAGTCATTTACATACAGAAATAATTCATAACCTACTTCCAAACTCTGGCTCCCTGGGAAACCGATGAACTACCTCCTATCCAGGAAGAAAAATTAGATATTAATGCTTGTAGCCTGACTGGTATTACTTATTCACTCCCCTTTCATAATGCTGGAACCTTGAACAAAATACTTTGCCTGTTTGTTTCAATATACCAAGGCCAATCAGTTCACGCTCGGCCTGATTTAGCTGTAACATCAGATTGACCTTGTATCATTTCCCACGGGATAGTGTTCCTGCTTGCTGCACACACCTTTTGGAGGGTGACCCATCACATCCTGTCCCTTTAGGTCTGCTTCTTGCCTGTCCTGTCTCTTCTCCATGTTTCAGAATCTGCCAAATACCTGTGTCTTTGCAATTGGAGGGGGGGGCACCAATGTAATGTTTGTGCTCCACTTACAGAGAAATTAGGTCTCACCACCCGATGCTTCTCTAACTAGAGCACTGAGCATTTCTCATGGGAGCACGCAATGTTCCTCCCTTTGCTTCTACCTCTGAAAAAGCATGTTAGTGCTCCCCAAAGCAGCAGAGCACTATGGCTGGGGTGTGGGTGTGGGGAGGTTACCTTTTGACTCTTTCTTCTTCCAACATCAAGTCCATCTGTCTGGAAACTGTTAGCTCTCAGAACTCTAATACCAGTTCCAGGGTAAAGCAGAGTAAAAGGTATGGTTTATTGTGGCAAAAACTTCCAAAGGATTCACTATACTCTGTCTAATATGGTGTTCTCATTGTCAACTGGCCTGTTGAATGCCATATCCCAGTTCCCCTTCTGGTCTGATCTTCCGATTACTGTTTAAGCCAGTGTGGCCATCACACCCATGAGGAAATGGATAGATGTCAAAGACTGGTCTGATTGTATCATGAAAATTTTGAGGCTCAGAAACTATAATTTGTTTGGGGATGGGCATATGACTCTGATGTTCCTAAAGAGTTGGAGCTGGCACTCATACAATGATCACTCAAGGTTTGGGAGAAGTTGAGAACTCATGTAAATCAGGGAAGCCATCCTTTCAGAGGATATATGATTAGGGCATGGTCCCAGAGAGGAAGGCTGCATCCAGCCCAAGTGTGGAGCTTCAGACACCAACCATCCACTCTGCTTCCCAGCCCTGAGCCCCAGCTCCCTCTTCAATGTGCATCAGCCTGATGTGAATGAATGAAAACTGTGAGTTCTTTTTAAAACCATTATATTCTTCTTTAAATGGTTTTGGGTGGGTGTCTATTCTTGCAGTGATTCCTTACTACAATAAATATTGTCACATAAAAAAGTGTTTATTTGCCTGCTTCAGAGTTGTGAAGTGGGGGTGCTGTCTAGAAAAGATTTTCTAGGTTTTCAGTCCTGGGCCCCTTCCCCAGCTTCCCTCAGAAATGGTATAGCCATCCGATGCTACTCGTGTGTGTTCATTTCTTCCTCTCCTCGAATCCCTGCCTCTCACTCTGCTTGTCCATTCTTTCAGATTAAGTCAGGCTCTAAATCTCCCATAGCCCTCTGTCCTTCCACGTCTCCCTATACTGCCTATCTCATGCCTAATGCCTATTCACTAGCCCCTTGCTATTATTCTTCTCCATGAACCATGCTAAGCCTTGAGGGTAAGCAGCATCTTGGATATGAGGATGTCTGTAGCTCCTGACAGTTCCCAGGAGATTATAAATCACTAGTCAATGAAGCAGGCACTCCTTTACCTCCTAGGTACCTCCAAGACACGTGGGCAATGTCTGATTACAATGAGTAGGTATCCAACATCACCCAGATACAAAGAGGGCATGTGTTGCAAGCCTTAAGGTAACCCTATCAGTTAATGAGAGGCAATGTGCTCTCCTGGAAGTACCAATTAAAGCCTTTTAAATACAAACTTCATGTGCATAGCTCACACATGCTAAAAACCACAAGAAAGGAGTCTTATTTACAGTGCATTAAATGTGTTTTGGAAAGGGTGGCTAAGCCATTAATTCTTAACCGTCTGGGAAGGGGCTTTTGCTGAAGATGGAACTTCCCTTTCCCTTCTGCTCTCTCTCTCCACAACTACCCCCCCCTTTCTCTTTTCATCAACATATCCACTATTTGTGTTTTCCTCCCATCTTTTCCTTTCTGTCCACAAATAATTGTGTAGCATATTAAGTACTTTCAAAGTTAACTGAAAGTTAGTGTCTTAGTTAGGGTTTTACTGCTGTGAACAAACACCATGACCAAGGCAACTCTTATAAAAGACAGCATTTAATTGGGTCTGGCTTACAGGTTCAGAGGTTCAGTCCATTATCATCAAGGCAGGAAGCATGGCAGCATGCAGGCAGAGGAGCTGAGAGTTCTACTCCTTCATCCAAAGGCAAACAGGAGAAGAGTAGCTTCCAGGCAGCTAGGAGTCTCCAAGCCCACCCACACAGTGACACAGTTCCTCCAATGAGTGCACACCTACTCTAACAAAGCCCCACCTCCTAATTAATAGTGAGAGTCCCTGGGCCAAGCATACAAACCACCACAGTTAGTAATACCAAGATGAGTTATATATCACTATCCCATATAAATAGTGGATCAGAAGAAAGGATGAAATGTATACCTTTTAATGCTATATATACTATGACAACTGTGAGTTTTGAGCTTGTCTCTATACAAGGCATTTGGACAATTAACCAAAGTTCACCCTGGATTGACCCCAAGGTAGAATGGAAGGAATGCTGAAATGTGTAAATTCAATGAAATCCCAACCAAAATCCCCATGACATTATTCTCAGAAATAAGCAAAACTATCCTAGAGGGCATATGGAGCCAGAAAAGACTCTAGATATCCAAAGTCATTGTGACCATAAGCACCTGAAGGGATTACCTTACCAGATTCCAATCTGTAATATGCAGTCATAGTAATAGAAATCATGTATCATTAAAACAGACATGTGGGCTAGTGGAACAAAATAGAAGATCCAGCCATGAGTGCATGCAACTACAGGCATCTGCTATTTGACCAAGAGGCCAAGGTATGTGCTAGAGAAAGAAAAAAAAAATCAAACAAAGAAAATATAGTATTTTTAACAAATGGTGCACTGCTGGGAAAACTGGTTGTCCACATGCAGAGTGAATTTGACTCATATCTCTCAGTCTGCACAAAAGGAAAAACCTCCAGATGGTTCTAAGACCTCAAAGTGACTCCAAATTCTGAGAGTGCTAGAAGAAGTCCTCCACAGGGCCCTGTAAGAGATGGGGTTAGGAGGCAACTTTCTGAATAGGACTACATTTACTCCGGAAGTAAGGCCAACTATTGACAAAAATTGACCTCATAAAACTGTAAACTTTCTTTCTAGCAGAGGAAAAGTTAATTGATTGAGATGCTCAGAGTGAGACAGAATCTTTGCTAGTTTCAAATTTCTAGTGTTCCATAACAACAGAATATCTTCACCAAATCTTTCAACCATCCTCTTCACACCGAGCAGGCAACCACAACACCACAGGCTTGTTAGGAGAGCAACTGCCAAGTCAGGCTCAAAGGTGCATAACACCTCATGGTCCCTAAAAAGGCTCAAATCTACAGCCTGTGATCAAGGCAGAGACAAGGTTTAGGGTGCCCCCAATATAGAAACTCTATGATTGAAAAGTCTTTGTTTGAATAAAGAGCCCTTAATTCATAAGGCCTGGGAAAACCAGAGTCCCTGAAGAAGTCCAGGAGCTTTTCAGGAAAGGATGGTGTAGAATAGGAGTCGGGAAGGCTGCATTGTTTTATGTCCCTCTTCAGCTGCAGGAACCAGCTCATTTTTCCACACAAAATGTCTTACCTACTGAACAACATTATTGGACTAAAGTGTGCACTAAATTGTTATATCTGTAATTCCCCAGGATTGTTATTACTTCAATATCTCATACTTCACTGCATTTTAAACATTTGAACTCCTAAAACCAGACAGTAACTTACTTTCAAATTTATGCTCCCGAAGATAATTGTCTAAACTTCTTCTGTTATTGCCAGAATCAGACCAGAGCCATCATATAATTAATCAGAAGCTGCTGCTACTGAGGACCTACTGTGTGCTAGAATTCACAGCACCACCTGGCTAAATCCACTAGTTACCTCATGTGAGGGCAGTATAAGTTTTACTTCATGGGCAAGGGTATGGAGATCCGGAAAGTTTAAGGGATACAAACATTCATGGTCCCTTAGTGGAAGAGATCAGATTTCCATCCCAGCTTCTTCCTCCTAGCTAGAGTTAAGCATACCAGCACAAATTTGTTTCCATTTCCTGTGGGTCAAGCTTTGGATCAAGTGCTTGATCCAAGGGCATAACAAGATAACATCACTGAGACCAAAGCTGCCCAAATAGCAGTTAGGACCACCCAGGGAAGCAGGAAACTGGTTATGTCTAAATCTGCATATATACTTATATTTTGGCATTGTGCAATCTACATAATATTATAGAGAACGGAGGGAGGGAGGAGGAGAAGATATGTATGCTTATTTCAGGAATACGCATTCAACATCCAAGCATTGAACAGTTTCAGGGGTTAGCAAATCAGAAATCTATAGGTAGGCCACTAAGCTGGCAACTCAGGTAGGAGAAAAATGCCACAGTCCTAAGACAGACTTTCATCTTTTCTTAAAAAGGTCAGACATTGCTATTAAAATGCATACCACTGAAGTTCGCCTCTAATACAATTAACTAAGTGTAGATTTAACCATATCTAAACAATCACGTTAGCCCTCAATAGAAGTGCTAAAATAACTAGCCATTATAGCTCAGCCAAGATGAGTCTGTGAGACGATAGCTTCCACCTGAGGCAGAGACTTGGGGGAATGTAGATTCTTCTTAACCTTAGGTGAAGACACCGTATCTTTGCTTCTCTACTGGCAAACTAATAAATAAAACCGTTGTGGCTTATGCCATCAACTTTGTTCTAGAGAATAGCAAACGTGCATGATACATTTTTATTGTGAATTCCATCCCATGCCTTCGATCCTGGGATGTTCACGAAGATGGATGGCAATTATCTGGTTTACAGTATATTCACTGCAAAGTGCTCACCTGCCTCTCAGTGCTTCAGAAAGAAAACACTGACAGGCCAATTTCCCTTCTTATTTATGGGAGCTGTTATCTGCATTTCTTCATCTCTGGCTTAGAAGGGAAGGAATATCGGAGCTAGAGAGAATGGTGTAAAAAAAAGCCCCACCCCCCAATATACCATGATATTAAAGCTGAAAGCCACATGCAGTAGGTCATTCCCATGCTTAGTTCTGAGAACAGCACAGCTGATAAGAATGTCCCAGTCTGCAGGAGAATACTTGCGTTCTTGCCTGCTGAGTTTAGCTCTGCTTAGGCAGCAACTGAGCCAGGGACTCAGATCCTCCCCCAAGATGCATCATGAGACTGAGTTAGATCTCCTCCCATGTCCTCCCACGACCTCTGGTGATCTCCAGTATAACATGGATTGCACTGTATGCAAATCACCCTTTGTGTCTTTCCTTTACCAGATGAAAGAGGAAACTTCTGGCCTCAAACCCAGGACAACAGTTCTCAAAACATGGTCATGCATACTTGGGAGGGGTCCCTGAGACCCTTTCTGGAGGTCACAAGATCAACAAATTTTTCATAAAAGCACTGCAGTGCTATCTACTTCCTTTGCTTTAATTCTTTCTGAGGGAATATTCTCAGGGGGTGTGTGTGATACTGTCGCAGACAGACTACAGACTCAGATATGAAAAGCCAGCTGTCTTCTATCGAGCCGGACAACCCTGATATTTACAAACTGTAAAACAATGGTGCTCTCCACTCTTTAAATTTTTTTGATGTGGTAATTTTCAATAAAAGTATGTTATTTTGCCTATACTATGGTTCATTGTGTTTATTTAAAAATGAAGCAGTAAATACACATGTTTAATATTATAAGCTTTAATAACTAAACTAGTAAATAGAACTGCTTAAAACTGTAACAAAACAAAATCTTCTAGGGGTTATTAATATTATTTAGGATTATCAAACTCTTTCAAGACAAGAAAGGTTGCTATATAGCCTGGGGGGGGGGAGGAGGGAGGATTTGAAAGGAGTTAAAAACAACTCAGGGAGGGAAGGAAGAAAGAATGAGAAGAAAGAGCAGGGACAAAGAGGGAAGAAAGAGAAAGAGGAGGAAGGGATGCAAAGTCACCAAGGCAAGGTTCCCATTGTCAGCTCTTGAATTCAACTCACTGAGGTGAAGCAGATCAGTGTAGTGACTGCAGCCATAATCAGTTCTGACCAGAAGGAAAGGCAACTGGTTGAGCAATGGGCTTTGCATGCAACTTCTCAGACAGCATGCAGTCAGAGCCTCTGATTCTTGGGGAAAGATGGGAGGTCCTTTCCTTTTTTATGAACTGGAATGTGTGTGTGTATGTGTGTGTGTGTGTGTGTGTGTGTGTGTGTGTGTGTGTGTGTGAGAGAGAGAGAGAGAGAGGTTTGAAATCACAGCTCCTAGATCTCTCACAACCTAGTTGTAGAAACAGCCACACAAAGTTGTAGGAATTGCCACTCATAAGTCATTCCTACCAAGGATGCCATAGGTTAAGAGCATCATGATGAATTTCTGAAGTGAATTTGGCTCCTGCATTTTCAGAGCACTTGACAGGCAATGATCATGCATTAAAAGAGAAATCCTGATGGTAGCAATCTTAAAGGCACTGAAAGCATTCATTTCGAACAGTAGCAAATAGAAAAGGTATTTTTGAGACTCTCAAAGCCTAAGATATCCTTCTCCAAATTGATACGTGGGACCTCTGTTCTCACTGATACTGATCATGGCAACTGTCATGGGGTGAAGTTCCAGGAATGTGCAGTGGAAGATCACCAATGAGTGACAAGCTTGTACTGCTGATGCTAATTACCTAGACAAAATTCATCTCCAGTGATTTTTCTCAAATGGATAAAATTGGCCTAACCCAGATTTCTGGTTTGGGAATGTTTAAGGGCAACAATTGGTTGATTAATTTCCGATTGTATATACATGTATACTTTTGGAAATAACTAGACTAAGGGTCAGGGAAAGCATAGTGGTAGATGAAGAGAGTAAACAAAGGAACATGGTGGATGGTGGGGTATAGTCCTAGATTGGGCCTAGCAAGGAAAGAGGAGAATTCCACAACATTTCAAGGTTCCAGGAGGAAGTCTCATTCCTAAGTCACAAAAACCATACTTTCATTAGAAATTTGGGCTGGGAAGAGAAAGTGCATATTGTCTGCTACAGAACTCATGAAATGTATGAGCAATAACTTGACTTGGGATTGGGATAAACCATAAGATTCTTATGAATATGGAAAGAGGAGTGGAATTATATACCACAGAGCTCATTATGTGGGGCTTCAGATGGGTGCCTCGCCATTGATGGCACACAATTTGGTGTGTTGTAGAGTAATGAAAATGGAGATATTTATAAAAATAGTTACATGTTAATTCTTAGAATATTTTTCTCATGTCATTTAAAGAAAAATAAGAACTGAAGTTCTTAGCTGTGCTGCCTCTCCCCAGTGAGCATCCAAGAGATACAAGCTGTTTCCCACTGTGTCTTCTACAAAGGTCGAGGGTGAAATTTCCTGGATGCCCAACTGGCATTTTGTGGAGCTAAGAGGGCCCTTCCAATTCTGTCCAGCTCCACAAAACCACCATGAGATTAAACTTGTAAAGATTGTATCAGAGAAAGAGCCGTGTAAAAAGAAACTCAAAGACAGAACCATGGCAATCTAGGAGGAAACGAAGCCTGTTGGGACCCTTAAGTTCAAAGCTTGCACGCAGAGGCATGCTTCTTTCGAGGGTGAGTCTGCCTGAGCACGCTCAATACCTTCATCCAGAGCCATTGGCTGTGAACACAAAGGAAAGATGGTCAAGGCATTTATGTCACTACCTAGAACTTTGCTCTGCCTTTATGTACTCTGACATAATGGAGTCTGTAAGATACCTCCTCAGGGCACACACATACCTTAATTTTAAAAACTATACCCAAATATTATTCATTCATTTGATAAATACTTATCAAGAACTTGTGGTATGTAATACCCTGTTCCAGGCATAAAACAGAAAAAAAAATAAGTGTATTCCCAGAACTGTCTAAGGAAATTTGATTATAATTCACTTAGACTAAATTATAATTGAAGCATCTTAAACCAAGTGGACAGAAAAATGTTCCCCTCTCATACCCATTGCAGACATGAGTTATCAATCCTGCCGAGCTTAGACGTGACCCCAGACCCTTCCTGAATAGGATGCTTCTGGCAGACTCTACAAATCAATAGTAGCACTTAGCATAAAGCTCATTTGGAATTGTTATGTTAGTAGCTGTGGATAGTGGGGGTGGGATCTGGACTGTGAAGACTATTACATACTTAAATGAAGTTGTCTACGCTTTGAAAAACTGTCTCCAATTAGTTTGTAAATAAGTCTGTTTTGGGGAATGAATAAAGAGTAATGAAGACTATAAACTTAGCTTCCTGCTCTTTCTTCTTGGTCTCAACTATTTCAGACATTTTCTAAGACACTCTGATCTCAAGTTATAAATGTTTTATAACTCTACAACCCCTTGACTTTCAGAAGGTCACATGTCCAGAAGGTAATTGAATGGGGGAAGCCAGCTGGGAATGAACACTTGGTGAGACTACAACAAACTGGGCTGAGTCAGGCTTTCATGATAACCATTCAGATGTAATCAATAGGCTTTTCCAGTGCACCAATCAAGTAGGATTATTAGGCAGAGTCAGGAATATCACAATTGCTGAGGAGAAGAGGAAGGCCAGGATATCCAGCCAGCTTTATCATCTGACCTATCCATTTTTCTTTTAAAGACAATTCTCAGACTATATATATATATATATATATATATATATATATATATAATTTATAAATACTACTCAGATATTCAAGAAGCCTCTCCATTCCCACTGCCCTTTAGGAAAAGAAACACAATTTTATGTCCTCCCAGCTCTATTCCTTTCCTCATAGGCACCTTCTCAGAAATGTTCCCAGTGTAGCTGGACACTTGGTCTGTCTTTCCCTGGCCATCTGTGCACGACCATCAGCGAGCTCTGCCAGTTCTAGACCAGCACAGTAGAATGCAGAACTTCCCTTTCTCCCCATACACCAACACCACTGCCTCCCACATTCTCTACAAGAGCAGTCTGCTTCCATCTCTCCACTCTCAGTACCTATAATCCTTTCCACATGGCTTCGAAAGTGGGAGTCTGACCAGAAACAGTCTCCAAGCGGCCCACCCCACAGTCCACTTCAAACTTCTTCCAGAGTCACTGCTGACTCGCTTCCCATCAATTTCCTGCCCGCTACAGCCTAACCACACTGGTTTCCTCTTCAGCCTGCAGATGTTCCATACTCAGTCCTACACTGAAAGAACCAGTACTAGCTCTTTCTCTGATGCTTTTCCTTAGTCACATGGCCAGCTCCTTGACATCCATGCCCTTGACTCAGACCTCCAAGTAGCTGCTCCTGAGGACCCTATCCAAAGCATCTCCCTGCTGCTCACAAAATCTGTCCTAACCCACCTGGATTCTTTTTATTATAATATCAACACGGGAAATTATCTTTTGTCAGCCTTGACTTTTCTATTGTTTCTCTTGGCCCTCAGGAATGTAAGTCGTGGAAACATGGGTCTTGTCTCTTCTCTCCATCACTATTCATCCAGAGCCCAGATAGTGCCTAGACCATGGGAGGCACCAATCAATGTCTACCAAGCTAGAGAATGAACTAGCATCCATCACGGCTATCAGTGAAGTCAGAAGTTTTTCTCTTCTTTGTAGAGCCCTTTTCCTGACCAGCCAAATCTTCTGGAAGCCACTTCCTTCCTCAGCACTCACAGCTTCCCATCACAGGCCTCTGTTACCTACACCCCCGTGTCACCAAGGCATCCATGTGGCTTATTTCAGATGCCCTCTATACTCAGGCTTTCATTTTATGTCCTAAAAGAATTTGAGAAGTCCGACCATCTTTTATGCTCTAAAAGAAAGAGACTCTCAAGAAGGGCAGTGATTAAGGGAATTGTTTCTGGTTCACCTACGAGTTCCTTTGTCACATCCTCCTCCCAGTACAAGAGTACACTTGGTACAATCAAACCTTATAGCCAATCTAAGCTGCCATTTACCCAGGCTGGTAGGAAGAAGTTAAGTAGGCCTGCCCTAAGATGAGTGGGGCAGCCCTGTTTCATATCGCCAATAGGCAGAAAACTAAAGCTCCAAGCTAGTGCTCTTGCCAAGATTCCTCCACAGAAAGGTAGCTCTAGCCCAAGTGGTTTCGTGTTCCTTTAACTGTCTGGCAGCCTCGTGTCTGTTCTGTGCCAGTGAAAACACTTGTCCTTCCATCCCTCTATCTTTATAAAGCAGTACCTGCCCCAACACAGGACAGGACCAGAATCAAGTTAAGAATAGTAAAGGGGACACGTACGTACCAAAACCTTCTCTTTCAATAGTGGAAGCTGAGACCTTGAACTCTCTTGTACAAGAGAACCCCACACCATGTCCTTGAATATAACTCTTTTTTTTTTTTAACTTTCACAAAATTCTTTGGCATACCATATGAACCAGACAGCCATCCCAAGCCTCTCTGTCTATAGGCTTCCCTCCTGGGTATATCGGCTTCATTTTAGAATGCTGGGGCAATTTAGTCCATGTATCGATAGATAGGGGCTTTGAAGTCTATTTCAGGACTTCTCCGTAGACCACTCTTTAAATGTAGACCACTCTTTAAATATCCCTTAGATTACAAAGCATTCCTGTCTTGGAGAAAATGATTATCCCAAACTCCACTGAGCATAGATAAGAGTGGGATCTCCTGCAGCATAAAGGATATGTGCAAAGCAAAGCTTTATGAGCCATGCTGGCTAACTTATACCAACTCAACACAGGCTAGACTCATCTGAGAAGAGGGAATCCTAATTAAGAAAATGCCTCCATAAGATTGGGCTGTGTACAAGCCTGGAGGGTATTTTCTTAAATATGACTGATGTGAGAGGAGCCATCCCATTGTGGGTGGGGCCATCCCTGGGCTAGTGGTCCTGGGTTGTATAAGAAAACAGGCTGAGCAAGCCATGTGAAGCAAGCCAGTAAGCAGCATCCCTCCGTGACTTTTGTATCAGCTTCTGTCTCCAGGTTACTCCCGTGCTTGAGTTCCTGCCCTGACTGCCTTCGATGATGAACTGCAATGCAGAAGTATAAGCAATTAAATCCTTTCCTCCCCAGCTTGCTTTTTGGTCATGGTTTTTCATTGCAGCAATAGGAACTCTTAACTAAGACATGAACTCCTCATCCTGAGATATGTGATCAGGAGCCAGTACCACCATCACTCTGGACACAACTTTCAGTCTACCTTCCAGAAAGAACAGGGCCAGTGGGATTCACACATTAACTTCCCCAAACACACTGAGGTCCACCACGATTTTTATTATTTTTATTCAACAAATTTTATTTAGTGAATAGGTATATATGCCAGAAATTTAGATGCATTGCATTAACAATTACATTCATAATTATACTAATTGCACTAGGTAATTATACTAATAATTTTAATCAGGTTAAGTGCTCAGAAAGAGGACATGATTTTATAAGGACATATGTCAAGGGGCAGAGTCCTAATTGAGTGTGCTAGTGAGGGGCATTTTTTTATTTAAAATGACAGATGTCAGGCTGGGAGTATAATTCAGAGACAAAACATATCCCTAAAATATATGACACCTAGTTAATCCCCAGTATTGATAAAATTAATAAAGTTTACAGGGAAGCTAAATTATGGCAGATGGGTCATTCTATGTACAGAGATGCACGGGAGATGACTAAAGAAGGTAGGTGTGGTCCATCTGAAATATCAATAGACCCTTCTACTTATGACAAGGGGAATGAGATGACTTCCACTTAGAAAAGCTCCCAAGGATATTAGGTGAGGATTCAGAATGCCACAGAATTTAAGAATACCTGAATTAATAAATGCATTGATTAATTATAATATATTATTAATTTCTGTCAATTATTAATGTTCCAGGTATAATTTTGTAGGAAATTCAGAAGAATGGAGGCCAATGATTTATTCCCCCTTGGCAGACCTTCAGGAGAAGGGCTGGGACTCGGCTGGATCCTGCATGATCATTTAAGTAGAAAGAGAAGCAAAGCAGAATCAAGGCCAGGAAATCCACCTAGACCCCTCCCTTGTTTTCCCAAGTATCAACTCACTGCTCACCCCGTCTATGTTTTGACCCTCATTAAAATGTCTCTCTCCTAAGTCAGCCTTCCACCCCCATTGCCAAGGTTCCCCCTTCTTCATTGCCCCCTGAAAATGAGCTGGAAACACAGATCCCCTGGAGCTACTTATATTTGCAAGTGACATGTCTAAAAGGAACATAATTTTCCACCTAGTCTTGAGGCCAAGTATTACAAGTAGCTAAGTAATGTCCAAGAATTTATTAAACACTAGATATGTTTCTTTCCTTATGTCAGCCATTAAAAGAAGCCCTTGGAAGACACAGGCCTTTCACTGTGCAAACCTAATGTCAGTGATATCTCCAAGAAGGAAGGTACTTTCGCTAAGAATGAGATGCAATGGGTGCCACGGAAATTGAGCCAATTTTCTATTTGACTTCATTGATTTGCTTTTGTTTGGGATTTTCTTTGTTTTGTAAGAATGAATGCTTTCTGTGTGCTGGGACATGTTTTGTGTCTGGCATGTTGGGATCCTGGGACTCTTAGTGTGGTTTAGGAGAGTTCCTGAGATCAAAATCTCTGAAAAAGAAGGAAAGAAGCAAGAAGATCAGAAGAGGGTTTGTGTTCAGCCCAGTGACAGTCCTCAGTCAACTCCAGGCTGCTCGGGAGTCTGGCATTTTCCCAGCTAGTTTACAATGGGTGAGCCAGTATCTACTCGAATTCTTAGGATGCTTTATCAGGACCTCAGGAGGTTGTGTTACAATGGGCCAATTGCCTCCCTGAAGCAGAGGCAATGCCTGTAGGAGTAGAGAGCAGAACACCATCTCTATCCACATATCTGACATCTGACCTGGGAGACACATACTGGGATCCATCTACACTTTGAAAACTTGCAGAGCATCAATATTCACATAGCATATCTTTTACAGGTAAGAAACTGAAGATTGGTGAGAGTTTCTTTTGACTGCAAGCCTAGGTCACATTGAGTTCTGAATTTACAATATCTGCTTCTGTCACTGTCTAGTGGTTACTCCAAGTCGGTGGGTAGAAACTCACTCTGTGCTGCTATCACAATCCAGCAAAGCCTGACCACCCAATGGACCATCTATGACTACTTTTTTAACTGAAATAAGTAAGTTGGCAAAGATAAGAGTCAGCTGGTTTGTAGAGAGCACAGAGCTCGAGGTAAGTACAGTACCCACATATTTTCTTTTGGGGTGGAGGAGTGAAGTCTCATTCCAGGTTACATTTGGAAAGCGCGGGGGGGGGGGGGCTAATATCAGTGCTAGAACTTGTGAGTATGCTTGCCTAATCGAGCAAACAAAAATCCAGAGCACCCAATGAGGTTTGTTTTCAGATAAAAACTAATGGACATATCTGCTATGAATGTACCTGCACCATGGTTGGCACATGTTTCTGTGAACAGAGCCATGGTTGCTTATCCAGCATCTGAAGCAACCACTACTCTTTGTAGTCCTATACATTGTGAGGACAAAGACTCCATCCCTGGCTATGGGGAATTTCAATGATGCACTGGTTTTCTCTGGTCAAACTTTCTCCCATGTTGTTTGCTGGGATCTATCTACCTGTGTCTAGAATTCTCACTGGACAGTTACAGCTGAGGCTCGGAGTGTTGGCCTCTTTGCAAAGTGGTTATCACTCCGGTTGGCTGCATGAACCTGGGAGAGTGGGGTCTAAAAGGGAGGTGGACTAAAGTTTGATGCAACAGCCAACTTTATTCAGAGCATCAGGCAATTTATACTCAGAGTGTTAAGAGTTATGTGAGTTACAAGAACAAGCCACACATGGTAGAACATGTTTTTCCACAGAGGCACGTGAAGTAAACTCACTCCTATCTGCTATACCTGGGAGGAGCACAAAAACACATTCCAAGAACAATTCTGCAGTATGGAGGATCAGAGATTGCAAGACTCTTATCTTTCTTACTTGTAGTTTCTCACACAAGCTCAGAAATCTCGCACACCTTCCTTCATGGACCATGTCCTGACAGCTGAGGAGACAGACACTGGAGCTATGCCTACTCCCAATGGGAAACTAAAGCACTACTGAATATATGGGAGATGGAGGGAGGTGGAGGAAACAGATTTTTATTCATGAGGCAAAGGGTTCAAAGAGAAGATAAGGTTAGTGGGGTACTGAGCAGTCTCTTGGGTCTCTATTTCCCCAGTACTTAATTATTTCTCAGAAGACTACTCAACTTTCCTTTGTCTGCCTTAGAGAATGAGGCTCTGGATTCACTCCTGTGATAACCTCCTGTCCCCTGGCAGTCAGCTGTACCCACGGACTGTTTGTGAACCTAAACATCTGCTCCCATTTCATCTGGAACAGGCCAAGGATTGAAAAAAAAACCAAAAAACAAACAAACAAACAAACAAAACAGCTTTCCCCACAGATTCCTCATCACGAAGTTGGCCTAGAGTTTGGTCTTAGCATCCATGTGATAAGGAAGACAGGTACACAGAATCAAAATGGAGCCAAGGGACTGGGATGCCTTCCATTCCTTCCAACCTTCCAGAAGAGTCATTCCCCTTTATTACCCGGAGATTCATAAAAATGCATAAGTGAAGGCAGCAGTTTAAATAGTTTTCTTTTAGGAGTTTGGCACTAAATACATTAAATGAATTCCCTCAGCCCTTGGACAAGAGGCCATTAGACATGGGCTATTACTTGCATTATCATTACATTAGAGGGTCATTATGAAAAATAAAAGTTCTAATCAGCATGAACATTTATAAAGTGCCACGATAGGGAACATGCCAGGCTGGGGCTGTCTCAAACATCCAAACTAACCACAGTGAGTAATGACTTTGGATAAAAAAAAAAAAATGTACTAAAAAAAAAAAAAAAGGTTGAACACAAAGAATCACTTTAACAAATCCCACTCAAAGTCATTAGCAATTAAAGCTTGGAAAAAAGGAGGTCCACGCCACCTCCCTAGCTAAATGAGAGTGTTCTCTCAGCTCTGCTTGGTGAGTAGTGATAATCGTCACTCTATTTACCATCCCCCTTCAGACTCCAGATGAAAGAAGAGAGAGCTGTCAGCCTTGTAGGTTCTGGGTAGCCCTGGGGTCCTTCACAGGTGGCTCTGAGATTGATGTCAACCACAGGAGCAATATGGTAGACCCTTCCCTCCTGCCCACTGACTCGATATGTAGGCTGTAAATAGTCAGGTCAGGATTCCTAGGAATAAGGCCTCAGCAGGAGGGCCTATGCTGTGCTAGAGGCAAGGTTAAAAAATGGGCAGAGCAGGTTAGACTATCTCTGCTGCTTAAGCCACAAGGACCCTCCTATCCTTCCGGGGTGTTTTCGGATTCCTGAAGATGGGTTCTTCCCAGGCCACCCAGCAAGTCTCCTCAGACCCCTATATGAATAAACGAACATACCCTTGACCTGGAGATATCCTTGTCCCACTTCCTTGCTTCTATGTATTTGATGGTGACCTCTGTCATACAAGACAAGTATCCACTGACTCACTCCATTCATCTGTCCATTTGTCTGTCTTTCCATGCAGCCATGCAGCCATCTACCAGCCATTCATTTAGACGACGCTTCCCTCAACACAGGGAAAGACAGCATATTCTCTTCAGTGTCAACCTGTTGTCTGTCTATTTCCAGCACCTAAAGCAGATGCCTGGTGTCATTGGGCACTCGTTAATGTTTGGATGCTTGGGGACTTGTTCTATAAACAAATATCCAAGGTGTGTCTGTTGACTGGAAGAGGTCCAGGGGACAGACGGAAGATGTCTACATGGCAACCAGTCTCAAGCTCTGGAGTGATGCAAACACTGCAAGTGAACAGAAATGCCCTCCTCCCCCACTGACTCCACCCCAGAGCACAGGAACTCTTATTGCCAACATCACCACTCTCTTAGATTAAGATACATTTTCTTTGCATTGCCAGTAAAGCACTTACTGGATTTTTGCCTCGTTTTTAATGTTAACACAATATCTTTCAATTACCTACCTGCTTTATTTAAGGGCTTGAGCAGCCTTGGAGGAGGAACGGGCTCCCTATTCACCTGAACATCCTGGCCCACCCTACCTAACATGTTCAGCCGAATGCCTGGGTGTTCCTGGCCTCTCTCATTGCCTGTACCATCCATTCATTATTCAGCCCTCCAGTGTTCCAACAACGACCCGACAATGCTTTGCTGAGCCCTCACCATTCCTATTATGTTCTTTTCCTAATAAGAACAACCTCTGTTACACACATTTTTAACTTCAAATTCCTCCTCCCTCATCGTATGTGTTCAGCAACTTTAGGGCATCCTAGCTACTGTAAGTTATTATATGCTTAGTTAAACTTATTAAATTCTACTTGCCTCCAGTTTTGTTGATTTCTCTTCTGTAATGGAGTCTGGACCCCTTCACACATATTGTTTACAGTAGGCTTTGTAAATCAGCCAGGATCACAGAGCAGGAAGCCTCAGTGGAGGGTTACAAGTGGGATGGGGCATTCTGCTGAAAAATGTCCCCAGCATTTGTGTTGCAGCTCCAAGCATTTATGGTCCCATGTCCAAGGCTACCCAGCTGATTTACAGAAATAAATCTGGGGAATTTTGAACACCAGGGTTTCAAGGAGGCTGGTCAGTATCATATGTGGGCAATGATTTTCTCTGGACAGAGTGTTCAGGAATGCTGTCTGTCTCACAGGGGTGAGAGATCAGAAACAGCATCTTTCTGCCTCTAAGAATGATATCTCTTGAACTCAAGACATGCCCCAGAAGTGGCTTAGAAGTGGTTCTGGAATATTGCCCAGAGCTTGTAAAACTGCAGAAGCCTTGGAGGAACATGCAGACGAAGCTGCCAGTGTATTCGCCTAGTGTTTGCCACTAGGACCTCCAGGCTCAAGGCCAGAGAAGCCCTGCATGCTTAGCCTTGGAAGAATGAGCTTGGAGACAGAAAGTGCTAACACCTTTCCCACCCCAGGCCTGGCTCTGCAGAGACAGCTGAAAGTGGTTTCATCATCTAACTAGGCCTCTGGGGTCCCAGATGGCTTGCTGGGGCCACCTGGGGAGCTTCTCTTCTCAGGATTCATGGGCCTTTCAGCCAGTGCTGTGCAGAGAGCATGTGTGCTGTCCAGGGAGCCTGATGCAGAGCCTTCATTCCTCCTAGAAACCGAGTGTAGAAATCATTTTATTTCTGTACACATGGAGCTATTAGACTCTATGGTGGATGTTCCCATGGCTCATCTTATAGGCCCCAGAAAGGAATTTGACAGCAAGGCTGGATTGTTTCCACCTCTTCAGCTTCCTGCTGATGGCTATCCATGGCCACTGAATAGATATTTGCCAAGGTGGCACCATCTATCAGATGCTGTGCTGGAAGCAGCATCCTAGAGGGTTTAGCAAAGCCCCAAATGGTCTGATCTGAAAGCAATCACATTGTGGGAACACTGTAACTGCAAGATAGTAAGCATGTCAAGGAATGGGCAAGGGACACCAGCGGCACAGAGGTCAGGCCCCTGGCTCGTCCTCCTCGATGGGAAGTACCATAGTACTTCATAGATGCTATGAAATGACTTCAAAATGAACAAGTATCAAAGCTTGAGAGAGAGAGGCAGAAGAAAAGGTCCAGAGACAGACCATTCTGCCTGATGGTTGCTCAGAAATGGTCTAGAGTATCAGTTCTCAACCTGTAGGTTGTGACCCTGGGGGTGGACGGTGTATCAAACAACAGGAGTTGGCCTAAGACCAGCAGAAAACACAAGTTATGAAGTAGCAGAGAAAATAATTTTATGTCTGGGGAATCACCACAACCAACTAAAGGCTCGCAGCCTCAGGAAGGTTGAGAATCGCTGGTCTAGAGTGACCTGGACCCACTATGACTAACTTTCTGCAGCGCTTGGAGCTAGGTCTGGCCAATCTGACCTGCACTCTCTGAGCATTTTCTATAAAAGCTGTTTTGAGTCCTTGCAATAATAAACAGAAGGAGCAGTCTGTCTTCGACACACTTCAGCAGCCTTCGCTTAGAGGCCTCACATTAACAGGAGTTGGACTTGTCTCCACCCTTCAGAATTTTACCTGTCATCAGAAACTCTGATGGAAGGCAGTTCTCAGCAACTCCTGTTGACAAAACCCAGTCTCCCTAATCTCTGGTTTGACAGAGTCTGTTGCTTTTCATGTGATTCGGGAGCTTACTCGTATGTCTCTCTCACAGACTTAGCCAGAGAGAAGATCTTGAAAGCGTTTGTTAATTTTATTGGGCTGGAGCACTGGGGAGCACGCTCAGCACTGAGAGCTGTCTATTAAGCTGTCAGTCATGATATCATTTGCCTTTGCTGTGTTTAGTGTCTACCAAGCAGAAGCTGACAGACAGCACAAAGGGACTTTGTGAGGTAGACAACATACAACATGCTAATTAGCGTGCCACCCCCTGGTTGCCCTCCCCTATTAGGAAAGCTGTAATCATAACATGTCTTTCCATTCTTTTCTTCCAAAGCCTCGGCTAAGAGCGCTTCTATCGGATGATCCTACCTTTCTGCCCAAATGATCATGTTCCTGACCAGACTCCAGACTGCATGCAAATGGGCCCAGAAACGCTCCCTGAGACCGACAGAGCAGGGTGGTGACTAAATTCCGATGTCAACGTGACTGGACTAAAGGAATGCTCAGATAGCAGGCAAACTGTCATTACTGAGCGTGTGTGTGTGTGTGTGTGTGTGTGTGTGTGTGTGTGTGTTTCCAGAGTCGATGAGCTATGGAATCATGAGGCTGAGGAAAGAAGACTCAAACTCTCTACCCCATACACAGGCATCATTCAACCTGCTGAGGGTCTCTCAGAGCAAAATGACAGAGAGACGAATTCATTCATTCAGTTTGAGATGCGATAGCCATCTCCATCTGCCTTCAGACACTGGCACTTCTTAAGAGAAGTGCGGCTCAGACTGGGGTGGACATCATCAGGTGTACACGCAGGCACGTGTCCGCTCCTCACGCTTGAGAGTCGCTGCGATTCACACCATCAGCCACCCAGATCTCAGACTGTTGGCCTAGGCTGGTTTACACCACTAGTTTTTCCATGTTCCCCAGCTTCATGAAGATAGTTTACAATGGTGGGTCTCAACCTGTGGGCCATGACCCTTTTAGGGGTTACATATCAGATATTTCCAGTAGGATTTATAGCAGAAGCAAAATTACAGTCATGAAGTAGTCATGAAATCATTTTATGGTTGGGGGTCACCACAACATGGGAAGCTACTAAAGAGTGGCAGCATTTTGAAGGTTGGGAACCAATGGTTTATAAGATGGGACTCTTAGCTCTCCATGCTGGTGTGGTCCACTGGGGCGAGACACTGATGACTGAGTGATTTAACAAGATGTATATCAATGTGTATAAACGAACAGGACATGCAGATATCCTGTTGGTTCTTTCTCAGGAGAACACTGACTAACACAAGAAGGGGAAGATGGAGCAAGCATGAGCTGAGGGGCTCTGGGAAGCACTGTTCATTCCGCTTGCAGGAGGACTCCATGAGGCTTAAACAGCGGACTTTTTAACTACTATAGTAAGAGAGGAGAAAAGGCGCTTCCACAAGAGTTGGGCCGAGCTGGCAGAAATACCTATGTTCACACACGTGATGATTACATATATTCATTGTGGCGATTACAGTCATTACAGCAGCAGCTGCTGCTTCAGGTTCGCATTCTGCAGGGCTGCTGTGCGGGATGCTTTACACAGGCTTCGTTACCATAGCAGCTTGGCATCCCACTGTGGTGAGGCACTGTCCTCTCTATCAGGCAGATGAGAAAACAGGGCTCGAGGCTCACAGAGAGCAGAGTTGGTGTGTGGTTTAATCTTGGTCACCCAACTGGTGTAGGAGTGACCTGGGAGGCAACTATTTAGATGTGTCTCTAGAGACACGTCTCAGATGGGATAAAGTGAAGAGAGAAGTCCAGAAAAATATTTACTCTGGACATGAGCAGCAAAATCTCATGGAGTGAGATCCCAGACCCAATAAAAAGGGGGGGCGGGGGGAAGAAATGAACTGAGCACCAGAAGTTGTTTCTTTCTTTCTGCTTCCTGAACTGCAGACAGCATGTGATCCCCTGCCTCACACCCTCAGCCTGGTACAAGTAAGCCCTTCCATCAGTAGGTTGCATTGGTTGAGCATTTTGTCAGAACTACTGGAGAAGCAACTAATAGAATTGCTGTATAGCGGAGATTCTGTCCTACAGGTTCATCGCCTGCTGCTTAAATGTGCAGAATGTAAAGTTGTCCATGCTACCCCAGTGCCCTGTCCTGTTAACCATAACAGCCAACTCCCACCAGGTGGGAAGAATGGGTGCTATTATTCCCATTTTACAAGATGGGAAAACTGAGGCTCAATGAAATAAAGTGTTTTTGCATGACGTCTCCTGCTAGTATCAAGGCGTTACTTCCTATCCCTCAGAGCTTTTCCTGTAGATCCCAAGGGCCCAACCGCTTAGGGTTGTCACTGATCAAAAATGCTAAGATAAAGTCATTCAGATGATTCTCAACAGAATTTGAAAACAAAAAGAAAATGTACCACAAGAAGTCATGTGTGCAATAGGATCATTTGTGACATTTGGTATAATTTATGGAAATAGAATTTCAGGGTCATTAGCATCTGTTTTGAGATTAGCTGTGGGCACAGCTATGTTCAGTTTCTCAGTATTGTTCAAGGACATCCTGCCCCCTCACACCTGAGGAGAGCCTTCCTACCACACAGCCCATCCACCTTGGGCAACTGGCACAGTTCTGTGTGCCTCTAGGCCTCACCCCACGCTGAGGATCCTTTACCAAGTGGCTCTTTGGCACTCAGGTGCCTCCTCCCTAGAACATCCCAGTCTCAGGAAGTGTGGTGGTTTGAATAGATACAGGCACCATAGACTCTGGTGTTTGAATGCTTAGGCCATGCTATTAGGAGGTGTGGCTCTGTTGGAGTTGGTGTGGACTTGTTGGTTCCAGGAAGTATGTCACTGTGGGGAACGGCTTTGAGGGCTCCTATGCTCAAGCTCTGATCAGTGTTGAGTCCAGTCAATTCCTGGCTGCCTTAGAGTCAAGATGGTGAACTTGCTCCTCTAGCACCAAGTCTGCCTACACACTGCCATGCTTCCTGTCATGATGATAATGGACCACACCTCTGAAACTGTAAGCCAGCTCTGATTAACTGTTTTCTTGGATAATAGTTGCCTTGGTCATGGTGTCTCTCACAGCAATGAAACCCTGACTAAGACAGGCAGTTACTTCCATCAGTTTTGATGATACTAACAATGAAACTGCGAGCCCTGCCCTCTGGTCACTCTAAAGAAGCAATGGAAACCAAGTTAGGGCATACAGACACCTCAGAACCAGGTTATAGAACCCCTTAGCCTACTTAGCTCTTTGTGCAAATGACAGACAACAAAATTAACCTAACAAATGAGCAATGGAGGCCAGGGGAACAAAGGCAGGTGTACAAACTGCCAGGCTATGAGAGCTTTGTCTCATTTTATTCCAAAGAAGCATTCTCGTGCATTTTCTCTCCCTTTCCTCAGTCTGTTTTCCCCTCATCCCCTCTCCTTCCACTCCAGGGAAGTTTCAAACCTACTCAAGACAAGACTAGTTGTAGGGTAAGCATTGCCCCTTGAAACAATGGAATTCCCTCCAGGTAGGAAGCAAAGCCCCTTGTTTACCATGAGCCCTGCAGTATGCACACAGATGCTGGCTGGCTTCTCCTTCTCTGGTGGTGAGAACAGAGCAAAGGCTGTGAACACCAGGTTACCTGCCAAGCAGAGACATGTTGTGTGTTGTGTGCTGTGTGCTGTGTGCTGCGTGCTGTGTACTGAGTGCTGTGTGCTACACAATGTACTCAATGGGTCTGGGCAGGGCCAAAGGCTGAAGCTCTGGCAGATGAAGCTGCTGGAGCTGACTGGCTCTACTTCTGGGACTGTATAAGCCTGCTCTCCATCAATCAACTCAGGAGGTTAGTAGAGGACTCTGTCAGTGGCTGACCCCTGGGCTGAACTGGCCAATGTTCTCTTACTATTTGCTATTTTTATCATTCTTCCCCTAGACAAGCTGGCGTCCCAGAAATTCAACTGAAGTAACTTGTGGCAGATATAGCTATAGCCACACCCCTCTCTAATAGCCCATGCTAAGCCTATCTATCTGTTTGTCAGTAACCTTCCCTTTCTTTCCCTTCCCTTCCTCAGTGTCACGTCTGCATGGTCCCTAGCACTATTCAATTCTGCTGATGACAAGCTTGAGTTTAGGTATCTGTGGGGACAGATGATCAATCTGCTACCAAGGCAAATGGAAGAGCCTGATGTGCCAGAGATATGAGAGTGTGTTACCCTGGTGGGATTCAGACACCAGAGAGCTGACAATAAACAGGGCTAGAGATTTCCTTTCATACTGTCTCAAGACATCACAACTGAGACAGGGTAGAAGCTCTAACTATGGCCATCAAGGCCTACTGCACCCAAAACTCTTTCAGCCTCAAAGCCAGTAGGTAGCTCCACTCTGAGTCCAAAGATGTACTCTGGGTGGAGCATCTGGTCCTTGGTCATGAGAATGCATGGGGAGAGCAAGTTCTTGTTACTGTGTACAAACCTGGACATTTCTCTGAGTTCCTGCCTTGAGAGAGGCAACAGAAGAGGTTGTGAATGAGTCAGGAACAGGTCACTTCTCAGTCAGGGTGCCAGGGATACAACTGAGGACAGGTCGGGAAGCTAACGCTGACCTTTCAGAGGGCAGGTAGTTTACTAAGAGGAGTATGTTTTGGAACAAGACAGTCATGAGTTCAAAGTCTGACTGTGCTATCTAGCAGGTAACTTAGCAGAATAGACCAAACCAATGAGCTACTTTTCTGAGTTCTCTGAAGTGGCAATGTAAGTCTTAGATAGTAGAGGTAATTAGAGGTAAATAATGAAAGGCCCTAGATGGTATAGAAAGGTGGTTCTCTAAGTATGGGCTCTGGACTGGCAGCAGCAGCAGCAACAGCAGCAGCAGCAGCAGCAACTTTTGGAAATTTGGTAGACTAGCAGAGTTTTGGCCCTACATTGAACCCAAACACTTGAGAATAGTCCTGCTTTGCATTTTAACAAGCACCCTGGAAAATATTGATATACACGTCACTAAGAACCTCAGTAAATGAGAGCAGACATTCAGCAAATGCCAGCACCCCACCACCCAGCCAGAGATGAAGGGTGACCTTCTGTGCTGGGTTTCAGATAAAGCTGAAATAAGGACATGGCCAGTAGCCAGAACAGTCATGTCATAACCATGATCATTTAGGACAGGTCATTGGCAAGAGGAGGAGACCATGATGCCACTGACTTAAACATGAGCCAAGAGCATGTCCAATTCAATCTAGCCCAATAACAATTTGAGCGGTTGCTGTTACACAGTGTGATGAACTTGCCCTAAAAGCAAGCACTGTCTACACACGGATAGAGTCAAAGCTAGTTAAACATGGGCAGCTACATCTATTTCTTTAGGGCTGCTGTCCTCTAGAGCAGTGGCTTTCAACCATGGCTGCACATTAGAACTATCTTGGGAGCTTTGAAAGCCACAGACACCCAGGTTCCCCCTCTAGACAAATCACATGCCCATGCATGTGGAGGCGGTAGGACATAGGCATCAGTAGTCACTAATACTCCCTGCGCGACTCTAAAGTGCAGCCTGAGGCTTTGCGCCAAGGAATCAGGAGCGCTGGCCTGCCATGCCGGAAGCCTCAAGCAGCCAGGTCAGAGCCCAACCACTCATGGTCTCCATTCACATTCCTCTGGACTTCGGTCTAGACGTTCTCATTGCACAGGTAGAAAAGCTGCTCAAACAGGAAGTCACTGGGACTCCACAGAACTCTTAGAGAAGGAAAGGGCAAATATTTTGACTCCAGTATTGTAGACTGAAAAAAAATAGCATCACTTCTTGAGATCGAAAGAGGTACTGAGAAGCTTGCCTGGGGTGGAGGTACTGATCTAAGACTTGGATCCCTGGCTGAGGACCTCTACAGTGCAAGCCCCTTTCTACTTCCCCTGACTTTCTACCCTTCTGCGTGCAATGTTTCCATATGCCATACACTGAGCACCTATTGGGCAGTCAGCACTTGTCACCAATAGCTCGTCCTCAGTCACTGCATTGCCATAAGGTTGAGAACACCACACTTTACCAAGAGAATGCACGGGTCCAGAGAATAGCCCCATTTCCGTATACCTCAATTGTAACAGATCCAGCAAGCAGTGGACCACCTGAGCCTTTTGTTCTAAGTACAGTGCTCTGCCCATGATACTTCAGTGCCAGTGCTGGAGAGAGGCCATGGGAAAATACCAACACAGCCTCTTAATACTGACCCATCACAATAAAGTAAGTGGAAGCCAGAAAGAAGATTACCATTTTGGACTTTCTAAGACCTTTTCTATAAGGTCTGACCCAGCCAGGAGCAGAAGAGGTTCTTAAAAGCCATGTTGACCTTAGTTGTGGGGAGAAAAGCCCAGGAGTGAGAAATGGTTTAAAGAAAGCCCATCAGAGGAAGGCTCTACACTTTCATGACCAACTCACTTCTAAAACAGGGAGTGGCAAAATTTTCCAACTCTTGGTGAATTTGCCTTCGGGTTGGAGGTTCCCAATGATGAGTTCATACCTACACGGTGTTACTCAGCCTTGATCTCCACACTCCTCTCTTGCAGCGCTACCCCAGGGTATCCCTCCAGGTGGAATCTGACCCAGGACCCAGGTCTCTCTCTGATCTTTGCCTTGATATATGGATCAAGCACAGAAAAATATTTCATGGAAAATAGTCTTAGAAAGACAATAAAGATGGTTTCCTTTTTGGACTTGTCCCTGTTTCTGGTTGCAAGATGCACTGTCCTCCTTTTAAGCACGTGCATCTCGAGAGAAATCTGTAGTCTGTGGTTTGGAATAGTGACGAATATCCTATCTGCAGCCTAATGCATACCAGGCCATTAGACCTTATTCCTATGGAGGTATTTCAGCTCTCTGAGATTTAAGCAATGGTAAATAATTTAAAGGAAGGAGTTCTTTAGCCAAAGGGTCTGTGTGGTTGTTAGTCTTGATTGTCAATCCAATGAGACTGAGCGATGAGTAGGGAGAACACAGACAAACATCTGGGTGTGTCTGTAAGAATTCAACCAGCATGTGGGTCACATGGACCGATGGATGAAGACCTGCCTTGAGGGTAATGCCACAATACACTGAGTCCCTAGATGAAACAAAGCAGAAGAAGGTAGCTAGTCAGGGCAGCTGAAGTTTCCTGCTATTTGTTTCCTGGCCACCATCCGATGATATGCTCTGTTTTACTGTTCTCTCTCCTTGATTTTTTTTTCCTGGCTTACCATAGCCTAAAGCTAATTGTACCATTTGATTATGGACTGAAACGTCTAACAGCACAGGAGGGAATAATTCCTCTCCCCTCTGATTTGTTTATCTGTGAATTTTGTCACTTCAGTGGAAGTCTGAGCAACACAGTGCTGTGGTTTGAATGTGAAATGTCCCCATAGGTACTTGTTTAAACAAAGTAGTCTCTGATGTAAAAAATGTATAGTCAGCAGGGAATCATGGCTCATACCTATAGTTCCATCATTCAGAAGGCTTGGTCTATTTAGCAAGTTTCAGGTCAGCGGAGGTGACATAGTACTGGCCTGTCTCAATAACAAAACAAAGCAAAAAGCAAACAACCAACCAAATGAACAAATAAAAAAAAAACCTCAAAATTAATAATAGTTAAGATTACAGTCTAGGGAAAAAAAAAGCATATCCAACCCAGAGATATGGCACGTAGGGGCTAAACTGTGAAGAAGGAAAAGAAAAAGAACTATTATTCCAGAATGTAGTCCATGATCCTCGAAGGCCTCATGGAAGATGTCATCAATGAGCTATTCTCAGAAGGATACTCTAGAAGGATGCAGGTTGGGAGGTTGAGGCTGATGAGAACAAATATGTGGAACTCTCTCTTTGCTCCTGATTACAGAGATGTCGCTCATCAATAGATTTCTGTTCATAATAAATCATCTTATTGCCATTACAAGGCCTGGTCATGGCTTGTGATCATTAATGAAGATAAATAAGTAGTTCAACTTGTAATATAATCTAGAGACAGCAGTCTATGCTTATGGCAAATAAACGGTTTCAAATAGTCTCACACTTCAGCCATTTCATTTATAAACTGACTTAAGCTATTTCTTTAATGATCTGCCATATTTTCTGCCACCCATAACTCACATCCTACTTCTGAAATTAAATCTAGCTATCCCTGTTCCATCCATCCACAACACTCTCCCTCAAAACCTAGGGTAAGACTAGCATTCATTTTCCTGTCAAGATAATGCCAAGGGAATTTCTTCACTTCCACTCAGTTCTTAGAACTCTCCACGGATGTGGGGCAACACATTGTTTACCAAGGAATGATCCAAGGCTATAAGAGGACAGTTGATTTTTCCCAAGTCCAATAGACAATAAATAAATCTAATCAAGAGGCCGACTGCTGGCTCTTTGATTTCAAACCTGAATTCTTTATTTATTTTCCATTTCTAAGATTTGCCTTATATGTGGGAGTATATATGCCTGCTTATATGTAAGTGTACCACACACATGCAGTGTGCTGGCACTGACTAGAAGACAGCATAGGCTCTCCAGGAATAAGAATTATAGAAAGTTGTAAACAGTCACATGGGTGCTGAGAATTGAACTCAAGTTCTCTGGGAGAGCAGCCAGTGCTCTTAGTCCCAAAATCATCTCTCTAGCCCCTAACCTGGAATTTTTCACAGCGCTGTCATTCAAGCTTCTACCTGGTTAAAGTCAAGAAACCAAACCAAATAACAGTAATAATGATTAGAATTCAGTAGTGCATGCCATCTTACTTAGTCTATGCATGGCCGATAAACACAACTCCTCCCACTTTACAGGGAACGTTCAAGTTCAAAGAACTTAAGTCACTTTCTCTGGGACACAGCTGTAGAGTTACTTTTGCATAATTCCAAAACTTGCCCCCTTAGCAGTTTCATCTTAGTGCTGACTTACAAAAGCGGCAAGGAACAAGAGAGAAAATTCTTATTGTTGATGCTTCCAGGATTACAATGAGGCAGGGTAACTCGGGGTGATAGATGCACATCATCTCTAGCTATACTTATAACTGTGTCTATAGAAAGAGCTATATATTCTGTATATGCTTTTAATTATTAGAGCTCTGCATACTCTTTTTAATTATGGGAACCCTGCCATCTATCCATATGTTTCAGGACAGTGGGTTGATAAACCTAATCAGATTCACTCTATTTAATAAGCACGGGAGGAACTGCTCTTTAAGAATGGAAATGGCCTACCTTCTGCCTTCTTGGAACTAAAACCCATTAAGTCCAAAATAAATAGTGACTAATTCATATATGTACAATAAAATAAGATCACATCCCACCTCTCATTTCCTCCCTTCATTCTCCCTCCAATATGCCCCCCTCCAACGTCATGTCCTCTGTTTTTGTTTTAAATAACTCACTAAGGCAGTGAGTGCTGCTGTTTATGTGCAGGCATGTAGAGCCATCCACTGGAGCATGGAAAGACTACCCAGTTGCCACACTCTCAAAGAAGAATGATTCTCCCTCCACCAGCCGCTGCCCTCTGCCATAGCTCCTCACTTGACCTTGTGTGGGCCTTGGCTGGGTAAGCACAGCTCCTATGAGTTCATTTGTACAATAGCCATGTCCGGAGCACAGTATTTCGTAGTGCTCCTCTCTATCTGCTGGGTCTTCAGTTCTTTCTCCCCATTTCCAAGCTGTTTCCTGAGCTCTATAAAGGGGTGGTAAGAAAAGAGATGTCCTGTGAGCACTCACAGTTGCTTACTTTCAGCAGGTTGAACAGCAACAAGTCTGTATTAACAGTCAGTACCCATTGCAAGAAGCCTCTCTAACCAAGACTGGAATCAGCATAAATATTTAGATAAAAGCATACATATTTAGAAGGTAGTGTGACAATATGACTATTTAAAAAAATGTATCAGAAGGTTCTGCCTTAGAACCTATGACCTCTCTCAACATGATTTTAAAATTCTCTCCTGTGGAATGGGCCTCAAATCTAATGGAGAGAACAGCTAGTTATCCATGTATTAGTCTCTCCACTATTCTATTAGCAGGTCTGTACTGTATGTATCATGCAGATACAGCTCTGCATACACCTATAGATGACCTTTTCTCCCCAGCAGCATGCATACCACCTTCTAGCAGTATTAAAAAGAACAATAGCGAGAGAGTTTCATGGTCAGTTCAAGGTTGCTTTCTTTATGTCCTGCAAATTGTATGATGATGACACTCACCACCTCCTTATGATGGCCCATCAAGAGCAATGGAAATAATCTGTATGTTTGGTTGCCTCTGTGACAATAACTCATAAGAAGGTAGCCCAACCCTTTCTTGAAGTAATTCTTGTTCACAGCGAACCACATCCTGGGGCAAAGGATGCCATATGTTGCTCATTCTTAAGTGATCTTATATTCACTTGGCAACCTTCTTTTTACAAAGCAACTTAGAAAATTATTCATCAACTATTATGGAAGGGGTCACTGCATGCATTTTGATGAATATGATGTTCCCTGATGGATTAGGGGAATGACAGCTCATACATCCCTGGAACTGACAGCTCTTCTCCATTCTTTCCTCTTCCTCCAGCCCAGCTCCACAATGATGAACAGTATTGCCTGCAGTATTGCTTCATGGCTTCTGTTGAATTGAAAAAAGCCTACAACAGCGAGGCTGCTTAGCAAATGTCAAGCTCTCTTACACTAAGATACTGGCCAAATGATAACACACCCACCCACCCCCACCCCCCACCCCCCGTTTTCAAAGAGATCCCATTAAAAACCCAAGATTTCTCAGCTTTGGCACAGGGTAAATTTCTATGGAAACATTATTTATGGGATATAGCTCTGTGTCATTTACATGGGCCCATGAGTCCCACACATGGTTGAACTTTTTAAGGAACCAGTTGGATAGGGCAGAGTCTGGAGACCAGTCCTGACTTAGAGAGAACTGCTCGGTCTGATGCCAGCTAGAGAACAAACTCGGCCAAGCAAGAGATAGACAGGCTGGGGCAGACAGGGCTGTGCAATCACAACAGAAAGATCTGCCCCATGTTCAGATGGGGAACATTCAGTTGAATTCAAGGCATAAACACATAATAAGGAGGCAAGGATATAAAATCATCTTCAGTGCTCGCCTGAATATCAATATTATAATTGATGCTGAATAAGTGGGAATTCAGAAGTAAAGTCATAGGCTAGAGTTCCCAATGTTATAGATCTGGGACTCCAAATCAGATGAGATTAACTCCAAAAGCATGTGAGTTGCTCTTATATCTCTAACAATGATCGGTTACCCAATGATTAGGCGTAGGAATCATGAGATACCTCATGGAAGCTCTGCCACCTCTAGGTCCAAATTGTAGTCAGACATGTTCTAATGCCTACCCAGTGGGCTGAAGCGATTCTATTAAGGGCTGACACCACTTTCCCACTTCTGGAGTGACCATGTCAGTTTTTCTGCCCGTCATGGAGTGCCTTGGATAGTATGTCTTACTGCTGCCTTCTGAGTTGTCCCAGCACAGTCTACTGTTGTTTGCCTCCTATACTATGACCTATAAATACTTTTAGAACTAGCAATGGAGGAAAGATACTGGCTAACCCATATCTACCCCTTTCTTGGAGTCAGCCTTCATACACTAGGAGAGGCACTCAGATTTTCTTAACTTATAGTCTTTGGTATGATTGGACCCTTGGTCATTGATTTACCAAGTGCTAGCTATCTCTGGAGACATCTTTGGTATAAAACAACATAGCCTGGGTACATATTAGATCTGTGTCTGTAATTTCACTGAAGAATCTGACCTCTGTTTTATTTCAAAGTCAGCAAAACCAAGGCAACATCTTTGTCCAAGAAGCACATTAAGAATGAGCTCTAACTCCACATCAGAATCCTTCAATGCTGACATCCCCAAACACATCCAAACCACCTTTCAGCATAGGAGCTCAGTTGGAGGAGGTTCCTTCAGTGGACTAATGGGTAAGTTCTACCGTCTCCAATGAGGACAGATCTGTAATTACTAGGGGCAATCAGGGGCCACCTATCGCTATTAGTTGAGTGGCTTCACTAATGTGATGTTTTGGATGCCCTTTGCTTTTAACCATATACTTGAGAGAAAGAAATCAATTTTAAGAAATATAAAATTGTTATCAAAAATAAATCCTGTCCCTGGGACATGTGTTCCATGCTACACTTTCATGTTGACCCATTTAACTCCCGTGAGACCAATAAAATGTTCTTTCAATGTTTAACTTTCTAGCAAAAGCCAACCACACAAAAGCTCCCACAGGGCCAAAGTCAGAACCTGGGTCAAAGACACACTAACCACCTCTCCATGTCTAGTAACCAGCAGAGACCAGGCCTTAGGTCACCAATCCCACTGTCTATGTGGCTTTTCCTATCCCAGCGCTTCCACCTATAAATTGTACAGTGCAGAAAAATAATCTTGTCTTCTTTTTCCTCCCACAATGCTGGTTTACTAAATATTCTTAGAAATATTTATGCATTAAAAGTGAGGTTACATGTATTAACTTGAAAAAAAATCAGAGGACGTTACATCTGACCTACTTATCAGTCACCTTCAAAAACAGAAACAAAAGGAATTAATTATTTAAGTGCCATTGGTGAAGTCATTGAAATCAAAGGAAGACATTTTCTCCTCCTCGAAAGTGAGAAGTCTTTGACATCCCTACTTGGTTGTGAAACTTCAAACCAACATGATGAGTTATGTGAGCCCGCCATGCAGAATAGCGATATGTATCATAATTGCAGCTCTCTGTGTGAGCTATCTATCAGGAACCTTAATGTAATTGCCAGACTGAACCCTAATTCATCTCTGAGAGAAGCTTATTACTTTTGGGGGTGTTGTATCACCTGCTTTTAAATCACACACAAGTATGGCTGCAATGATCTATTTAGTCTTCAACATTTTAAATGGCCCTGCTTGTGTCTCCATTAATTCTCCATCTGTTGCCAGTTTAAACAAGATACTGGTCAATTGTAGAGCAGTTTTTGTGCCCTGTATGCTAGCTTGCTCTCCAACCTCGACCTCGTTCCTTTCAGTTCCTTCTCAGCTACCAAATGAGATTCCTAAAACAAACCAATGTTGTCTGTGGGACGTTCTGCTGAGAGGCTATGGGGCAGCTTACTGTCACTCGAAGAAAAAGTCATAGCCAGTCTGCAGCATCTTCATCTCACACTGACGATGCCATCAAAAAGCAGAACGGTAGACCACAGTGGAAGTGGTTGAAACCAGGCTAGAAACTAGCTCAAGAACTAAAGCTTGTATCCTGTCTTTCCACTGTAGTCTACAGTACTGATAACTCCTCTCAGAATACAGAGGAAAAGAACAGAACTGTCAGGACAAAGAAAATAATCAGTGAAGATCACAAGCAATTCAACAGACCCAGTGTCAGGATGGAGACTGTACCTAAGGAACCAGCAGGGTCAAAATGGCCTAAGAATTATTATGAAGAAACATCTTTAAAACTCTAATTCTTAATAACCTGTAAAAATTGGGGTTTAAAAGACAAAATATAACCTAATAACTACCCAAACAGGAAATATAAAATAAATTTGCTACCTGTGATGTTCAGTTTGGGTTGTTAACTTGAGTGGCTCTAGGGTCAAATAAGAAACACACCCCTCAGAAAGGAGTGGGTAGTAAGGATATTTCCTGACAGGGAAAGACCACCTCACACACACACACACACACACACACTACTACTCCAGACTTGGCCTGAAGGAAAAGCTGTTCTGCCTTTGGCTGTCCATCTTCCCTTCTTGCTGTCAAGCACATCTGTGGTACTGCTGTCATCATCACCTTCTGTTGATGTTGTAACCTACCTTCTTCAGTGTTCCTATGTAAACTGAATAATAGCATCTCTCTAGGCTCCATCCCATCCCTCACCTCTCTTGAGCATCAGATTATGAATGCTAAGACACCTAGGGTCATGCACTGAGCAGCTACCAGATTCTCAGCATCTCCAATGTGAGGTAGCTATTGTTGAACAACTTACCCTGCATCGTGCAAGCTAATTCCCTCCCCCCTTAAGATACATCCATTCTATCAGCTCTGCTCCTCTGAACAGCCTTGATGAAGAAATGTCATAGATATGGAAGCTGACTGCCCTGAGCATTCCCCACTTTGGTACATTGAGTACCATGGTGTAGGTACATCAAATTTTGGAAGGCAAAGTAGTTATGACCCAACAGAAATATGACAAGTAAGTTCATTTATGAAAGAACTGGAAAGATCACTGTTATTCTTTGACCCTCAGAAAGTAGAGCCCAGATGTGCTCATCTGGTGGTGGTTTAAAAAGGGATCCAGGAGCTTAACTTAGTCCATTGAACTTAGTTCAAACAAATCAAAGAAAAACAAAGAGTGTAAGGGGGGAGAGGAGGTGTGCTGTGGCAAGACCTTACCTCTGAAATCAACTAGCCCCAGAAACCAAACATTACTTTAAACTGTGCTAAAAACTGTGCAAGTCAAAATGTGGTTTCCTTTTAAGTACAAAGCACCAAAATCTAACATAAAATAGGTGCCTCTAGCTCCCCAGAAAAAAAAGGTCCCAGGACCCCTTAGCCTGAGTCAGGGCTCTGTCCTCCTTCCCTATGACCCCTGAGCTCCTCTGCGTTAAAGTATCTGCATTGACCCTGTACATTAAATTTGTTGGCTTAGTCAGGGTCACTATCGCTGGGAGGCAACACCATGACCAAAGCAATTTGGGGAGGAAACTTATTTGGTCTATACTTCTAATTCATAGTCCATGAATGAAGGAAGTCAGAACAGGAACTCAACCATGGCAGGGACCAGGAGGCAGGAGCTGATGCAGAGGCCATGAAGAAGTGCTGCTTACGGGCTTGCTCTCATGGCTTGCTCAGCCTGCTTTCTTTTAGAACCCAAGACCATCATCCCAGGGACAGGGTCAACACCATCCACAATGAGCTGGAGCCTCTCGCACTGATCACTAATTAAGAAAATGCCATAGGCCTGCGCCTTGTGGAGGCATTTTCTTAGTGGAGATTCTCTCTTTTCAGATACTTTAGCTTGTGTCAAGTTGAAAAAAATATATCTAGCCAGCATACTTGTTTCATGTTTTATTTGGCATTTGAAGAATGCAAGTCTCTAAAGAAGCAGCTATTTGTGACTCTTCTACAATATAGTGGTATATACTTTGTAATTATAAATGTCTATTTCAATGTGAATAAGAAGAACATGGGTGTTCTTTCAGTAACCCTAGGGGATTTCCTTAAGAAAATAGCTATGAGTCCTGCACAGAACTTGAAGGTAGAGGTCCCAGAATCTTCAGGTAACACCTATCCCGAACATCCATGAGGAGTCCTTCAAGTCTCCTGAAGACTTTACATGGCAAGCCACACAATGGATATCACTGCCTGTCTCTGTCTCTCTCTCTATCTATAGAGATATATAGAAATAGATTAAAGATTTATTTATTTGTGTAAATACATTGTCATTGTCTTCAGACACAACAGAAGAGGGCACTGGATCCCATTACAGATGGTTGTGAGCCACCATATGGTTGCTGGGAATTGAACTCAGGACCTTTGGAAGAGCAGTCAGTCACCATGAATATATTACAGCATGAGTGTGGAAGCCCCATCAAACACTGGCATCCTCACCACAACTCTGAGAATTCATCATTACCATCCCTAGAAAGCAGAGGAGAAGACATAGGTAATATAACATTTCCAAGTTCACGTGAATAGAGCTTTCCTGGTTTTCTTTAAATGTTAAGACCTGCACTCTGTCCCCCTTTTTTGGTCCCAATCCTGTTCCAAGTCAGAAAAGCCAAGTCAGAAACAGTCATACTACGGCACACAGGAATTTTATCTTCGGAGCAGCCCAGCTCAGCATCTCTCCAAGCGAGGCGCCTCACCACTGCCATTCAGTATGCTGTAGGCAGGCTTCACATTCACTGTACATTAGGCAGTTTAGTTTACCAGAAGAACGCTGTGTCCCCTTGATAAATGGGCTCCTGGTTGCATTTACATGAGAGGGGGACTGGAGAGCAGACTTCCTGAGCATGATAAGGGGGCTCAGCAATGCATCACACCCAGTGTGGGCAGGAAGAAGTCGAGACTGATAAATGAGGCTCCAATGGGAAAGGCTCCTGGAGCCTCCGAGCTTTAACACACTAGACCCAGCTGATCTAGTGCCTGATTAGGGGTTCAAGAACACACACTCATTGAAGATCCAGCCTTTTATACAGTCATCCATCTACCAGCAATTGCCTGAGCATCTTGTTTGTTTGAGAGCTTGGCAGATGCATAAGGATGGAAAGGAGACAAGGCCTTTCCCTTAACCCACCACCAAATAATGATGACAGCAATTATCGTGCACTTAACTATGCTCGCCCATGTTTCCCCCTTTGCATTCTTGGTCTCAATGAGTCCTGTGCACTTCTGTGAGGGTAAGGCACTCTTCCCACTCAAAGAACAGCCAACCTAAGACCAAGTATCTCAGGTCATTATAGGTTCATAGGCCCAACGTCCTTATGGCTATTTTTTTTCTCCAAACCTAAAGACAATTGAGGCTACTGTGGCACACCATGCATCGGCCGTTCTTCATGCTTTGTTTATTTTCATGTTAAAATATGGCTACAGTAGCCTTCCCATTAGCGTCTCAAAAGTCTATAACTAGCTCAAAAAGAATTTAAAAATATATAAATTGTACAAGTGTGTTCAATACCCACATTGAGTTCAGCTCTGTCTAACAGCAGGGGCACTGACATGGCTCTGGTGTGTGCAGATGCTTAGAATGATAGGTTTGGGCTAGAATAAGATCTAAGTACCCCAAGCTTTTCAAACATCAGCCTCCTAACTGCAGAAGCACTATTTACTCCTCCTTGTGGAGATGGGAATTCACTAAAAGCCATGAATACATCTGTGAGACTCGCTCAGGTGACTCTCAGGACCCCCTCCCCCGAAGTTCCTCAAACCCTTCCCATGCCAAAGTCTGTGAGCTGGACACTATACTTTTACCCACATAGACTGATTTTCCTTTCTGTATTCATATTTGGAGCCATATAGACTATAGAAAGAAGCTCTGGTGATGGGCTACTCAGGCAAAGTTTAACGGCAGAGAATTCTGCAGGCATGAAGGAAGAAAGGAGAAAGCCCCATTTCCTCCTGAATCAATAATATGGCTGTTTTCTCGGCACCAAAAGGAAGGGGAACTCATTTGTCCCGTGGCCCCCACCCAGTGCAGCCTAGTTCCAGGTTCTCTGATAATATTCTTGCTTAAGTCCTACCACGTACAAAACCAGAGCACTATAACATTTTTATAATCTATAATATCCTGCTCATATAATCACAAACAACCCCTTTAGAAGCCTTTTCTTAAATGACCTAATGCCAGGGTACAGTGTGACACCATTCCAAGCAAGAACTATAGTTAATACATTATCTCATTACTCCTAAAACTGGCAGAAGCCAAATAGGTACCAGTGGGTGGTGATTCCTGGATTGGCTATCTCTTTGCCTGTTCATACATTGACCTTACGGCACATCTATTTCAATCTATTATCATACACCTATCTATTTACAAATGGAGTTGTCTTAATTGGGAGAGCTTAATGTTGCTTAACCTACTGGGGGCACATGGATTTCTTAGGAAATCTGATGACAGCCTAACCTAGAAAATTATACAGATGAATGTTTTCATCCACATTTGCATAAATTTCCAGGCAGTTAGGAAGCCACAGGTTAAGAGCTCCTGTGATGAAGCCATTATTTATTAAAGCAAAGAATCCTATCACGGAGCGAATTTTTGCTCCACAATTGTAACACACAGTTATTCCTAGAGGGCTTGCCCTTATAATAGTAATTATCATTAAAATGAGACGGTGCTAGAGTTTGGCTACCAGTGTCTATTGCTAGAACTTTTGTTTCATGATATCTTCCCTCAACCATTTATACATTGTAATTAAGCCCATGAGTTCTATAACAAAAATAATCACAGGAATACAAACAAGACTTGCTCTGTTTCCAGGACTGTTCTAATTTCTTAGCACATAGCAACACATTTAATGCCCATAGCAACACCACAAGTTCATCTGATTCTCATTCCACAGGTCCTGGAGATTATCCTGGTCCTATCCATAAGGGGGCAGGGCATCACTTTCTGACTGAGCAATTCAACTGAGGTAGGGCCTAGGGGGTGTGTCTACTGACAACCTCTCATCCTGGCCCCTACAAAACTTTGTTCTTAGCACTTCTCTGGCTTGGCCACTGGTGGCATGTCTGTTACAGGTCTAAATAGCAGTGAGTTTACAACATCTTTCTTTCTGTGACACATGCCAGAATATCTACCACTGCATACGAATGATACAATTAAACTAAAATGCTTTGAGACTTCACCCAGACTTTGACCTGAGTTAACCGTACCCTCAGGGTTTTGTATTCTACATCATCAAACCCTCATCTGCCCCACTGTCTTTCTGGTTTAGATGCTAGGTGGTAGAGGCGGCTTATTCTTCAAAGTTCAGAGATGGGAGCTGTGAACATGTCTGTGACGGTTAATCTTGACTGTCAGTGTCATCAGACTTAGATGTACCTAGATTATTGAAGTATACTGTGGGAAGATTAGCAGAGAACTAATGGGAAAAGACTTACCCAGTCTGAATGTCGACAACCCTCACCCACACACTGGGGCTGGATAGAATATAGGCATAAAAGAGTAAGCCTCCCTCTAGCACAGGTATTCATACACAGCATTCATATTCATATTCTGTGCATATATCTCTCTGGATACCTCTCCTCCCTCCCCCATCAAACAAATCAATTTGGTTCTTCATGCCTTCTCCACATGATGAAATGAAGCCTCAAAATCTTTGGGCCACAATAAATCTTTCCTCTCTTAAGTTGTTTCTTAGAAGTATTTGATTGCAATGATGACAAAACTAACTCAATGTCTGTAGAATTAGATTTTTCAAAACCTACTTTCAAAAGGATTCTTAAATACTTTAACCTCTGTCTTTACCCATCAGAGGTAGGGAAAAGGAGGATGTGGACAAGTTTTGAAATAGTTCTTTGGGGCAATTACCATCTCCATTGTTAGGATAGCAGCAGTTTAGTTAACACAAATCAGCAACTGCAGTTTGATCTAGAAGAAACTTCGAGGCTCTGTCAATTGGCCTGAGTCCACAGAAGTGGCAAGAAACCACTACAATACCACCAAGTTCTTTGGTACATTTTGCTCTCTAAGAAGTCATGACAAATGATGATCAGCAAGCAAAGAGGGCAAGGTGACCCAATGCCACAGTGTCCTCAGTTAAGATCAGTGTCAGCAAAGCCCAATGAAGACCAGCAAAGAGTAGCAAGGTGAACCAATACCATACAGTGTCATCTCTTGACTGCTGGAATATATTTATACCCTCTCCAAGCATCACAAGTTGTCTCAAGCATGCACTCTAGCAAAACATCACATGCTCTTTTCCATGGCAGCTTTCAGAAAAACACCACACATCTGTTCTCAGCAAAAACACCTTCTCATAAGATAGTTTCCAGCAAAACATCACATGACACTACTGAGTCTCCAAAGAAATAAGAAATTTCCACTTCAAATGTCCTAATAGACACTGGCTGCTACTTCCAAAACCACTCCCTGCCTTCCTCATCTGAGAGCCAAGACTCTTCACACTGCTTCCACTCCCAGTTCCCATTCCCAGACAGATACATCAAGTGCAGATATGGGTTCCAGGCTTCCTCCCTCTTCCCTCTGGCACCTTAGTTTTGTGTAGTGTTAGGTTTGAATTCACACAGGTTCATTAATGGTCTAAATATCCTAAGCAGCTAGGATTGGAGATGTGCACTACTGGCTATGTTCTTTCAATTTTGTTGGATGAAACAATCATAGGAATATTCAATCTGTCTACCACCATGGTGCCCCAGCTTCTTGACTGTCTCTACCAGTCTCTCTTTTCCCATTTTGGTTATTTCTGTGGTCATACATCATCATTATCAACCAATGGAAAAGCCCATATGTTTTTTTCCAATTATTCAGTGTCAATGAATTTCTTTTGCCCTCTCTCCTTTCATTCAATCCTTTTACCCCAAGGGGACCTCCAGCACCCTGGTCCCCTTTGATCTGGTCTCTCTCTTCCATGCTCTCATTGTCATCTTTTGTTAGTTACATACAGGAATGAGAAAGCTTTCCCTAGAATCTTTCTTCTCACCCCCTGCTCTTCCACCTTCCCTCTCTACAGTCAGGAAACAAAGCCTAGGGGGACCCCAAGCTGGGGCTCATGTACATGAGCCTGGAGACCAGAAAGCAGAAGGCAATGGCTGTGCTTGATATGCACAATGAACCCAATCTCATGGGTCCTCCTGACAACCAGGCACCCCAGGTCACATGTGCCCATTTGACACCTTCCTCTCTCCTCTCAATCCTACCTCCTCAATTCTCCCTCACAGCTGGTAATGTGGCCTGGCCCACTTTGAGGAAAGAAAGCAGATGAAATCAAAGACCTGACAATCTCAACCTCCAGGTCTTCTACCTCACTGGGAGCTACCTTCCCTTCTCGCTCCTGAGGCCACATTAATGCCTTGATTGGGACTGTGAGTACATCCCTTTTGTTCCCTCATAGACTTTCCCCGTATACGCCTGACTATGTTACCTAGAACCATGCCTCAAATTTGATCTGAGCTAAGGCATACATTAGAATGTGAGATTATCAAAGGCCACGGTTCCAACTCACTTCAGCCACTATATCTCACTAACTCTGAAAGTAGATTTTGTGTACAGAGGCCAGTAATTGCTTCCAAATGCTGTGCTCAGGTAGCCATTTTGTGGCTTGAATGATATAAGTACTTGGGTTTTTTTGTTCTTTGTTTGTTTGGTTTTTGTTTTGTTGTATGTTTTATTTATTTATTTTTTGTTTGGGGTGGGGGGTGGAGTTAGTTCCTTAGAGTTCTGGAAGCTAGAAATCAAAGATCAAGGCCTTTCTTGCTGTGTTCTGAATGGATCATACCTTATTGCATGTGGGAGATAGAAGGGGAAGGAAGAGGAAAAAGGGAGAAGGGAGGTAGAAAGTGAGAATGAGGGAGGGGTAGAGGGGAGACATTTTGTTTGTTTGTTTGTTTGTTTGTTTGTTTGTTTTGAGGCAGGGTTTCTCTGTGTAGCCCAGGCTGTCCTGGAACTCACTCTGTAGACCAGGCTGGCCTTGAACTTGCTGATCCACCTGCCTCTGCCTCCCAAGTGCTGGGATTAAAAGCATGTGCCACCACTGCCCAGCAGGGGGGGTCATTTTATCCTGTAAGGTCATTAAGCATATCAAATTAGGACTCTCCCCATATAGGGTTAATTAATTAAGCCATTGACTATTTCATAAAAGCCCTGCCTCAAAAATAAAATCTGTGACTGAGATTAAGAGTTCTGATTTGTTTGGGATGCATATGACCTTCCAAAATTGACCTGGAAACATATATTTAACAGAGTTAAGATATCAGGACCTCAGTAAGGGCTGAGCTATGAACACTGTCTTTGAAGAGGAGTTGGGGGGTTTGCATAGGCCTGGGAGGGAAGTAGGTAGAGCCTTTCATGTTTCTGCCCTTCATTCATGAGAGGACACAGCATCCAGTCTCACCCAAGGATGCAGCAATAAGGTACCATTTTAGGAGCAAAGGGATCAGCTCTGGCCAGACATCAAATGTAACAGCACCTTGAAAATGAACTCTCCAAATGCAAACATGTGAGCAGTAAATTGTTGTTGTTTGCAATGCTACAGAGACTCGAGTGTCTTGTTATAGAAGTGCAAGCAGAATAACACACAGATGACTTCACTGAGTTTCCAAAGCTCCATGACAAAGCTAGCCAATTGTGACTCTGCACTCTGCAGCCCTGGAGACTGCAGATTTCTGCACTAAAATTGCTTTTAAAAATATTTAAAGGCTGAAAAGGGGAAAGAGGAACAAAAAGAAGAGGAAGAATCTATGCTCCTGGATGTATGCCCAGAGTTTCTCCACCCTCAGACAGACATTCTTCCCATGTGACCTCCCTGGCACGCCCTCTCCCTGCGTCATTAATACCAGGTTTCCAGCCCATTAGGGGAGCTAATACGGCACTTAGAAAGCGCTCTGGAGGTTTGTGCAGCAGAATTTTCTAAGGATCCATTTCTTCGGAGGAAAGACATTCTTTATTATCTAATAAAATAGTTATATTGTGCATCAGGAGTCCATGATTCAGCTAGCATGATTCCATTAGCGGTTACAGCCAACCTGTGCCGTTCTTCTATAGTGTACCAAATGATCTTACCCTCACATACATCCACTGCATTTTGCTGCCTTTAAAGCTAAGCAGGCCACCCAGGCTTGTCTCCTCAATGTGCCAAGCCCACGCAGCTAATAGATTCACACTGTTAAGGATGCGCTGACAAGCTAGTAGCAGAGACGCACCTCCCACTGCAGAATGTGTGAGACCTTTGGTGGCCTGTAGGAGCTCCATTGCAGGTACATGTATGCTTCCTAAGGAACATTCGAAGCAAGCTAGCTGGAGGAAGGACCAGAGAATAGCTTCACCTTGTTCCTGTTTGGATCTCATAATCAAGTCCCACCCCCATGATTGGCACTTCCTGACTGCCCCTCTTACTTAAGGCTTGGTAAGTCTGGTTTTCTCAAAAGGTAATAAAGTACAAGCTGGCCAGAGTCTTCTCTGGCCTTATCATGGAAGCTGAACCTCAGAAGACAGGATGTCTGCACAGCTGGACTGTTCTTTATATGGACATTCCCAATGACAAGTGGCATTCTTCCACTCAAGCCACCAAACAGTGTCCTAGCCACTCATGGTTTCTTTCCCTGACACAAAGGCAAGTTTTCTTGTTTTACTCTCTATTCACACAAATGTGAAGGGTGAAAGGGGCTGAGGACTGGAGCCAGGAGTGGGGAATCTGGATCATAGGCCCTCAGGAGTCTTACTCCTTGGACCTTAAGGCCAAACTTAAATTGTTCTTAAAGCCCTCATGCTCTTAGGAACCCCGACCCCCACCAGAGCAAGAAGAGAGATATTGCAACCAGTTTCATTGGCAGGGTTCCAGTGAAGGTTCCCAGAGAAGCAGCCACCAGACACTGGAGAACACTGACCATGCTAAAGTGTGTGTGTGTGTGTGTGTGTGTGTGTGTGTGTGTGTGTGAGAGAGAGAGAGAGAGAGAGAGAGAGAGAGAGAGAGAGAGAGAGAGAGAGAGAGAATAGATGGATGGTGAAGGTTTCCATGTCAAGTAGAATGGTACAAACTGTATCAAACCACTTGCCATTCATGGTCATCATTCATCTATGTTCCTTTCTTGCTGCCATGACAAATACCTGAAAAGAAGTACCTAAAAGGATGAAAGGATATTTTGGTTCACAGTTTGAGGATGTAATTCATCATGGTGGTGAAGATATGGCAGAAGAATATGAAGCAAATGTTCACATTGTGAACAGTCAGGAAATAGAGATTAGACAGGAAGAGGGGCCAGTCTATCAAACTTCAAGGCCAATCTCAAGCAATTTATCTCTTCTAGCATGATTCTACCTCCTAAAAGTCCTACAACATTCCAAAAACAGTGCCACCAATTGAAGTGTTCAAGCATCAGTCCTCTGAGGACATTTTACATTCAAGCCACAACATCATTCAACAGATGGTACACTCACTGTGCATGGGGTACCATAAAGAGAAATGGTACACCTATTACATCCTGTCTCTATAGACACATGCGTTTCAGATACAGAAGCCTGCATGGAATTGGCATGCAATGGCTCTTCAAAGGAAAGAACTCTTAATCACACAAGTTCAAGCATGCAATGGTTGAGTCTTGTTTTGAAACTCATCACTCTCCTGTCACAACACAAATGTATCAAGAAGTTTAGAGTAGGAGATACAGCTTCCAGAACTAGCTTCAAGAATCCTGTTTGTTGAGAGCCTCTAGGCCTGTGATCCAGAAAAAGCAAACACAAAGTAGAAAAGATGCCAGTCAATGAGGGGCATGGCAGCCAAGGGCAGCAGACACGGGCAGCAGACACGGGCAGCAGGAGAGCATGGGGCAGCTTCAGTAAGGACACATATAGGAGAGTATCCTCAGTGAAGGAGAAATGTATGCAAAGCGCACATTCCAGGGACAGTGATCTAGACATAAGGAGCCTTAAGTTCAGCCACATTGATGGAAACTCCTGAGGTAGGTGAGGGTACCAGAAGAAAGCAATGGGGAGAGGGTGTCTGGAGCCTTATTGGCAAGCCATGGAATCTGGGCCCAGTTGTGAAGACAGGCAGGAAGATAGGCTACCATTGTCTTAAGTCTTTTCAGAGGCAATGCATAAATTACAGGTCCGTAGAGCACACCAACTCATGTTCACCAGCTAGCACTTCTCCCATGCCTTCCTCGATTATGAATAATGTCCTATACTTTGTTCCTACCTACTTATTTCTGGGTCATACACAATTGCATCATTCACTTTGTTGTGAAAATGAATCCCATTGCTCAACCTGAGAGTCCAGAATAAACCAATTCCATCATTTTGCAAAGCCTCCCACCACTGTCTGATGGTTTGGCTGGTGAAACAGGAATGACCATACAGGTTTAATGCCAATGTAGCAGAAGTGCTTCCTCCGAAGGTCTGGGACTTCTGATGAAATCCAGAATGATACTCCGGAAGTCCCACTCCATAGGTGGACAGGGGAGAAGTATGCTCCTAAGAGGGCACTCAGAAGGCATGGCCCTGAGATTGGAACCCAGGAACAGGGTCATTTATGAAGCCTTAGCTGGGAAATTTGGAAGTGACTGTCATCTGGAAACCAAAAGACCCATGAGCCACTGGGGTCAGCATCCTCACATGGAGGCGCTCTAAGCTTCCCCAGAATTTATAGGATCATCCTCCACAGACCCATGGGATACACAATCAGGTATGCTGCCAGATGTTCTGATTTCCTAACACCTGGCACAGTGGTATGTTAATAAACTGGCTTGGGGGAGCTACTAAGGGCAGAGACCTCAATTTGTAGTGTTTGTTGATTTCCCTGGTGTAAAAATGACCAATTTCAAGCTCAGCAATTGAGTTTTTAAAAAAAATAATGTCAGAATATTTAACAATTGTTCCTGGAAGCTGGCAGGAGCTGCTCCCACAGAATATGGAGGAGGCAGCCAGCCGTCAGAAGGATGGCTTTGGCTTCTTAGAGCCTCTCCAGGAAATTACTACAAACAGATTACTAGCCATTTTCTGTAATAAGCATTCACACTTCAGTTTGGTTAAATGAAAATCAGCTGCAAAGGGATTTCTATGGTGTGTTTTTCTCATGCTCCCTGTCTCTAATGGCATGTTTGCAAAGCAGAAAGACACTTTCAAATTCGCTCTTTCACAGTGTGGACAGACAGGATTTGCCCAGAACACTAAAGGGCAGACCTGCCTGTCTGCCTTTCCTACCACCAGGATGGTCGCTTGCTCAGGCAGTCAGCATTCCACATGTGCAAGTCCCTGAGCATTTCCACTGAAATATGCACACCCACAAGATGCCAGAGGTAAGAAGGATTCTCTCATTCCGAGTGAACACACTGAGTTCTTAAAGCATAGTAGGGCTGCCTGCAGTGACACCAGCAGCTCGCAGAGGTTTCCCATGGATTAGAAGGTTCTTTATTACTGAAGGATTGTAAGTGCATAAGCTATTCTTAGAAATTTGGGGGAAAAGTAATTATTTGGAGTGAAATGAAAAACAGGTTTAATATTAGCGCCTTTTGTCTGGATCTTCGCTTCATCTGGGATTTCAAAAGGAAAAGCAGCTCTGAAAGTATTATGTTCCTGAAATCTAGAAGACAAGAATTGTCCGTCTTTCTTTCTTCCTTCCTTCCTTCCCTCCTTTCTTTCATTTTGTTCCTCTCTTAAAAAAATCAATAAGAAACATTTCCATTAGAATGAACCTGGCTCTTCTTTTTAATGCAGGGGCTGAATGGTCTTTTGTTTTGTTTTGTTTTTGTTTTTCAAGACAGGGTTTCTCTGTGTATCCCTGGATGTCCTGGAACTCACTTTGTAGACCAGGCTGGCCTCGAACTCAGAAATCCGCCTGCCTCTGCCTCCCAAGTGCTGGGACCCCCCGGCCTGAATGGCCATTTTAAACTGAAGATACTAGCTAGCTTCAGTGGAATGGAAAATTCCTTTTAATACGTTCACTGGGACTTTCAGTTGGGTCTCGGGAGCAAAGCTTGGTATCTGCACTTGGTCTGTTCTTTTACAGAGTATGAAAGTTAGAGCATGTGCCTCAGCATTAGTGTGTAGCTCTCTCTGTGGTTTTGGCTAGTTCTCCTTACTCTGTATACCTCAGCTTTCTCATGTTTAGAGTGAGTGTTCCTTGCCCCAACACTTTAAGCATGAGATGAAACAGTGAATGAGAGCCTGGGGCAGAGAAGACTCCAGGTAAAGCATGACAATTCTATTAGTCAGTTCTGACTGACACTCTCTAGCTAGTCCAAGGACATACATCTCTTTTCTATGAGACTTCGTCTGCATGATGTGATGCACCTCATTTTTCTCCTCTTGTAGCTCATGGGAACACATGACATACAGAGAGGAGAGCAAGGCTCCATGGCTGATGTGCTGTTGAATCGGGAGAAAAGGTGCCATGAAGAGCAGTAGCTGGGCCTCTCATAAGGTCCATCTTGTGGAGGGCAGCATCCTCTGAGCAAATGACAGCACTTCCCTAACCAGGCCTAGGGCTTCAGCTGGAGTCTGCATCTGAAGTACTCCTTCTTGAATGATCTCCCCAGGAGCCTTGCCCTGGGGGCCCATTTCCTCAATGGAAGGTTAACCTCTGTGATTTGGATGACAAAGACAGGGATTAGGGCTCTTCAGCTTGGATAAAGAAGATAGACAATGATACAACACCTCATAGGGAGAGCACAGAACAAGAATGGGCAGGTGGGGCTGGATTTATAGAGGCAGGAAGAAACTTCAAAGCATAAAAAGATGTCACCTAGGGCCTCAGGGACACAGGTGACTTTATCTCAGAGAGTATCACTGTCCCTTCTCTGAATAAAAACCACTTCAAAAAGACAAATCCACAAAGTGGGAAGCATGGTGTGATTCCAGCTAAGCCCAGAGCATCTCTCTCTCTCCCTGGAAAATTCTGAAAAGGGGTTGTCTTAGTCAGGGTTTCTATAGCTGTGATGAATCAAAAAGGAAGTTTGGGAGGGAAGTGTTTATTTTAGCTTATACTTCCAGATCACAGTACATCTTGGAGGAAGTCAGGACAGGACCTCAAGCAGCACTGACTCCTGTAGGCAGGAGCTGATGCAATGACTATGGAGGGATGCTGCTTACTGGCTTGTTTCACCTGGCTTGCTCAGCTTGCTTTCTTAAAGAACTCAGGACTACCAACCTAAGGATGGCACCACCCACCATGAGCTGGGCCCTCCCCCATTGATCATTAATTGAGAAAATGCCTTACAGCTGGATCTCATGGAGACATTTTCTCAACTGAGGCTTCTTTCTCCCTGATGACTCTCACTTGTGTCACGTTGACACACAAAACTATCCAGTAGAAGGGGTCAGAGAGCGTCAAATCTGCCTTGAAGCACAGCACACAATAAATACTAAAATAGGAAATTGGACAGTGGCTCTGAAAAGCAACTACCTCCCCCCTCTTTTTTTTTTTCTTTCTAGGAATCAATTGCAAGACTAAGGTTATAGGTGGAGGTTATGAAGTCAGTATTTCAAATTTCCAGATGTTTAACATCTAGCTAGGTTGTTTCCAGAGGAGATGCAGCAGAGAGCAGCCATGATTGGGAGTTAGAACATTAAGACTTCACTCCCAGCATGACCAATAAGGCCTTGAGGAGTCTGTGATTTCTCTAATCTGGACCAAGAATTATGATAATGGTGATCCTAATACTTTCAGCAACCTATCTACTCCCCAAGGAAATTTCTTTCAAAAAAAAATCTTGTAGTATTTTAGTTTTTCTCTACAAATATAGAACAAATGAAAACGATTTTGAATGAGAAGCAAAATACCAAGTCTTGACCTCAGAATTAAAGCTCTATCCCCACTGAAGAAACATTGAAATGAATTTCTTAATCCAAAAACATGATATGCCATGGTGCTTAATGTTTATATTTTCCTCTTTGCATTTGTCAAAACACTACCAAACAAATAACACCTCTACTGGAGAGGCCCATTCCAGATCTTGGAAATTACCTTGTTAGGGATCATGGAGAGCTTTCTAAGCATGGCTCTAATTTTTTTGTTTGTTTTTGTTTGTTTTTGTTTGGTTTTTGTTTTTACCAAATAACAAAATCTTTATTTACATTTCAATGGAGGGTCAGCTATTGCTGAAAAGTTTAATATCCAATTAAGTCAATAAGCCTAAGAAAGCCTTGACCCACCAAAACAAACTAGAGCCTCAAAGTTTAAAAATTGAGAATTTCAATGTAACTCCTGAACATCCATTCATCTATCTATCTATCTATCTATCTATCTATCTGTCGGAGAGAGGGGGTTGCATGTAGCCAAAGATTGCCTCAGACTTTGGACTTCTGATCCCCTATGATTAAAGGCCATGCCCAGTTTTCTACAGTCACTGGCATCCAACCCAGGACTTCATGCAAGCTAAGGGTCTCGATTACTGTTGTATTGCTATGAAGAGACCTCATGATCTAGGCAACTCTTATAAAGAAAATATTTAATTGGGGGCTTGCTTACAATTTTAGAGAGGTGAGCAGACACACCTGGTGCCAGGACAATAGCTGAGAGCTTTACATCATAATCTAGAGAGGGAAGTGGGGGAAGAGCTCTTTACATTTTGATCCATAGAGAGAGCTTTATGTTCTGATCCAAGACAGACACAAACACAGAGAGAAAAGAGAGAGACAAAGAGACAGAAGTTGGCTGGGTGTGGGCTTTTGAAATATGAAAGCCCCAGTGACACATCTTCTCCAAAACAGCCAACAACTACTCTAAGATGACCCCACTTCCTAATCCTTCTCAATTAGTTGCATTGCCTGGTGACTAAGCATTCAAATAGATGAGCCTATGGGCACCGTTTTCACTCAAATGACCCTACAACAAAAGCACTTTACCTACTAAACTACAATCCCAGCACCATGACTCTGAATATTACGGTAGAAATATTGCCTCTTTATGGATTCTAGAGTGCATAAAGATTGACTTGAAATTGCCAGGTCTTTAAAGTAAAGAAATATTTGATCAAATCCTGGAATAGGGATGATGAGATGACTCAGTGGGAAAAAGCTAATGCCACTAAACCCGACAACTGTGTTTGATTCCTGGTACCCATATGGCAGAAGGAGAAAAACAGACTCCTATAAAATTTCCTCTGATTTCCACAATGCTCACATCCCCCTCCCCCCTGCCCCCCACACATAAATGTAATTTAAAATTTAAGAACTGATATAAATTGAACAAAAATAACACTCAAAATCATGGACCAGGACTCTCACGACATCTCTGGGAAGAATGAGTGATCAGTCATTTAACTTGAAATTAATATGAGCAAACCTTAGCACATGTTCCTTTCTCCTCACTACTGGAGAAAACATGCCCACAGAGAAGCAAGACTTCCATTTGGTCACCAGGCTGTCACCTACAAAGCTGAACCAGGAGCACAGTTTCCCAGGAAGATCACACAAGAGGCCCATCCTTTAACCCTGGCCACAGGCTCATCCTTTGATCTCACTGATGTGCTGACTTACAGTTCTTCTGTTGGGAACAGTATATTTCTTCTGTAACCCAGGTACCTTCTCCAGTTTCCTAAACATTTTCCTTCTACAGCTCTGGACAGTGTCCAGGGCTTTAACAGCATAGATACTATGGGAATTCCCTAAAGTCAAAAGAGCCTTGCAAAGACCAGAGAATTTCTTTTTTCATAGCATTCTCAGGTCTCGCGCCTCCCCCTCATTGGCATCCAGAGCCACCATCAGGAAAGGAGATTCTGGCTTTCCTTCTACACAGTGTCCTCTATGTCTAGAGGTACAGAAGTACTTTCCCTGGTCACAGCAGATCAAGGACTCTGAGCATTGTCTAACAAAAGGCTTCACACACACACACACACACACACACACACACACACACACACACTTCCTCCCAACAAGCTATGGGAACCCTGAAAATAACAGATTTCTGGAGAGCAGAGAGCTCCACCCGAGGGTAGTAGCCTCAGAGTAGGGGAAGAGCAATGGTTGAGATGGTGAGAGCGAGAAGTTATTGCCATGTCCAATATGCCCTGACTAATGAAAAACTCAACGCCAGAAACAAGTCCCTGAGCCACAATTCAAGGTTGCTAGGCATCGACCATTTGAGTTGCACACATATTGGTCTCTGTGTCTAAACAGGAGCTTTACTATAGCACAGGCGCTTGTCTCAAACAAGATCCTTGACCCTTCAGGCTCATATTTCCCACATCTTTACAACAGGATCACGGTACCCAGCTTGAGAGCGGCTCCCAAGTTGAGAGGGAAATGAAAAGCTCCCAGTGCCTGGCACTCAGCAGGCTGCAGCAGAGCCTTGCTCTTCTTTGGCAGAAGAAGAATGAAGCTCTTCTACCTTTCCCCTTTGGCTGCCTTCTTGAGATTCAACTTCTACAGTGGCTATATATAAAGAAGAAATATATTGGTTGCATTTAGATGCATGCTTCTTACCAAAAGTAATGGAAATGTTAGCTACAGGGAGAGAACTAGGTAGATAGGAAAGGAAAAGGACACCAAAAGAAGGCTGACGTAGGGAAGAAGACCCAGCTGCACTCCCAGCCCCAGGACCAATTAGATTGCTAAGTAGTTTTCGCTCTATGGCTAGGGTAGGTAACATGGAGACTTATTTCTAAGTACATAGATTCACACTGCACAGAACTAAAGGCTGAGATCCCAGATTTCAAAGAGCATGTATATTTGATAGCAAGCACTCCAATTCCCCCACACAAGTTCTCACTGAATGTTAGAAATGGCCAGTGTCAGCTTCTGGGTTGGATGATAAGGTAGTTCTGCCTACATTTGCATAACTATTAGAAGAGTAAACATTAAAATTTCAGAAGAAGATGTTGCCTGAAAACATAATTACTATATTTTCTGTGAATAGACAAGGGATGAGTTTCATCTGGAACACAACAAGCCATCTTCCTTGTAAGGGCTCTGTTGTCTAGCCTTCCCTGTGCTAGCAAAGACATGGCCATAGTAGAGACTGCCCAGCCTGACCTTATGGGTTGTCCACTTGCCTCCTCAGAGAAGAGAAGTCTTAGCTTTACTGAAACTCCATTTTGTCAGCTACCAAACAGCGAAATGGATGCCTAAGCCCTTGTAGTCTTGTGAAAGTTGAAAACAAAATAACTTAATTACTCTCCAGACAATATGATGAGTCCATTTCTTTTGGAGCAACAGAATGAGTGGCCTGCATAAAGGATGCATCATGCATCCTACTGTTGAGCTACAGGTAGGGAGCTGAGAAGCCAAACCCTACCTTACATAAGAATTCCACTGACTCCACAGGAACAAGGCACCATTAGTTAATGAGAGAAGCAGGATTCTTCCTTCTGCTAGCACTGTGAAGTTATGGCTGTATTCAGAAGATTACTGCCACCCCTGAGAAATTAATATACAGATGGAGGAGCCAGAAGGTCCTATGCTGGAATGACCATGTAAGTTCAAGTTCAGTTAGGTATAATATGGCAAGAAACCATGCCCTGAGAAGCCACCCTCTTAAGACTCTTTCCAGGAGCTGTTTATGGGCATCACAGAGCAATAGGGACACCAGGCTCTGCTCTTGTAATGAGGAAAGCTTAAGAATATGGCGAGAAGAGAGTAGACTCAGGCAGAGAGATGCCTTGCATTGGAACAGGGGAGGGGAGAATGTGAGAGGTGGATAGAGCCCCAAGGATCCCAAGGAATCCAAGTAACAGGCTATCTCCAGGCTATTGGGGAAGCCAACCTTGAGATTATTCTTAACTGCTTTTTTTGGTCTGTCTCAACATTCAGCCAAAGAACTTCCATAGCTCTTGTGACCCTTTTACAAAGAATCTTTAAAGTTGTGCTTCAAAGTTGTGAGAGTGTAAGACAGACAAGTTGGCATGTCATTTACTGAAGAGTCACTGATAAGGCAAGTTTCCACTCGTGCTGCCTAACGCTAGTGCTGAAGAAATAGCTTGCAACACTTGAAGAAGCAGAAGTAGAACACAGATGCAATTACAGTTTTGTTAGCTACTATAAGATAAAATTAACACGCTTTCATGATTTTAATTATGGTTTTCATAACAGAATTCTAAAGACTTATCAACAAATTTTGCTAACTTCTTTTCATGAAGATTTATTTTGTAAGTGGACTTCCGTATAAATCATGCTCAAAGGATTGGAATCCATATACTGTCCAGCCTGGAGCACTAGTTCAAGGAGACATAACTGACCCTGTCACCACCTTTCATGACATCCTTGAAAGACATCTTGAATGCTCCTATCTAGAATTACGGGCAGAAATGGGCATTGTGATCCCCAGGTGACATTTGCTCCTAGAGTATTGGGAGAAACACAGGAGGCTGGGAGAACAAATACTTCACCCATAGTCCTAACTCTACTCTGTTTGGGGTCAGAAAGATCATGTCTGAGAAGATGGAGCAGTAAATATCTCAACTCCAAGGTCAGAAAAAGACTCAGATACAAGGCTGGACTCATTAGTCAGTAAGAAAACACCCTGTTAAATCTAGTGTGTCACTTCCTCAGCGAATTTCCTGTGCCAATTTCCTAAAATTGCTCATGGGGAAAGCAAATGTTAAAAAAGACACAAGCTACTTAGGAGAGCATTTCTCCAGGACAAAGCAGGACCTTCATCACCAGCTACCTGGGAAGTGCATTGTTTAAGAGTGTTTACTACAGAAGAATAGTGATGGAGCTATACACATCCCAGTGCCTGCTGTGTGCATGGATACTTGGAAACAAAGGGCTGGCCACCATCAGTCCATACCACAGACATTACAACACTTTGCAGGTAAAACCAAACTTCCATCACACCAGGTACTGTAGACCAACAAAGGAGTGATTCCCACCCAGAAATAGGGGATTCTGGATTCATCATGCCTTAGGTACTTGAGCCTCACTTCTGTTTAAAAGAGGCCCTATCTACTGTCCAGTAACTCACTATTCCTTGGTATCCCTCTCTCAGAGGCTTCTCTCTAGACATACAAGATACCAGACAACTAGGAAAGGCAGGCCCCAACACCTGGCAAAAGGCCAAATGTTTCAGTTTTTAGCCTTGGAGTGTAAGAAAGCACTGTCCTACCCACCTTCCAAACCTGAACAGATCTGGGAACAAACTGGATGCACAGTGAATACTTAACTAATGAATAACTTTAAGGAAATCTCCTAGTGAGGCTACTTAGGGCTTAGGAGTGAGCAGCCAAACACTTCCTAAGGATTCAAGAAGATACAAAGTTAAGCAGCTCAGTCTATGCAGCTATTGTTGCAAGAGGATCTGCAGCCCAGAACTGGGGAATACAGGTTATCTTATTACTGTAAGAATCACAGCAAAGCAACCAAGATGCACATCTTCTGACAATCTTTTCAATGTGGGCAGTTTTGATACAGCATGGGATATGACGTCACTATTCCAGATACTGTTTGCTCCTGGTAAAGGAGCCTGGATGAAGGCTTTGAAATCCCACTAGTGGCTTCCCTAAACATAGTAATTGTCCGGCATGTTGTACATTGTCAGGAACTTTAGTAATAGAAGTAAGAAAGAGAAAGTACTATCTAAAGATGTTACATCTTCAGAGGGCTCCAGGACAGACACAAACCTCTGGACAGATTTGGTTCTGACCTCATTCATTCTTTCTTACTTTTTACTTGTGACTTTTAATTGAAATGTAGAAACATCACAAGACTTGAGCAGAACACTTCTTTCCAAGCTATTTGGACCCCTACCTAGAGATTAAATTTCTTCTGTACTATCACTAGGGATAAAGATTATGTTTTTCCCCTCCTTTGGCTCTCAGCAACAGTGTCTTCCCATCTCATTTGGTTTAGAGATTTTCCTCCTTTGAAACGAGCTACTCGTTTTGGGGGAACCCTATAGAAACTTGGCATGAGCTGGTGCTGCGATGCTTGGCCCAAGTATAAACCAGCCTCAAGCTCTCCATCATCTCATTGGTCCATGAAGCTGGGGCACAGAAGGCAAGAATGGGAGGATTCCCTCTGGCTGAGTGGGCGTCAGAGAAAGAATCCTGGGACTTTTGTTTGAAAGATAAAATTGCAGCTTCCGGTGTGGTCAGCTCTTGACTGAAGTAAACAGTGACACCCCCCCCCCCGAAATGGGGGTGGCACACATCAGGGACTTCTCTCCTTCCCCAGACCCCAGCCTCATGCTGGATATCAGGTCAGGGTGGGGAGTTGTCTTTGAGAGATTTCAGGTCACCCTTGGGAAGGTGCCATTTGACCCCTTATCATGATGAAGTTCACCAGGGAAAGAGACATTCTCTCTAACCACGTGGCAGTGGATTGCACAAGTTGACAACAGTTGTTTAAAACTGTACAGTTCCTACCATGCTGGCTAAATTCACCGGCATTTAATGTGAGCAGGTATTCCTTGTTCTCTGATAAGAACAAGGGAAGATAAAGTTCTAATCAGCTCGTGAACCTCCTCCACCTTCTCCATCAATCATGCTCCACTCTCTGGAGATCAGAATGGCGCACTGTTTCAATTACTCTTGGGTGCTATTCTCTTTCTTTGTGCTTCCCTTACATCGTGTATCTTCTCTTTGTGTGCTTATCAACTTCCTCCAACTAGTCCAGAGATGCCTTAGCCCTTGAGAAACTCACTGGGGAGTGGGTATATCATATATGCCCTGTAAATGCTCGGCACATTGGGTATAATCACCCAAGATTCCATGAGAAACAAAAAATTAAATATTAAATAAAGCCTATGAAATGTACTTTAAAAATCACTGCCGATCTACATGTACAGTTAAGCATGCAAAATATTTTAAACAAACTTCAAGCATTGTGACTAGATTCTAAGAGCTCAGCTAGAATGCTGTCATCACCTGGACATGAAGATCCATGAATGAGTATCTCACATATCCATGCACCCGATGGAAAGATTCATGTGCGGTCTCCAAATGAAGCCACAGGAAGTCTTTGATGGCAGGATGAGAGGCACTGTAGTGAATGAGGGAAGCTGAGGGAAAATTGTGGACAGCAGCTACCCTGCTCCTCAGGAAGCCTGCTGTGAGGTGTTGGGGCCTCTTCTCCCCTCACAACAGGACAGGTCTGCAGCAGAAATGTGAAAGCGGGCCCATCAGCATACTGTAACAAATTCCTGAGTTCATAATCTAATGGAGGGAAAAGACTTGATTGGACTTCCCATTTTGGAAGCTCTGGTGTGTGATGTGCCACACCTATTGTTTTGAGGTTTCTTGGTGGGAGCTGTGGAAGCGCATTGCTGTGGGAGCACCGAGAAGAAGTAAATAGCTTATCCTATAGTGGAGATCATGGGAAGAGAGGGAGAGGAAAAAGAACAGAGCCTGGCCCCACCACCCATAACATCAGTCACTGAAATACCTCTCTGTAGGCTTCCTCTCTGAAAGGTTCATCTTGTCTTGATAACACCACAGCCTGATGATTAAGTCTTTAACACTGGCCACTTGAACAACACCTATCCTGAAGGCAATGCAGAAATAAGCAATCCTTGGGTTACCTGGAGTACAGACTCACCTCTCCTCACTACCTCTCCACTATATTCCCTCCAGTTTCTGGAACCCCACATTCTAAGCAACTACAAGCATTTCTCAGACAGCCTGAGCATCGCCAAGCAGACCAGAAGAGCCTTAAAGAGGCTATTAAAGCAAGAAAGCTGACTGCCATCTTTTATTGAGCAAGTGGTTGTTCTTCTGCAGGTGAGGAACTTCATGATCTTCTTATTTTTGCAAACTTTTATAATAAAACTCAATACTAATCTCCATATTTGATAGATGAAGAAACTGAGCATGCAATGAGCTGGGTAAATTGCCTATTGCAAAATATACTTAAGACTTAGGATACTCGATTTCAACCTATGTGGATCCAATTCTCCTTCAACTATGACTACTTGACCTTTTCAAATGACATTCTAATTCTATAGTAAGAGTTTTCTTTCCAAGTCACTTCCATCGTGACCTGGGTGATGCTGGGAGATATCTGTTCCCAACCTCTTAATATCAACATGTTCAATGATCTGAAATAACAAAGACATTCACGTCTAGGACATATAACAACATTGACCTTCAGTTGAATGTTTGTTTTTAAATTACCCAATCAAGAAATCACCTCCTTCTTGTGAGAAGTCTTGCTAGGTAATGCTATTAAGACATTTAAAGTTTCCACATGAAATCAGAGGCACACGTTCCTGTAACACATCTCTTCAATCTGTCCCTTCCCCTGTGTTCTGAAGGCCTGAAATGGCCTTCTCAGTCACAATGGAGAGCTGTGGCCATTACAGAGAGCTTTGAATGGTTGAAATGATATTTAGAACAATATAATCCTTGACCCCAAATCATGGACAGCTGTTCTTCTATTTGAGGATTTCAGAAACACCCACTGGTCTCCTCAGAGGGCAAATTCCTAAAACAGCTCCTCTATGGAGGCAGCAGGAGCAGAAGACTGGACCACGGTGGATAGCTGTTTACTGGAAGCCTATTGGCTGGCCAGCAACTTCTATATAGCATGTGCCATCTGGTTTAGAATGAAAATCTGGACAAATGGCCCTTTCAATAGTGGAATTAAGTAGTCACTGGAGAATTAGTGACCCTAGATAAGAAAGGCTTTACATACCCAAAAAGTGGTCGGATACTCTGTTCATCAAGCATTCACATGTACTCTGTGCTCAGCCTCCTTTGTGTCTGAGTTGAGCTACAGGAGTAATTCCAGCCAATGAACTGTGAGCAAAAGTGATTCTTTTTCTAACTTCTAGCCTAGCACAGCTAAAGTCACGTGTTTCTTTCTTATCAGTTTGACCCCTTCTTTGTCATGTGCAGAAGATGGCATACTTATAAGAAAGAATCAGCTTCTGTCTCTGAGCCACATGTTAGAGTTGCTGCAGAAATGAATTGGCTACATCCAGCAAGCTTTGCCAGCGTTCAACTCTACTTTTGATTTGGGAGGGGTGGTTGTTATGCATTGCTACTTGGTCTCTCTGACTAATATGCAGGGAGAGGAGCTAGTAGAAAGAAGGGAGATTCTTACAAAGAAAATATGGTAACTTGATAGGCATTTTAAGATTATCCAATGTAATTTATGAAATTCCTAGCCAAATGGATGGACCTGAAGGGTATCATCCTGAGTGAGGTAACCCAATCACAAAAGAACTCACACAATATGTACTCACTGATAAGTGGATATTAGCCCAGAAACTTAGAATACCCAAGATATAAGATACAATTTGCAAAACACATGAAACTCAAGAAGAACGAAGACCAAAGTGTGGACACTTTGCCCCTTCTTAGAATTGGGAATGAAACACCCATGGAAGGAGTTACAGAGACAAAGTTTGGAGCTAGAGACTACCATATCCGGGGATCCATCCCATAATCAGCTTCCAAATGCTGACACCATTGCATACACTAGCAAGATTTTGCTGAAAGGACCCAGATATAGCTGTCTCTTGTGAGACTATGCCGGGGCCTAACAAACACAGAAGTGGATGCTCACAGTCAGCTATTGGATGGATCACAGCGCCCCCAATGGAGGAGCTAGAGAAAGTAACCAAGGAGCTGGGGGAATCTGCAACCCTATAGGTGGAACAACAATATGAACTAACCAGTACTCCCCGGAGCTCGTGTCTCTAGCTGCATATGTACCAGAAGATGGCCTAGTCGGTCATCAGTGGAAAGAGAGGCCCATTGGTAGTGCAAACTTTATATGTCTCAGTACAGGGGAACGCCAGGGCCAAGAAGTGGGAGTGGGTGGGTGGGGGAGTGTGTGGGGGAGTGTGTGGGGGACTTTTGGGATAGCATTGGAAATGTAAATGAAATAAATACCTAATTCTTAAAAAAAAAAAGATTATTCAATGTAAGCCTGGTGGTGGTGGAGGCAGCGCATGCCTTTGATCCTAGCACTTGGGAGGCAGAGGCAGGTGGATTTCTGAGTTCCAGGCCAGCCTGGTCTACAAAGTGAGTTCCAGGACAGCCAGGGCTATACAGAGAAACCCTGTCTTAAAAACAAAATAAAACAAAACAAAAAAACAACAACAACACACAAGATTATCCAATGTAGAAAAGGGTCAGACCAGACTTTTGGCTGCTAGTGTGAGACTGTTTCTGAATTACCATGGGAGTCATATAAAACTCCCAGCGTGAGTGTACACTAGTGCATTAGAGCAGCTTAACACACTAGCATGAGTGTTGTTTGTCTGGTGACTAATTGATAAAATAGCAAGTTAGGATACATCTTAGGCCAGCATAAGAACACACAGTCCACTGGCATGGATGGGTGTCACAGAGGGAAGGAATGAACAGGAAATCAAAATAACCAAGTGAGTGGCTATTGCACAGCAGAAATATGATCTCGTGTGAGTCTTATAAACGTCCTAGTAGCAGCATGGTAAAAGAGAAGAACAAACGACTGGTCCTGGATATTAGTAATGCTGCATTTGACCTGAGGGCACCAGCCAGTCTTTACCCCAGAAGCTCCCTGCAATCTCACTTCCCTCTGTTTGTCCACAAGCGTCTTCAGTCACACATCCTGACCAGGAAAGGTACCATCAAAGTCTGCTGTTTAGGACCATGACAGGACACAAGAGAGTGGAAGAGTGACCACGCCTTCATACATGAGCACAGATACAATTGGATGTCACCTCAGACTTTAGGGTAAACTATAACCCTACAGCAGCCTCCCCACTTATGTTTCCACAACAGTAGATCTCCAAGCCTCACAGCCTCCCTCTACCATGTGGATGCAACACTTCCTTCTACCACAGTCAAGGCTGTGTGCCTCCACATTGATCCTGGGTCCTTAGTGAGCCGTGCGGTAAGGCAGCTAATCAGAGGAACATTTAAGAGAGAAAAAGAAAATGAAACCTTTCGATGACTTCAGATTTATATTTCCTTATCTAAGGTCGTGTTCTGAACGAAAGTTAAGATGGCCATGTCCACTCATTCCCTTTTATCTTTCAAGTTTAAAAAGTGAATGTTGACGGACGTCAACGGTGGATGCGGACATGACTTTGAAACCAGAGGCACGGGTGGTAACTGCAGTACCTTGGTACAGTGCAAGCTAGCCTTAGAGGCTTGGGATGGAGAACACTATACATCACAGGGCAAGGACGAGACAGAAGAAATACAGGCGAAGCTCTCATGGGAGTCAAGAAAGAAGTGTGCTCACAGTAAAGGTGAGAGTCAGTGTTAGAGTGCACAGGCAGGATGGACTTTCGAAAACAACTCACAAAGGCTACATCATGAAGACGAAAGGAGAAAGGAAAGGCTGAATGGGGAGAATGGAGTAAAGGAGGGTGTGTGTGGAGGGGACGATGATGAGGGAATCCATTTGTGTCTAGAGGTACAGGTAGGAAAAACACTGTCTTATCTCAAAGCAGATCAGAGGCACCATGGTCCATGAGCCAACACTGCCACAGGGAAACATGCTTTTGTAATTTCTGATCATCCTTTGGCCGAGAAACAGGGTCATAAGGGCAGTGTGCTACAACTTCAGAACCATGTCCTGGCAGGGTGACCCAGAAGCTGAGCAAAAGTAGCTAACAGTCTCCTAAGCCTGCCTCTGCCTCTGATGGCATGCCAGCTTTAGCTGAGCCCACAGCACTCTGTAGAGAAACTCTACGCAGCACTCTGAAGAGAGAGGTTCTGCAGGAGACATCACCCATTTAAAAATGGAGGCTGTGGTGTGACCCACTTCAGGACATGTGAATGGCAGCAGTGGTGTGGGATATGACTTGACTGGTAGCTCTTCCAACCATTTGTCCATAGCCATGGTGCTGTGATTATGATCTTATTTAGAAAGGAATCTTTTATAGATGTGCAATATCAAGGTCTAGAAATGAATTCACCTGATACTATCCCGATGGACCCTAAATGTAGTATCAGTGTCCTTACAGAGGATACACATTAGCAAGAGATGAGAGTGGTAAAGGAAAGTGCCATATGAAGATAGAGGCAGAGACTGGAGTAGCATAGCTACAAAACAAGGCATGCCTGGAGATATCAGTTAATTCAGGACAGGAAAGCTTGTCCTCCAGAGTTACCATAGTCATCTTGTCTATGGTAATTTACTACAGTAACCCTAGAATTCAATGCTATTAGACTCTTAGAGGAATCCTGTAAGAGCCACCAAACATTCTTTGCCATTTGCTTTATTTTAAAATCAACTCCAGGATAAAAAGTTACAACTGGGTAAGACTGACTGGCCACATGTGGACCAGCACATTCAATTGTCTGTCTTTGGCTTGTGGCATTAGCCTACCCATCACCAGGCTCCATGTCCTGCCCTGTAACTCTCATCAGATCAGATATCTCTGTGTAATTTCAACATTAATTGTGTGTCCCTATGGTTTCCTCCTGGACTTATGATGGGTCTCCTTTTCCAGTTGATGACATTCCAGCAAATTCTTACTCTTACATCTGTTACTACGGGGCACTCAAATTAATAATATGTGCGTATAAAATAAGGCGAGCTATCAATACTTTTAGGAGCACAAAGTCTATAGCTCAGTAACTCAGAGCCCATGGGGGGAAAACATATTTGGCATCCAGATGGGAGGAAGATGAGGGATTTCATGTGCATTATAAAATTGTGAACTATATTTAGGGAGTATTACATGTTTTGAGTATTTAGTAATTGCTCTAGTCAGGGGAATAAATAAAGTCTGTCGCAAAAAAGAGTTTTACTGCCTTCAAAAGAGTAAATATTCAGTGTCTATACATTTCCAAGCAAACATATTTTGATTAAGTCATTAATGTCACTTTATTGCTCTTTCTCCCTCTCCCTCAGTCTTGCTGAAGGATTTAACGTCAAACAATTCAACAGTGACAGCTGGTGAGAAATCAGCTTTGAGATTTCTCATTAAAAGTAATGCTGTGTTAGTAGCCAAATACTTGGAAATGTGAAATGTTAAAATTTAATGGTGTGGAAAGGCTTACTCTAACTTTGTAGATTGTACCATCTCCTCAGAAGTTGTAAGAAAATAACAACTGAATCGTGGCAGGCCTGGCAGTGTGGTAAAACTGACAAGATCCTGTACAAGTAGGTACCCAGGCATCCCCAGAAGTGGGTGTGCACCCGAGCTGCTCTACATGACGTGTTCTGCTCGGCAGCACTCCTGACACCTCCCAGCTGGCTCCATACTCACACACAATAGAGCATCTCCTGGGTCGCTGTTTCCTCCCTCGACACTCTCACCATTATTGGCCAGTATGCTGAACAGACAAATTTATTCAGCTTATATTATCTCCTCAATGTGTTTGCAGGAGTAGTTTCTCCAATGTCTTATATCACTGCATTGTGCTAAGCATTTAGGAAATTCAATTCTCTGAGAGGAATACCAGGAAATAAAGTTTCATTGTATTTTTGATGGGGAGGAAAAATATGAGGACTCACTTCCAGTGTGATCAAAGCTGCCCGTTTTGCATTTTGGGCAAATAACTGCATTCTTTATCTCCTGATCTTAAATCACTTCCTGAAAAACCTCAACCACCTGTGACAATAAAAATGTACAACTCTACAATTTATTCCATGGATTCCATCTGTAGGTTTTAACACCAGCAACCCTCCCACTCCCGGCCCTGCACTGTAGCCAAGGACAGACAAAGGGAATTGGAGTGAGTTCTCGGGCTCTCTGCCTGTGGAGTTCATAAGTATGAAAGCACAAGGAGTGGTTGAGCTTTAACACACACCTATGTATGCATCTGAATAATTTATATGGTGTTACATAAATATCTGTCTTTCTATGCCTTATCTGAACATTGTCTCTGTGTGTGTGCACATGCACACACACACGTGCATTCATGTGTGTGGATACAGGTATGCACATGTCACACACATGTGTGAAAGTCAACAGACAACCTTGTGTATTGGTCCTCACTTTCTTTTTTCTTTTTTTTATATAGTTAAATCGTTAGTTAAATCGTTTTTCTTAAAGTCTTAAAGCTACAATACAGTCAGTGAAATGAAAGACTCTATGGATAAGCTTTTTTTTTTTTTTTTTTTACTTATTTTCTTCAATTACATTTCCAATGCTATCCCAAAAGTCCCCTCCTCCCCCCACTCCCCTCCCCCCCATTCCCATTTTTTGGCCCTGGCGTTCCCCTGTACTGGGGCATATAAAGTTTGCCTGACCAATGGGCCTCTCTTTCCAGTGATGGCCAACTAGGCCATCTTTTGATACATATGCAGCTACAGTCAAGAGCTCCGGAGTACTGGTTAGTTCATAATGTTGCACCTACAGGGTTGCAGATCTCTTTAGCTCCTTGGATACTTTCTCTAGCTCCTCCATTGGGGGCCCTGTGATCCATCCAATAGTTGACTGTGAGCATCCACTTCTGTGTTTGCTAGGCCCCGGCCTAGTCTCACAAGAGACAGCTATATCACAGTCCTTGCAACAAACGCTTGCTAATGTATGCAATGGTGTCATCGTTTGGAGGCTAATTATGGGATGGATCCCTGGATATGGCAGTCTCTAGATGGTCTATCCTTTTGTCTCAGCTCCAAACTTTGTCTCTGTAACTCCTTCCATGGGTGATTGTTTCCAATTCTAAGAAGGGGCAAAGTGTCCACACTTTGGTCTTCGTTCTTCTTCAGTTTCATGTGTTTTGCAAATTGTACCTTATATCTCGCTATACTAAGTTTCTGGGCTAATATCCACTTATCAGTGAGTACATATCATTTGAGTTCTTTTGTGATTGTGTTACCTCACTCAGGATGATGCCCTCCAGGTCCAACCATTTGCCTAGGAATTTCATAAATTCATTCTTTTTAATAGCTGAGTAGTACTCCATTGTGTAAATGTACCACATTTTTTGTATCCATTCCTCTGTTGAGGGGCATCTGGGTTCTTTACAGCTTCTGGCTATTATAAATAAGGCTGCTATGAACATAGTGGAGCATGTGTCCTTCTTACCGGTTGGGACATCTTCTGGATATATGCCCAGGAGAGGTATTGCGGGATCCTCCGGTAGTACTATGTCCAATTTTCTGAGGAACCGCCAGACTGATTTCCAGAGTGGTTGTACAAGCTTGCAATCCCACCAACAATGGAGGAGTGTTCCTATTTCTCCACATCCTCGCCAGCATCTGCTGTCACCTGAATTTTTGATCTTAGCCATTCTGACTGGTGTGAGATGGAATCTCAGGGTTGTTTTGATTTGCATTTCTCTGATGATTATGGATGTTGAACATTTTTTCAGGTGCTTCTCTGCCATTCGGTATTCCTTGGGTGAGAATTCTTTGTTCAGCTCTGAGCCCCATCTTTTAAGGGGGTTATTTGATTTTCTGGAGTCCACCCTCTTGAGTTCTTTATATATATTGGATATTAGTCCCCTATCTGATTTAAGATAGGTAAAGATCCTTTCCCAATCTGTTGGTGGCCTTTTTGTCTTATTGACGGTGTGCTCACTTTCTATGTTGTTTGAGATTCCCTGGGTTTGTTTTGCTACTAAAACCCAGTCAGCAGTTCCCTGTTTCTACCTCCCATCTCCCCACAGACCCACTGGGATTACAGACAATCATGCTTATGTGTCTGCTTTCTACATAGGTTTTGTAGAGTCAAACTCAAGTATGTGTAAGAAGCAAGTGAAGATCTTAGTGATTGTTTGACATGACCCACCCAGGCCCAAGGTCCCAGATCTAGATCGAAGGGTAATTGGTAAGGCCTTTTCCCATAGACATCAGGCTCAAAATTGGAAAACTCGTCTTCCTCTGGTCCAAGTGCATAAGGAGAGTTGATGAATGTATGCAAAAAATATCATTTACAGCTTCCTTTTTCTTTGGTGTTTACAGGCTGAGACTAGTCATCAACAGACACTTCCTACCAAAGATAGTTAGTGGTCAATCCCTCTCCCTGTGCTGTGCATGAGAAATATCCAGATGCCAAGTTGTCAGATGCTTGTCATGGTTCTATCGGAGTGTGTCCAACTCACTGACCCCAGCTTTTATGTATATTTGCATGTGTATCTGTTCTTTCTTCATTTTCTCAATGCTGCCCCAGTTAGGTATCCTGACCCAAGATGTAAGAGTCATGACAGATGTTCAAACCTATGCAGTTAGTGCTTTTCTTCACTGAGTCACCTTCCCAGATCCCTGTGCCCTCAACTTGATTGTAAGGTATTCAAGGACACCTGGTAACAGCCGAAAACTATTAGCTTCATGGTTGTTAAGGTTGACCATGCTGCTGCTGCTGCTGCTGCTGAAAATGATGATGATAATGACAATGATGATGACGATGATAATGATGATGACAATGATGATAATGATGACAATGAAGATGATGAAGAAGATGAGGAGGAGAAGGGGAAGGAGGAGGAGGAATAAGAAAAGAGAAGAATAGTCTAAGTAAAGCTGTGAATGCTTCAGGAAAGAATAAAAAGCCCAAATCAGGAGGCCACTCTATTCCTCCAGACCAAAGATGGGCAGAAACTGGGACTACCGAGTTAGAGACAGTCCCAGGGCCTCAGCCCCAGTACTTCCTGGGTAAGCCATCCAAATACTCTGAGGTTTATTATCATCACTTATAAAAAGTCATGATAAATTGATATTATTTTAGGAAATATAGGTAAAGTCTGGGCACATTTAAGAACTCAAAAAGTACCCGCTCACTTGAAGCAGTAATCTCATGATATTGTACCTAATGTTGGAGTTGGAGGAGCCTGAGAGCCCAGTGAGTCCTTGCTTTCTCCCCAGATGAGAAATTGAAGCTCAGTTAGAAGAGTTACTCTATAACTATCTACCAGAATTAGCCTACTCAGCGTTAAAGGCCCTGTTAGGACCAGATTTTTATTCTGACTATGGGACTCCCACCTCCTCCCAGAACCATTCTCATTTTGATGCTTCTTTAACTACAACCTCAAGGCAGAGAGGAATGAGAAAACCCCCTTCTTTGCTTTTCTTCTCCCAGTAGAGCCTCCTTGGTCACACAGAGAGTCAAGATCCAGACTCAATGTAAGTTAGAACAAGACCAACTCTGAAGCAAGAGCCCTGGGCAATGGCTAGGCTTCTTCAGTGGGCCAAATCTAGCTTTGGGTCTTTTCAAAGGAGATTTTGAAGGACTTCTATCAGCACCAATGTCCCTGGCCAAAAAATGTTTCTAGGTGACACAGTCTTAACTCATCACCTTGAAAGTTTCCCCTGAACTACTATGACAAGTGGTAGCCCCAGCAGTGGAGTTATGCCAGACAACTAAGGCACAAAGTACCAGGAAGTTTCTGCCCAAGCCTCTCCCTACACTCCTACCACTAGTGACACAGAGCCTACCATCAGAGCTTCATCTTTTCCAGCCATGGGATTTGTCCTAATAGATCACAGAATCTCTTGGGACCTGGAAAGTATTCCAAGCCATTACCATCAACTATATCACCAGAGTCGTCTCAGCAGAACAGACTTTACTAGCTAGTGTTGGCTTGCACAAGGAAGAAAAAAGGCTAGAAGTAGTTCTTGTTATGTTCTGAGTTGTTTGGGGATCTGGGGACCTCATGAACCACTGGACACTAAAGAGAAAATTAGATTTCAGGAGCGAAAGGCACGGGGATGATGAAGCAACGAGCTAGAGTCTGGGCTTTGCAGTTCTATGGTGAAATCAGATTACTTTCTGAAAATCTTTTGTCTGAGAAAGGCACTTCTGTCTTCCAAGAGGCTGACTAAATCATCCAGTGTCCTTAGATTTCCTCTCCTATGAATCTGGCTCTATCTCCTAGGAGAGCAGCTCAACACAACTGCACAACCATTAGACATAAGAGCCTACTGCAAACAGCCCACTTACCAACAGGGTAGGGACCAGCTTGTCACTCAATTACATCCAAGTCCTGAAGCTCATTTACTGGTTTTGGAATGTCTGTCACTGTCCTTGGAAAATACATAGCACTAAAAAGACACAGATGTTTGTCGCTGTTCTAGACACGGTTCAAACGCCTGGGCATTCATTTCTAATCATCAATTCATATTCTTCTCTCTCTCTCTCTCTCTCTCTCTCTCTCTCTCTCTCTCTCTCTCTCTCTCTCCTTCTCTCATTTTGTGCAGAAATTTAGTGCACTGACCGGCACTCATGGTCAGGAGAGAGACTAGAATCTTAACACAATTTGAGGACTGGAGGTATTTGTACCCAAGCAAGTTCTGATGCTAATGAGAGTCTAAGGTAGAGGATGCTGGTTTCTCATCCTCTATTAGCTGACCTTAGTAGTAGAAGAATAATGACAGCTAATGGAAGCCTCCAGTTCTCCACTGACAGCACCACATTCTCTTATGCTAAACCTCCACCCACAATATCTCTGCTAAATAGGAATATATATAGCCACAAACTTTTAACTTCAGATGTCTGGCATAAGAGCAACGAGGAATATGGCCAAACAATCTCGAGTATCAAAACAGGGACACTGCACTGACAGCTTCACATGGCGCTCCCGACATGGGCAGGCATTTCAGAATGAAAACCCATAATCCACATTTGCTTACTCTACCACCTTCTTAATAGTCTGTCCATTGCAACTGCCCTGAACTCCTAGATACCCTTAGTATACCGATTTTGTCCTGCTATTGAGAGGACAACCAAATGAATCAATAAGAGACTGGGACATTTTGCTAGTAAATATCTATCAGTAGGGCTAAGGATACTGGTGATCTCTCATAATTCAGTCAATAAAATCTGCTTAAGGTTTTATCAGCTATATAAGCTATAAAATCATCACTTCAAGACCTTAAATGGACAGTGTGATTTCTGCTGCTTATGGGAAAGACTGAGGGGTCCTAGGTGTCACTGGACAGTATTGTATGGCAGAATCACTCAGAAAAGTTATTTTTCTACAGATGACACCTGTCACAAAGGGAGTGAATGAAGACAGTACAATATAAGACTTTAGAAAATTGCCAATTTCCATATTAAAGAAAGCTGGCGGACAGTGTAAGTCAGGGGCATCAATACCCATGAGGGGTTTTGTCTGCTTCTTTTCTTTTTTTTTTTTCAGCATTTATTTGCCATGCTGGACTAAAGCACACAATATTAACTGCACAACTTTCTAGCTGCTTAATTTAGCCACTTATGATCTTGCAATTTTAAGTTAAAAAGAGTTTTGGATGCCAAACATTTCATTTGCTAATTTTCTTCTCTATTCTTCCTCGCAGAGGCTTTCCAAACTGTTTGAAACAAAAATTCATTTTCTTGAATACACAGAGTTGATGCTAATTAAAATGCCCGTGAGAGTTTAAAAGAATCTGCCAGCCTAGGGAAAAATAGAAGGTCAATTTTATTTTTCAAAGGGCCCGGAGAGAAATTAAAATACCCTTAATTCAAGTCATAGATTTTGTCGTTTGAAGATACTCCACAGCCCTGCTAGGAAAATGAGAGAAAAATCATACTCTCTGAAGGCAAGCAGATAGGTTTGAGGCGTGGTCCTGCCTCCTCCCGGGTCTGTTCTCTCAGGCAAGGAGAGTCACCCAACTCCCCAAAGCATCATCTCTGGAAGAAGGGGCTGCAGTGTGAGGCCCTGGCTGCCAAGCTCACCCTGCACCTGGCTTCTGCTGTACCCTGGCAGGGCTTGGTTTTGGTGTTACTCTTGAACTAGGAATATTGGTGGATAAAACTGGAATTGCAGATCTATCAATGAGAGGGAAGTCTTTGCTTCTCATTGGTTTCAGAAGGAACTAAATCCTCAGAGACCTAAGAATCTTCTACTTGGGATTCCACCAGGTAGGGCTGCAGCAATTCTTTCACCTCCGAATTATATTCTCAAGTTGTTGACCTGCCCAGATACACCCTGTATCTTAGAGTTTCTTGTCCTGGTTATTCTTGTCTATTTCATTTGAATGAGCTTTCTTCTATTGGCTTATTCTCAAGAAGAGAACTGATTTGATCTGGTAGATTGGACATAACCACCACATTCATTTTATCATACAGTGAAATACACACGTGACTCTAAATGAGCCATGCCCACCTGAGCCACTGGAATCATCCTACTGACTGTTTGTTGGAAGGTGCTTCTCCCTGGAGAGCGACAGTGGAAGAGCACCAGGATGTTCTCACACTCCAACAATAATTATATTGTTGATCTATGGATGGCAGAGGGCTCTGAGGCAGAACCACCTTCCTCAGCCAGCCCAGTCACTGGAAGCAGTGAGAGTCAACAGTAAAGAGTAAAAGATGCAAGACACAGATGGATTCTATGAGCCTGACTTTACTGTTCAATGCTAGAGAAGCAGGAAAAGCAAGGTGTCGGGAGAGGTTAAAGGGAAGCCTGAGTGGCAAGAGCAGCAGGAGACTCCTTCAGACCATGGTGGGCATGGAGTCCAGCACTCTTGGGCTGATCTACCTGGTGCCATAATGTACTGTGTCAATTATCGTTGGCTCAACTTTAAACAGACTCAGGGGTTTATTTGTTGATTTGTGTTCACTTAGACTCAATCAGAATGACCCAAAAAATCTAGCTTGGGAGAGATGAAAGGGGACATTGGCTCAGCCTTCACTTGAGGAGGGGCTAGGAATCCAGAGAGATAGACAATCGAGTCTAAAGCCTCCCACTCTCTTTTCCTCCTTCCTCTTCTTCTTCTTCTCGCTCTTATTCTTTCAGTCTCTTGACCTGTAGATCTCATTTTAAATTTTTAGGTAATAAAGGACCTTAGCTTTACTAGAGTCCAGACATTCTGCAGATATTGCAGGGAAGTATGGGGTCTGGTTGCCTTTAGAAGAATCAGGCAGTGTTCTGCCATCCAGCTTCCATTCCTAGCTAGGGTATTCAGGGAGAAAGCCCCTCTTCTGGCCACAGTATCTATCATCCAAGCAGTGCCTTATTACCAGTCCAGGATAAGGTCTGATATCCTAGCTAGAAGGGTTATGATGGGAATCAATGGCTTCCTGCAGTACTGCTTTGGTGTGGGGAGAAGGGGGGTTACACACTGCATAAAATTCCCCACCCACAAATCACATACTACATGGTAGTTTTTTTTGAGCTGCTGTGCTGCCACAGGAATTAGCCTAGAAAGCAGGCATTATATGCAAAGGTCCTCTGGCTCCCAGGACATGCTGTATGTGAAGCAATTTCTGCAAAGTGCTGCAGATCCTGTTGTCCTGGAGCACACAGTATTACCCTCAGTTGCAGTTCTAGACAACAATATGCCTCCCTCTATGGCCACTGTTGGAAGAATAGGAATGGGACAAAGGGCATATATATGACAACTGAGCACCAGCTTCATGCCATGAAAGGGGCAGTGTTGTCTGTCATGCCCAGAGTCAAATGTGCATGTCCTTTCCCTCTGCTTCCCTGTTTTCCTTTTCTTGCTATAATAAAATATATGATTTATGATTTATGAAGGAGAAAGGTTCAGTTTTACTCTTGATCTAAAGGTTGTGGCACCAGCATCTACATACCTTATAATAATCCCCTGCTGTCTCAGCTCTCTGCAGACATTGAAAACCCAGTGGGGAGCAGAAGATGCATAGGATGAAAGGGGTACCAAGCTCCTGTTTCCAGAAAAAGGTCTAAATCCACTGACATTCACAAGAAAGGTCTCTGTCCCATAGCCCTAACACTTCCCACTATTCCACTGAATACCAAGTGTACCGTCATCAAGAAGCTTGTGTGTCCTAGAAGGGCTCCAGCTTGGCAAAGTGTACTCCCTTGGAAGGACTGGGTGGACTCCACAGTCACTTGAGCAGCCAGGCATCATCTGAGCTCTAAACCTCTGCAAACAGACTCAGAAGGTTTCAGTCACACACACTCTGCTCACAGGAGCTGCAGCTCACCTGATCCACATCCTGAATCTTGGAAGACGGCTTTGTGGTCAGACCTGAGGGTGTTACCAATACAATCACTGGAGGGGAAGCCCAGATACACTGTCTGTAAAGTCGTCTGTGTGATTTTTAAGGCATAGTTGGCCTCAGAATCATTTTTTGTTTATTCAACGAATATTTATTGTGCACTGTGCTCTCGGCATTGGCTAGGGTCTGGGAATTTTAAGATGAATGGAGAGAATTAGGCACAACCAATGAAAATTGCAATATTTTGTGATAAATGTAATAAAGGTGAACACAAGAGACCATTGTCCCCATTCATAATAGAACTTTAAATCAACATAACTTTTAAGCACATCATCAACAGATTTCCTAATGGGACATTGTTCCTTTTATGTTGGTTTCTGTGGCTTCCTGTGTGGCCCTGTGGAGCTGTGGAGAGCCTGGGATGGTACACGGCCCTTGCTCTGAGCATCGCAGCATCAAACTGTCAAGAAGCAATTTTCCGTATCTGAGTGATTCCATAGAGAAACCCAGTAAGTTACCATAAACATTCTTAACATATCTTCAAACGGTAAACAGATTTGGAATATGGAATGTTCTCAGCTTCAGCTTCTCTGGCTGTCTTAGACTGACCAGGCATGCACCCATGGTTTCTAGGAAATTCCCCCCTCCATCCAAATCTGGGAGCTAGCCAGTGGATTACCCTGAGAAGGCAGTGGTTGGGTACATGTAGTTGGAGGGTGTGTTGCCAGGAAAACGTCTGAGTCTTTTTGTCTATGAGTTCTCACCAAATTTTCAAATTTGAAGAGAGTTCAGCTCTTCTCAACAACCTGACCTCATGCTCTTCAACCTGGTACCACAGCAATGAGTCAAGGCTTCCTGTTCAGCCACCCTGCACTATTGCCACCATGGGGCAACCATATGTAGGTGATGCATTGGCTACCTACTTGGTATCTCCTCATTTGTGTCTAACCTCAAGATGGCCTGACAGAGGTCAAGGCCATGGCCTCCCACTTAAAGTGGGGACTAGATCTCACAAGTTCAAACTTTTTCCTGGTGGCACAACTGGTGACCAAGTTATCTATTAGGACCGATTCCCTCACACTGTAAAGAGCCTTACTGTTATGATTTAAGTCTAAAATGTCTCCCATAGTCTCGTGTATTGAATAGGTGGATAACAATGAATGGCAGTATTTGAGTGAGTTTCTGGAGAATTCAAGAGGTGTGGCTTAGCCAGAGAATCTTTGTCACCGAGGAAGTAGCTAGGATGGTGTTCTAGTTTCATTTTGTCACTGTGATAAAAAACATGTCCAAAAGCAACTTAGAAGAAAGTTTACACTTCCTGACCACAGTCCATCATTGAGGAATGTCAGGGAAGAAGCAACACAAGGTAGGAACCTGAAGCAGAAACCATAAAGAGATGCTCTTGGCTCTCTCTCTTTCTAGTTAGCTCACTCACAGGTTCATACTTAGCTAACTTTCTTATATAATTCATGGTAATCTGCCTAGATAGGGATAGTGTTGCCCACAGAGGATTGGATCTTCCTGTGTCAATTGATATTCAAAACAATTCCCCATAGACATGTTCATGTGTAGTGACAACTCTGGAACTTTGGTTTCCTTAAGAAACACAGAAATATTATAAGAATATGTTTTCATTATAATACCAGTTGTAAGGATATGGGGCTGCTTCAAATTGTTCATGGCAGCTGACTATGATTTGTCTCATGTTCTAGCAAAGGTGTGGTTTTGCAAGCAGCAGATAGTTTCTGCAATTGTGTTATGCTTGGAATTATGAGAAGTTCTCAAAGGGTATATACATGCTAGGGCCCTGAGAGGTAAGGTGAGTAGTTGTTGGTCTTTCAGGGGGGAGTTAGTTGTGGCTTGTTAGTCATCATGCTCAAAGAAGAAACAAAAGGAGAGAAATGAGATTTTTTGGGGGGTGTCTATCTATCTATCTATCTATCTATCTATCCATCCCCCTCTATATCCTACATTTTCTACTATCTAGTAATAGGAGGTAAAACCAGGGAGGATAAAAGATGGGGAAAAGAAGAACCCATAAAGTAGTAAAAACCAGCCACACTCATGGGTCAGTCTAATCAAGGCAATTTCTCAGTAGAGGTTTTCCTCTAAGATAACTTTAGGCTGTGTCAAGTTGACCATTAAAGCTAACTAGGATGGGGTAGAGAGCATATCCTGCATAGCCTATATTATTTTCTGCTTCCTGGCAATCATGAGGTACATGCTTTTGCCACTATATAGAGACCGATATTCTGTCTCTAATAGGGATCAATGTGATTGATCAGTGTGAACATGAAGTGACACTTCCAAAACGCTCAGTCCTGAAAATGTCCTTTATCTTTTAAATTGCTTCCTCAAGTACTTTGAGGGAAAACAGTCTAACATTTGCATTCCTGAAAATTTTTCTTTTGGCTCCACAAATCGATGCCTTTCACAATAAGGCTTAGGCTCTCTCTTTTAACATTTGAAGGGCTTCAATGCTAGACGATAAAGCTGCTTCATCTCAATGACAGTGTCTTCACTCACCTCTTTGCCTATTTCTTGCCCTGATAATATCCAGCAACTTTTAGGTCTTAATGTCCTGATGTCCTGGTGATCATTTGCCTTGCCATACACAGACCACCCCCCTCCAGAAGGCCTTCTTTGACTGGTAAAGCCATTTTTTCTCATGAGGATGGATTATTATTCTTTCTATGAGTTAGTGTTTTGTCTGCAAGATGATTTAAGTTTCCAGAGCAGAGGTGTCAAGACTCCATCTTGATTTTACTTGACACATGCTAGAGTTTGTCAATCCATTGATAATGTCTTTATCTCATTCATTTTGGATGGAGCAGACTAACCATATAAAGAGGCTGGAAGAGAGGGCTTCATTTGAGGACCTCTCAAAAATACAGGTTGCAGTTGTCTTTCAATGCAATGGGTGATTAGAGCCTAAGAAGATAATCACTTTCCTTCTCCACTGTGTGGATAGAGGGATTGTCCTAGAACAGCACCTTGCTGGAGAAGACAGACATAAAAGACTAGACTGAGGAAACCAAATCAGTCCATATATGAGCAACAGCATCCAAGGAGAACTTGAACCCTAGATGGAAAAAAAAAAAAAGGAAAGCAGAAGTTACTCTTGAAAACCAACCAGCCAAACAAATTTGATTTCTAAAAGTCTCTCTGGACAGACATAGGAAAATAAGCCCAAATCAGAATCCCAGGAGATCAAGGCAGATGGAACAGACAGGTTATGAAAGATGAGCTGAGATCAGAGCTCAGTGGTTTTAGATGATATGAACTGTGGCTGTGTTCAGCATGAAAAACCCCTAAGCCAGTGGTTCTCAACCTTCCTAATGCTGGAACTCTTTAATTCAGTTCCTTATATTATGGTAGCCCTCAGCCATAAATTATTTTGTTGCTACTTCATAACTATAATTTATGAATATCTGATATGCAGGATATCTGATAAGTGACCACCAAGGGGACATGACCCACAGGCTAAGAACTTCTGCAAGCAAACACACTGGTTTTCAGGAAGCTTAGACCAACTAGAAAGAGCAAGAAAGTAAGAGAATGGGACATGCTGATGAAATCTTATGTGCAGATATTAACTTAGTATTCCACCACTATAAAGATCCCTCTCATGGGCCCAAGACAAGACTTAAGAAGTGCTAGCTGCCACCACATCCATGCACAGATTAAGTCACCTTAGGTCTAGAGATCATCTGGAATATCAGAAACACTGGGAAAAGGGACTTCAGATTGGAAGGAGCAAGAGGAAGGGCAAATATGGTACTGACAACTGCCATGAAGAGCAGACTTCCTTTGTATTTTGCAGTTATAATTCTGTGAAGGTTAGATCCTATGACCTTCAATGTAATTGTAACATGGTGGCCATGACTGTGGAAGGGAGTCAGGGTAGGAGAATGTGGCTCAGCTGATTTCTATATTGAAAATAAAAGACTTGCAGAAAAAAAAAGTCTCCGCTAACAAGTTATGGTGTGTCCAGGTGTCACATAAAAGTCAACCTTGATTTATGTGCTCTGTCCAAGAATAAAGGAGACTCTAGGTTACAAACTGTGTCTGGAACTCATTGTCTGGCCATTATCAGAACAAATCCCATTCCCAGATAATGGACATCTGTTAAATCTTCCACTGTTAATAGAAAATGTTGCCTATGGGACAGAAGCTTTTATGACAGTACTGTCTCTTCTGTTAGAAAAAGTGTTCTAAATCTTATTTTATCCAAGGGACCATGTTTGCATCTGTTTTTCTTATGGGGGAAAGATAATGGGCCTCCAAAGAGTCCTATGTGTTAGAGATGTCATGGCACAATGAAGGGAATTCTGCTCTAATGCTTTTGTCCAGCCATAGAAACAGGTGCTCTAAACTCCTTGATGTCCTCACTCCTAGCCCTGCACACCGAGACTTATGGGGATAGAAATCCTGTCTCCATCAAACTGGCTCCATTGTAATTTACATTATAATCACACTAACCTCTTAACATATCCTGAACATTCCACATGCTTACATCTCCCCTTGCTTTGTTATACAGTTTCCTATGCCCCAAACTCACCCCCAGGTCACAAAGTACCTTAATTGGTGATGGCAAACCCATCTCTTCTGAAAATCTCTCAGTGATATGCTTTTTGCATTTCAACTTAAGAATGTGATCTTCTCTAAAGAAATTCACTGAGAAGTAAAAACTTTCTATGCCAAATATTCATTTAGTGTGTGTGTCTGTGAGTGTCTGTGTGTGTCTGTGTGTGTGCCAGAGGTCGAGCTTAGGGATTTTTTTCCTCAGGTCCTACCCACCTTGATTTTTGAGACAGTCTCAAATTGGCTTGGAGGTCACAGAAAAGTGTAAGCTACAAGCTGCAGGCCAGGGACTCCCAAGAACCTATCTTCCTACTGTCTTAGCATTGGACTTACTGTCATATTCAACTTTTCTACAAGGGTTCTTAGGATCAAATGTGGGTCTTCCTGCTTACACGGCAAGCATTTACCAACTGAATTATCTCCCCAGGACCATTAGCTAGAACCTTAAATTCACAAATTTAATGTGAAACTTACATAGACTTTTTAATCAGCCAGTGCACCTTATCTTGGATCAATAGCTCTGCTTGGGCTCTGCCCTAGTCTATCTCATGATCTAATGGAGAAAGCTAAGGCAGGATCAGACTTTTATTCCTACCTCCATACTTAAATTCTGCAAAAGCCAAATAGATACATTACACAGCCAGTCCATGTGCTCCTAAGATGCTACTTTTAAATCTAGAACTGCCCCCACCCTGCTCTCCATCCTGTCTTAGACATCAGCTGTCACTCTCCTCCTTCTTCTCATGTAAGGACTTCAAACAACCTTTTCAGGTTGGCTATATCCTGAGTTCAAATTCAGGCTCTTTCATAAGGCAGCTAAGCGATCTCTACCAAGAGATTTAACTTCTTCAAGCTTAAAAACCTCTTATTTTTAAAAAATCCAATTGACCACAGTGCCAGTCTGGGGTTGGGGGAAAGGCTGTTGCATGAAAGAAGTGAGGCAATGAATTAGAAGTTCTTAGGGGTGTGTGTCATGTTAAGTAACTACTTGAATGTGGTCCCAGGATAGCTGTGAAATGACACAATGAGAGTGATGTCTTTTGATCAAGGAAGCAGTAGAAACATTAATTTTGAAGCATTTAAAAAGCGCGGCTCCCTGAATACACATCTGTTAAGTTGCAGGGGCTCCAAGGGAAACTGTAGCAAACACCTTAAAGAGATAGTTTACAGGCACCTAGAGAACAACCCGGTAATCCCAATGACCTGAACAGTGACAGATATATGTCATGAGCTTTAGCAACTTCATTGGCCGGAAGACAAGAGGTATGTATTAATGATTAATTACAGTAGCAATGAGACTTCATATTTCACTCCAATGTGCAGGGTACTATTCATGTGGATAATGTACATTGGATGGTTCAGGAAATAAAAACCAAAGCACTCTGGGTAGACACTGTCACTATAAAGGTGAAGAGAGACACAGAAGGCTGAAATGTTTTTCCTGGGACCACCATGAAAAGTCTAAGCTGTAGAGTTGACTTGATAAATTCTGATCTATGCACAGCACCATGTGCTCTTATCCCTTTCTCATCACAGACACTGCTGATTAACATGGTCACAGAACAGACACAAAGCCTCAACATTCTTTTCAAGATAGACATGAAGATGTTCCAGACTTATCTTTTGGCATTACCACAGCAGAGAAGACCTCTTTTCTATTTGTATCACTACAATATAGCCAAATGGCCATAAGATAATAATGGGATGTGATATTCTTATGAATTAGGTAGATAAGAAGCCTCAATATAAATCTGTTAAAAACTTCACACTTATCAGCAGTGAGTCAAATCTCCATCTGGAGATTGTCCATCTGAGTTGTCTCACGTGATCTGTATTTTAGCTGATGGTGAGCAACAAAGTTGACCATGAGCTTGCACCAAGAGCCAAATAACAATTCTAAAACATACAACTCCATCCAACATTTGATCCTAGTTGAAAGCCTTACAAAGCTACACATCCCAGGAGTCTTTAGGGTCCAACTCTCAGGCTTTAGGCCTACCCTGACTGCATGTATTTTGTGGGACCTGTATCATATCCTGGGGGCAGCCATGGAGAGAGGCATGAGAAGCAGCAAAGCTACTGATGGAACAGATGGATAAAAGAAGACATTGAATCTCACCAATGAATTCCTGCAGCATGCTATAAATAAGAAGTTGTATCTACTCTTTGGATATATAAAGTTACCTACAGATAAACTGGAGTCTCAAGAGAAGTAGGCATTGTCCAGTGGGCCCCTCTCTGCTTCCCCATGAGAGTAGAATTGGGAGAAGAACATCCAGAGTGATAGCCCTTGTGTGGTTTAAAAAACTAAGCTTATATCCACAGCTTCATGCACATATGACTAAAATAAGGAAGAATTTCAGCATGGCTAGTGAGTGTATCTGAGAGGCAGTGAAGTCTTTCATTTGGAAGAACTCCATGTTGCAAAGAGAACAAAACAGTCCAACTTACCACCTTCCATCCCAGCAATGCAGTAGCAATGATACCAATCTGTTTGTTGATGTCTCTTCTAAGGGAGGGAATAAGTCTCTACAGAGACCCTGGGTGAATAATGCATACATCTTCAAACAAAATCAACCTTCAGCTGTACCAGTGTAGAGAAACAGCGAGAATCCAAAGTATCTGATAAGGCAAGGCAAGTTCTACCTCTCTTTGGAAATGTTTCAGTGGCAAACAGGAGATGCAGTTGCACACGCTAGGAACAAAATTCATGAATCATATACACTCCATTTATTTCTATAGACACAAGCTTGAGCGCAGGTGCACACATCCACACTTACCTACACCCACACAAGTTGGTTGAGTCCCAATTCAAAGTAAGTGAGATTTCTCAGGGGGAGCTGCATTCCTTGTTACTGCCAGTGAGAAACAGGAGTAAAAAATGCCTGTTGCTGATGCTGAAAAGTACTTTCAAGCAGATGCTCAGAAAAAAATATCTTTACCTTCCCCCCTAAAGCTCTGAGAACATGTTGTCTTAGAATTTGCTCAAATTCAGCAGTAGGCAGTATCCTGTACCAGAGTATCTTGTACAACACATTACACCTGAGGACTTGGTTTCCAGCACACATAGTTACTATAAGAAATATATGTTATATAAACATATATCACATGCTTATTATATATGCTTAAATGTAAATAGACATATACTACTATAAGAAAATGGATTTTTGTCAGGCAGGTGCAACATATATGAATCCATATATTTCCATACATACCTCTGTATCTCACCTTAGCAAACAACCTACAGGATAAATGATTTATCAGAACTCAAAGAGCTCATTAGGAGCTCTGCCAGAAAACAAGCCAATCTCTCCATGTTCTTCCCAGTACTTTGTCTACTTGCTTATGCTGGTAAATATGTACTCATTTAAAATGGCCACAACCTCAATTCTGTCCCACGCACCTGCCTCTCTTTCATGAGGTAGTGACATTGCAAACATGTGTTGCTGCATCCCAGGAGGGCAGATGAGAAATGAGCATGTGTTAAATTTGCCATAAGACAGACAAGGAGAAAGCTGGGATCCTGGTTCACTTGGATGTGACCCATCTTTAATCTGGTACTGTATAGTGTTAAGAAGTATCTACATTCCCAGATCAGGAGAACTTGTTACCCTTCTATCCTAAGAGGCTTCTGGAGGCACTGAAGAATGACTCGCACTGATATCCAGTTTATATGTCACATAAAAATATAAGTATGAAGAGCTCATATTTGATGCCTATTGAATAGAGGCAGAAGATCAGAGTGAACTACATAAAGAAGAAAAGACAGAGAAAATGTTATATGTGTGTGTATATATATATACATACACACATATGTATATATGTATGTATGTATATGTGAATGTATGTGTATATATATACACACACACATATTGCTAAGCTTAGGGTACATAGATATAATGTTCTTCTTCCCTTTATTGTCCCTAACTGTGTCCAGTCCACAAATGCCTCACTGGCAGTGTGACCACCAGAACCATGTGATATTCCTAGGCTAAAAGAGACAAGCCAGTGGACAAAAGCCCTTCACAGAAAATACAACTCCACATGTACCACTTGGAACAAGCTGTAGGTTCAGTTTCTGAAAGTGTGCGTACTCATGAATGAAGGCTGCCAGGGTTATGGGAGACCAGAGGTACAAAGAACAGTCAATGGTTTGAAGAGGAAAATAAAGGCACACAGCAACCATCTGGATATTTATGAATGGCCAGAAGTTACTGCCTGGGAAAGCCTAGTTTTATGCTAGCATTTCTTTATCTGGCCATCCTTGAATTTATACTAATTCATCCAGCTCTTCTAGCTATCTCTCCACTGGTTTCAAACAAGTTCATCATGTTGCACCATGGTTGATCCCTGTCTATGTCAAATACTGAGTACAAACTTATGCCCACATTCGATTGCTCTGAACTGTAGTTACAAACTTGAGAAGGGGTCATGAAATGTTGAAATCCTCAAGAAAACCAAATGAGCATGTGGCAAAGCTATGACTAAGGAGTCCAAGAAGCTTCAGTGCTTCTAAAAATACCTCTCTCCAACAGCCAGCAGTCAAAAGGTTTACCATGAGGACATTAACAATTCATCTAAGACATAACAGGTTTTAACAAGCCTGGAAATGGGACATACTTATTCCAGCAGAGGAAATAGAAGGATGTCATTGGAGCAGAAGGGGGGGGGGCGGTTATGAGCATGGCTAGTCACTCAGACTGCATGCACCTTTAGGTATGTGTTTGAAACTGAGACAAAAATGAATATATAAAGATACATCCAAGTTATAACACTATTTTAGCAAGGGACTATGCCAAAAGACTCCACATAGATGTCTTAGGGAAGTCAGAAGGGGTGAAAGGATGCCTGAGTACAGTCTAGAAGGGAAAATAGGAAGGAGATAAGCATTTTCAGCAAAACAGAGGCAGTAGAATGTCCTACCTACAAGATGCATAAAGATGGAGCAGGGACTGAGAGAACAGCCAACCAATGACTGCCTCAACTTGATATTCCTATCCCATGGGGGAGAAACAACCCCTCACTCTATTAATGATACTCTGCTATGCTTGCAGACAGGAGTCTAACGTAACTGTCTCCTGAGAGGCTTCATCCAGCATCAGATGGAAACAGGTACAGAGACCCACAGCCAAACATCAGGCAGAGTTCAGGGAATCTTGTGGAAAGGTAGGGGATAGAACTAATTGAGCTAGAGGGCCAAGAAGACCTACAGAGTCAACTAACCTGAGCCCAGAGAGATTCACAGAGGCTGAAACACCAACCAAGAGCATGCAGGAGCTGGGCCTAGACTCCATACACATATGAAACAGATGTGCAGCTTGGTTTTCTTGTGGGTCCCCTAACAATTGAAATAGAGTCTGTCTCTGACTCTGTTGCCCTGATACTCATTGGATCCCCTTTCTCTAGCTGGACTGCCTGCTTGGGATGCAACTGGAGAGGATGTGCCTAGTCCTGATGGGACTAAATGTCCCAGGGTGGGTGGTACTCAAGGGGGGCTTCCCCTTCTCTGAGGAGGAGGCTAGTTGGCAGAGGGATTTGTAAAGGCAGGACTGGGAGGAGAGGAGGGAAGGGACTACAATAGAGATATAAAGGGAATAAAAAATACATTTTGAAAAATAAAAACAATATGCTAGTGTGGCCAATGAGTGTCTGGGGTTTCTACAGAGAAACCCAGAAGTTTCCTCTCCCTATTCCCTACTAAATAAAATAAATGGCTTTGCCTCATGTCACAGTTTGCATTTTGAATCTGATTCATGGAGAAAGCATTGGCAGGTAATCTCTATCCATTTCAAGTATTTAACTTTTGGGGCAGAATACTAATGCAAACATGCAAAAGAGGAGAACCATCAACCTTGGCACCAAGAAATCAATCTTTCAACACAAGGAATAAATGAAACTTCCCAACACTTTCAATACTTTTGTATTCTCTGTCTTTCCCTCATTATTCACTGTTAGTGGCTTCTTGACAGTTGAGATAGATTTGCCCCAAGGGGGGTAAAAACCTAAATTGACAAATTCTGCTATGATACAAAGTTTTTTACCCATTGTTTTCTTGCCTTCCCTAACAATTTCACTTTTCCTCCATCCTATCACTAACAAGGAGCATCTTCCCTTTGCTTGGGGGCCCTCTTTCCAGAAAGTAAATGTGTGTGTGTGTGTGTGTGTGTGTGTGTGTGTGTGTGTGTGAGAGAGAGAGAGAGAGAGAGAGAGAGAGAGAGAGAGAGAGAGCTGTTAAATGGCAGATGCATGGTTGAGATAGTCATTTCCCTATTCTTGCTGTACTCTGTGTATTCGTCTTGTTTCTGTAGCAAACTGCAAATGCTGTCCAGGCTGGGAGGGTTTACAGAGTTCCACCCCGGTGAAAGAAGTGATTGCAGTGATTACAGGGTGCTGGGAGCAGTGGCTTCCTGGAATTCTCAGTAAATGGTAAATATTAGACAAAGGCACAAACATGAAGCCTTGGAAGGCCATGAAACTAGCAGCACCTTGGACAGAGCACAAACCCCAGAGGGAGGCATTTGATTTTGAGAGACTACAGGATAGTGGGCTAGGACAGTATTAGTCTTAGTAAAAGAAGATGCATGAGCCAGGGGAAGTAGCTGGAATGGTCCTAATAGGACTTTGAACAGATGAAGCTAAGATCCACTATGGCCCAAAAGAAAGGCTGGGAAATGAGTACTGTCTTCCAACATTCATTCAAGAACCATCTATGTGTAAGCCACCCTTATGAAGATCTGCAAGTTCTGAGAAATAGATACTGTTTATTTAATTTCTAAATTTACTGAAAGAATATTAAACTAGATAAGCATGGTTTAGTGAGTTACATGAGCAATACTAAAGGCCTACTGACTATCAGAGTCTGTGGCAATGATTCTCAATCTATAGGTTGTGACCAACCCTTTCACAGGAGCCAACTAAGGCAATTGGGAAACATATATATTTATATTATGATTCATTACAGTAGAATTATAGTTATGAAGAAACAAGGACAATAAATTTATTGTTGGGGGATTAACATAACATGAGGAACTGTATTAAAGGGTCAACATGAGGGAGGTTGAGAGCCACTGGTCTAAGATAATGGCTATAACTAACCTTGAAGAGGAAGGAGAGGAAAGATAATTCTCCAGATGCCAATATACTCTCTACCATGAAGTAGCAAGAACATGAGACTGGGTGTGCAGTCTGCACCACTCTAGCTGTGCAACTTGAGTCTACATGACTTGTGTTATTCTCACTCCAAACTGAGACCTGTCCCATGGGCAGGAACCAATCCCTGACACTATTAATGATATTATGTTATGCTTTCAAACAGAAACCTAGCATAACTGTCCTCTGAGAGGCTCCACACAGCAGCCAATAAGAAGAGATGCAGAGACGCACAGCCAAACATTAGATGTAGCTTGGGGAGTCTTATGGAAGAGTTGGGAGAGGAATTGAGGGACCCAAAGAAGACAAGGAGACTGACAGTGTCAACTAACTTGGACCCTTGGGGGCTTCCAGAGACTGAGTCACCAACTAAAGAGTGAGCTCAGGCTGGACCTAGGCCCCTGCACACATGTGTCAGATGAGCAGCTAGCTCTTCATGAGGATCCTCCAGCAACTGGAGTGAGAGCTATCCCTGAGACTGTGGTTTGCCTGCCTGTGGCTCCTGCTCCCCTAAATGGACTGCCTTGCCTAGCCTCAGTGAGAAAGGATGTGTCTAATCCCACAGCAACTTGATGTGTTGGGTAGGGTGGGGGCTTAGTGGTGAGTGACACCCAGAGGGCCCTCCTCTTCTTTTGGGAAGGAGAACATGGAATGGGGGAGGACTTGCATGAGAGGATACGGGGAGGAGAGTGGGTGATATTGGGATGCAAAGTGAATAAATAAATTAATTTAACAAACAAAGGAAAAATAAAAGAAAGGAAGAGACAGCCATTGGTAGTCATATTCTAGGAGTAGAGAGGGCCAAGAATAAAATTGGGATCAGGAATGCAGATCCAGCTGTGAGTATTCATGAGAACTTCAAGTTCACCATTCTAACTTTCTTAGGAATCATCTGTAGTTGGTCAGAATGCATTATTTTGCCCATTTACCTCTAATATGATCTATAAGTCCTGTAAGATATGAATGGAGTGTCTTTTAGTGCTGAATTATGAACATAATGCCTAAAAGCTCAAAGACAACATATGTTAATACACCCTGATAAAAAAATTTTAAAAGTCACATAGACTAGTGCATCTTTTAGATAATTAGTAATCTCTTAAAGGGTTAAACCTAATGTGACTACTGTTAATTAACAGATTGGACAGGGCACTTATACAGTAAAGCTCTTTCTTATCTTTTGAACAGGAGGTTGCTGAACTGGGAGGTGGGGGGGGGGGGTAAAAATGAGGTATGAAATGGCAAGATAATGCCAGGCAGTGGTAGCGCACACCTTTAATCCCAGCACTTGGGAGGCAGAGGCAGGCGGATTTCTGAATTCAAGGCCAGTCTGTTCTACAGAGTTAGTTCCAGGACAACCAGGGCTACACAGAGAAACCCTGTCATGAAAAACAAAACAACAACAACAAAAACAAAAAAAGAAAAAAGAAAGAAAAGATAAAGAAAAAGAAATGGCAAGATGACATCAGCCTCAGCTAAATATTGATGAATACCTGCTTCACCAGGCACCATGCTGGATGCTGATACAGGCATGCATGTTGCTGTTTAAGTCTCAGTAACCCTGGGCACTGACAGACTGTTTGAGAGACAAAGAAACTTGCCAATTGCCATGTAGCTCATCCTAACAAGCCGAACCAAAATTCAAAACTTCTCAAGGAAAACAAAACAAAACAAATTAAAACAGAAAAAGTCACACTCTTTAGGGTAGCATTCTCATAGTCTCCTGTTTGTGGATGCATGCTCATCTCTCAATATTCTTTTAAAAAGACTATGAAAATTCTGGCTTTGTCCAACATGGCTGCTGTATCTATCAGAGGTTTGGATTTTTTTCCCCTCCAAATCTTATTCCTTCCAACTATAAACTAAAAAGAAAAGGATCAAGTTCAAAACCAGTTCAATAAAAACCATCCCAGAAATAAATGATTGCATTTATTACCACAACTCTGTTAATACTATTGATTTTCCCCTGCTCCATTTCCCCCTTCTTTGCTCTCTTTACAGACCACTAGCAGAAACAAAGCTCACCATTAACCCCACAGACAGTGCTAATAGATCACCAAGCTGTCATTCCCGCCCTCCTTTGTGTGTGAGTATAAGGATTTCAGGCCACTGCACAACTTTTTGCCTATCCGTCACTGGGGCCTCCTATTGGAGACAACACACTCATTACAAGAAACTCCAGAGACAAGCTGCTGTCAGCTTTGCAAGCCCCGATTAAAAAGTCACTTTAATTTTGTCATGTTTCCAGTAATATATCACACGTTGGCTAAAATATGGCTCGATTCTGCCCTAGTCCACAGTGTCTGCACACTGCATTGGATAGTTCTAAGTTCTAGTTTCCTATTTAGTGCCTAAGTGACCAGCAATGGCCATCAGAGACAAGTCAGCATCTCCAGGCTTACTACCTCCTTAAGGAGGTAATCTGAGTTCACATACAAGGCTGCAGAATAGACTGATAAGTTGGTGGGGAACTGATGATACAAGTATCTCCCAGCATTGATCCGAAGGAAGAGAGGGGTCAGGGTGTCTGTGGAGCTAGAATATGCAACTCTAGGATGGAGCTGGAGGATGGAGGGAACATCCAGGTGCTACCAGCACACATGGTGACCCATGCTGCTCCAAATACCTCCTTCCCCGTATCTTTGTTACCTGAAAGTAAAGTAAGTCTCTCAATATACCATGTTTGCCACCAATCTTAGTAACCACACAGTTGATTCCCTTCTTATCCATTCCAACTTCTTCCCCTGAAATGGAGCTACAGACTTTAATGATCACATTCAAGTCCGGGTCTGAATGCAAGAGAACAGATATTTCAATGCAGCAAAGAAACAAGCCTCCTCCAGGTGCTCTCAGCTCCTGGAAGGTGCTCACTTGTAGCTGAATGAAAAAAAATATATATAAAGAGAAACAACCTAGTGGATGATGCATGGAAGAGTCTTCTAGGTTTGGATAGTTTCAAACTTCAGTCTTAAGGACATTTTTCCGACCCTCTAAATGAAAAGGAAGTAACTGGTATTTTCCCATGCAAACATGATGGGCTTTGTGGGGCACTTCATTGGGGAAAGGTATTAGGAGTACCCTTTACACTAAGAGGATGGTACCTATCACATCCTTTCTGCCTGCAAATTCATGTGGCATCCATAGAAACAAAAAGCAGGAGCAATAGAAAGCCCACCAGCACTCTCAGATTCTCTAAAAGCCTTGTCCTCCATGAGAAATTGGAGTGGCATTAGACAGAGACTCATTTTGGTAAGAAACCAATCACTGTGGTGTAGAAAACATGGTGGGGGTGGGGAGAGGGGCACTGGTGGCCATAATAGCTAAGAACTATAGAGAAAGCCAACAGATAGAGCTAAATCTTAAATCTGGGAATGCAGATCCAGCTACAGATGCTTAAAAGAAGACTCATTCACAACTAGACTATCGCAGATATCAGTCATTGGTTAAAATGCAATTTCACCAAAATTTGCTTCTAATAGCTGCTTTGTGCTTTGCATTTCATTGAGAGAATTGGGCCTTTTTTCTCTCATCTTAGAGTCATGTGAATTTAGAGTTGAACAATGTACTGCCACCACTAAGATCCAGGGAGGCACAGTAGAGAAGGTGGGTAACCAGCAGTTAAAAACCATGATTCCTGCCTAGGCCTGATGGATGCGCCTGGAGCTGCCTTGAGTGGGAGGTTATATCTGGACTGTGAGCAACTGACACAGAAACTGTGGTGTTTATATCCACCGTGACCCTTCCAGGTGTCCTGAATCCAGTTAGGGAGATCGAAAGAGCAATAAAATACAGAAAATAATTCACACCACCTAATAAACCATTCAGTGACCCACACTTGAGAATGAATTCACAACATTAGGGTACTCAGCATGACTCAGACTGGTCAGGGAAACCATCAAAGGACATTGGGCCTTGAGGAAGGAAGAAATCGCTCCCTGTGAGAGGCCAAGCTCTGGCTCTATAGCTCAGCTGCACATAGGCAGGAGTTTTACCCTGATGAGTCCACCTAAGTATCCCTAGTACCTGGAAAAGTGCCCAGCATGCTGGTACTGGGTGGGCATTTATTAAATGAATGTACATAGTAAGCTAACTGAGTTCTGCAACAGGCCTCAGAGTTATAAAGATAATAAGAATTGCAGCTGAAATAGCTTTGGGTCTGGTGGGAAGGACAAAAGAGGAGCAGATGATTATCAACTAATGTGGTGAAAGCAGCTGTCAGGAAGCTGTGCCCAGGACGTGCATGGCCAGCAGGCCTGGGAACACCCGGCCAGTCTGTCATATCATTTATTGAGACTTAGACACTCCTTCCTATTCAAACCACGTGAGTCCAGGCAAAAATGGAGCCGAGGTAGGGGAGGCAGGGGTACTAGTGTAGCATTCATCCAATTTGAATCGAATTATCTATAAGCTTGCTGTTGCCACACAGTTCAGAAAATGGCAGCACTATAATTTCAGTTAAACACATTATGCTGTACTCAGACACCAAAGTAATACAGTCATTAACACGCTGTGCCAGAATGCTTATTGACACAAAACTATGTCTCCAATATATAGTTACTTGAAATATAAGCTTCAAAACAAATGCATGCAGTATAATTCATTTTACTTAAAAAAATCTTTATGCAAAATAGGAAAAGATGTACTCACAGAAATAATTTTTTATTACAATTAATACAAATAATAATTTATAAATAATAAAATTACTAGTTTCCTTTTTCTTCTTTCTTTCTTTCCTTCTTTCTTACCTGTTCTTATCCAAAATGAGCATACATTATTTTAATGAGAAAAAAGCTATCTTAATCACAGTATTTTTTTCCCTCTGCCCCTCATTAGCTAAACTATGAAGTATGTGGAGAGCAAAAGGCATTAAGGGCTGTCTGTCCTAGGCAGATTTGCTTGAAGACTCTGATTCCATGCTATTCCCAGATCTGGGCCATTTACATATTCAGCATTAACCAACCCCTTAATGACCTTTAGCACTCATCTGATCTAGACATGACCTCTCACCTTCTCTCCTTGAACACAGACTCATGCTACTCCAACCTTGAGTGGCCTCATTATAAAGCAGAGGTTTTATAATAAGCCCACCATGTTTATTGTTGTTTATTGATGATCTCAGGAAAGAGTGTGCAAGAACAAATTCCCCAGCATCCTTGGGTAATTTAACAGCACAGACATTACACCGGAAGGGCAATAAAATTGTGCTGGGAGACAATACAACAAAAATGTGTGTGACAAAAAAAAATGACCAGATGCCTTGTGTTTCTCCCTAGCGTTGTGCGAAGTCCGAACAACCTGGATGGGAGTCATCAAGGTGCTGTTTGCTGACAGGAATGAGGGTCATCTGGAGAGTGGGAGGGTGCCACTGACATCCATAGTCTCAGAAGACCTGTCACTCCCATCTCAGACAAGCCCTTGCCATTGAGCATGCTTATTCTCCACCACTCCATCTCTACCCCTCCTCACCCGCATCCTCGCTCTTCCCCCACTCTCATTTTTCTGTCTTAACAAGGCAAGTATGTGATAAGGCCTATGGTTTCTCAAAAACACCCAGGAAATATAGAGGGAAGGTTTTAAATAGTTTGACAATGAGCAGAATATGAGTGGAAACAAACCCAGTTTGTTCACTGGTAGGTACATGGGTAAAGAAACCATGGTGTACATCCACGAAGGTATATTATTCAGCCTTAGATGAGAAAGCTGGCCATATGTAATATATGGAGGAACCTTGGAAATCTATGCTAAGTGAAATGAGCCAGTCATAGAACAAATATCATGTGAGCCCATTTACATGGTGTGTTTTAAACCACCCAATTACAAAACACAGAAGGAAAGTGTCTGCCAGGAGCTGGGGAAAGAAAGAAATGGGACATTCCCAGTCAACAAGTACATAGTTTTAGGGATGCAGGATGATTAACTTCTAGAGCTCTGCTTGCAACCTGGTGTCTACAGTTAGCAATACCGTGCTGCACACAGAACAGCTTGTTAATAAGGAAGATCTCACATTCAGTGTTTTCACTACCAGTTCTAAAGGAAAATGAACCCAGAGCCAGAGGAAACTGGAAGGCGAGATGGGTTGATATCCATACGGATGAGGATAATGTGGTCTCCCAGGGCTCCACCAACACTGATGATCTCAAAGCTTAATGTCCCCAGTGTCTGTGGGGTAGGCACCATACAGCAGCCACAGCGAGGCACTGGAAGCAGCTTCTACCCTCTCACAACCCCACTGCCTTGCACATGGAAGACCTGCTGACCCATGGTGATGCCTTTAACCTCAGCTTCCTTGTGATCTGATGAAACTGGCACTTCCTGAGCAAAGGTGGTCTAAGAATCTGCCATGATGATGTCAGGGCCCTGCTGGGACTGGAAAGTAACACAAGGGGAGCATTTCTGGCTTGATACAAGAGTCTTAATGTTGAAAGAATAATCAATAATACAAATGAACTAGAAAAATCTACCCACCTAGAATGTTTGGAAGTTCAAAGCCTATATCTCAATAAAATATAAGTAAAAGAGAGATTCTGAAACAAATAGGTACCACTTGGGTCTGGTTTTGTGAAAATATACAAAATATACACAGTAAAACACACAGAATAGAACAGCATTTAGAGGACAATGCAGAACCTTAACAGGAAAAACAGGACAAATATGAGCTCAAGTCTCCATCTTCCTTAACTAGAAAAAGAACAGCAAGATGAAGCCAAAGGTGGGGGAGGAGACAAAGTTTAATACACAATTTTTAATTTAAAAATGTAACTTTGAAAGAGTAAAAACAACTAATAGAAAGTTCTTAGAAAAGATTAAACTGCTAACCATTTGGTGAAGTGGAAGAGAATGGAGAGATAAAACCATCAAGGAGAATTAATGGAGACATGTTCTAGGAATGGCTGGAACACTCAGAAATGAGGCCATGGCCCCATCTTGAGTCCTGAGAGTGTAGGGTATAGACAATCCACAAAGCCATGGAAGCATTAGGACGCAATCTGGGAGAACACTTCAGGTTAGAGGATCATCATAGAGTAGGCCCTAACTCAAGAGTCCAGTGTGGTCAGGCAAGGACCTCATAGATGTTAGGAAGGGAGTCTTTAAGGGTCCAGTGGGCCCAGTGATTGAAAGGAGACTATAGATCACAATGTCCCCAAGTTTAGGATAAAGAACCTGAACCTGAATTTCAGGAGGAACTGAATTGTCATCCCATCTCAGCAACTAACTAGCTTCATGAGCTTATACAAAGTGCCAATCTCCCTGAGCCCCTATGTAGTGCCTCTCTTAGAAAGTTGTCCTACGCATTAAGAGAGATCAGTATCAATCATATGCTCCAGTGTAGCACTACTAAATAATGTCATTTTTATGTGTTTATCATTATAGTTGAATCTACTAACTTGGCCAAGAATATAGTACCAAACCTCTGTGAACAGGCCACATATACCTCAACCCTCCATTCACTCAGGATCTTTCCCAAAGTATCTCTATGAGCTAAGACAACTACCATTCTGCTAGGCTATCCAGGTGCTCCCCAAAATGAAGGAGAACCATTGCTCAATGTTCAGGTCACTGAACTCCCATTCCCCTGCTCCCCCACACACATACACTGTGTGTAAACATAACACACACACACATATGCACAGACACACGCACACATAGACACATAGACACACACACACATAGACACACACACACATAGACACACACACACATAGACACACACACACAGACAAGGGTCCTTGGTTCTTTCCCCATCCCACATAGCAGATAACTCCATAAGGAACTGTGTCAGATGCTAAAGTGCTGAAAATCCAAGACCAAAAAAATATCCCAAAGTGACAATGATGGGAACTCTTCTCAAATAACCACTTCACCTAAGGAAATCCAAGTGTCAAAGGCTAGGCTGGAAAACAAACAATACAAAATGACTGAATTGGAAGTTAGCTCTAACTTTAACCTCGGTTTTCCTGCTGAGAAACCTGGTGCTGGTATAGCTGATAACCAGGAACAGAAGGGAACCAGCCTGGCTGACCAGCCACCAGGTAGAGGCCCAAGAAGATAGGTCTTCCTGGGCAGAAGGTGAAGCCACACTTCCCTCAGCCCAGCAGAAAGAGCCTGCTTCCCACCAGGGCAGAGTAAGTGGATGGAGCTCAGAGCTTTCTAGGAGAGATTGCCAGCCACAAGGTTATAAATCACAGAAATGGAAAACAAGAGAGAAAAATAAAACCCTTGGCTTCCTGTGAACTGCCAGCCACTTTCTTTTGGCTGTAAATAACCACGGTTAAACCAGGCACCCTTTGCACTTCTGGGTAGGAACGGGCGTGAAACATCCGATGGGAAGATCTTAAGTGTTTTCTCCCCCAAATCGACCTCACAGTCCAGAGCTTAAGTCTTCTGGCTTAAAGAGAGCCTAGTACACCTGCCTCATATACTTCCTCCTGCTCAAACCCATGGTTCATTTAGGAAATGCTGTATTGGGGCTTCCCCTGCATGGTATCCTGAATGAACACGCAATTAGGCCTGTAAGAAAGAGTGGGCAGCCTCTAGTTGGAGGCCCAGATACGCTCAGTGATAGTTCTTAATCTCACCACCCTGTAAGCCTCCAACAGTCAGCTGGAGAATACATGACTGAGCCTAGATTAGAACCTACATTGTAGGTCTGCAATGTAGGTGAAAGCCAGGTGAAAGCTTAGGGTGCACAAGGAGCATCACACCTGACTCAAGAGAAACATTAGGGCTCTGAATGTGATTGTGTTCTTAGAATAGAGATAATTCTTGCCTCTCCTTCCATTTTTTTTGCTATTCTTTCTCCGCAACTTTAAATATTTACCATACCACAGTGCATTCTGGTTGCTAAGACTCAGTTCTGCTTAATAACATTGAGGAACTCAGGACCAAAGGAGTTAAAAATAGAGAAGAGGCAGGGGGTTTCAAGAGTGCTGTCTTCTAACCTAGAGCTACATATACTTTTGTGTACACCCAAGAGAACTGCAAACCAAGATCAAAGACATCATGACAGTCTGTGGAGACAAGAGTTTCGGTGTAATTTGGAAAGAGCAAAGTAAAAAGAGAAATTGAGTCCTCCGGGTAGAGTAAGATAGAAATGGAATTTGAACACTCGTGCCAGCAACTCGGGTCTTGGTGACAATGTACCTCGGATCATTAGCAACAAACACAGCAGTAAATATTCCAGGAAGAACGTGAGTCTTCTCCATTCCAAGGGTAATTAGATTAAATACTATTTAACTCCCATTTCAATAAGCCACAATGCCAAACTTATCTTCAAATAAACTGGTGGCTTCAGAGAATTATCAGTGACAGCTCATTAAAACTGGTTTTTGAAGATTTTGATTCATCATAGATCTTAGTATCTTAGGCTAACAAGCAAAGTATAAATATATTAATATAATTTTAAATCCCATTTCTAAATGTAGCCCTTCCTTTCATTTGCATTATTGAACTAAAATGATAGATTTTTAAATAAATTCGAGTCTGCTTCTATACAAGCTGGCTAACACATCTACTCTTTAGTTTCTACAGAATGTGCCATATATTGCACGGATTTAATATGGTTAATTTGCATTTTATTTGAACTAGGGTTTTTTTGCATATAGTTAATACATTTCCTTTTTACTTAATCCTAACTATCATACCTTCTGACAGTCACTCTTAGTTTAACAGTTTAACATAATTAAGAAACATCAGGCTATGACCAATTAAATTCAACAGTAAGGGTTTCTGAGAATGCCCTTCCTTTAGTAGAGAGAATCTATACATCCCTCAGGCATGACCGAAATTCAAAATGAGATGTCACCTGTAATATATAAACTGTTGCACACTCGTTCACTAATACAAACACTGCAATTAATTTCTTCTAGAATCTTTCTCTGACTGAGCATGCCTGTGGGGTCAAACTCTAAACATGTCAGTGCAGGGTCAAACTGGAGAGAAATTTGCAATGTTCAGAGATTCTGTCCAATTACTATTCAACAAGACTTGCAATTACACTTTCTAAACCAGGCATAGTTTAGAAACATACACTTGTTAAACTATTCCCATACACCCTTGACACTTCTTGCCAATATGCTAATCTGAGAGATAAATAAAAATAAATCATAATGTTTGATTAATATTTCTTTAAGAGAGAGTAGAATGAACACATTGGCAATCCTTTACTGTGCCTGGACGGACTCCATGCCAATGCCCTTTGCTGATCTACTGGATTGTTTAACTATTTTCTCATTTATTTCTTGGGATTATTTGCATGTCATCTACCTAAGGAGGAACTTTCTCATGTTCTTTTACTTTCTTCTTCACCATCATCATCACCATCACCATCACCATCATCATCATTAATGATGTCATCTTGGCTATTGTTATGTAAATTTCCTGGCGATCCTTTCAAATGCTTCTTAGAGTAAGATCCACCTGTCCTCTTTGTTTCTTGTTATGATTTCATTGATTATTGTACCTGATACTCTTCTAGAACTTCTTTTTATACTAAACATGATTAAAGTCTTAAGACTTTTCTCCTCTTTCCAAACAACTACCTAATTGGATAATAATTCTTCCTTCTGATTTGAAGTGTCAAGTTTATCATGTATTAGATGTGAATTTTCGTGGACTTTGGCCTGTTTCTTCATTCTTCTATTACAATGAACTTCTCTTCTAGCCCTGCACCAATACAAAACCTATTTAAGTTCTGTGTACTTACAAAGAGCTTTGCAACTTAGTAAGGATGGTTTGTATCCATCCTTTGTCTTGTTTTCACAGATATTCTCAAGGGTTTAATTTTCTGGATCAGAGGTCTGCAAAGTATTCCTTAAGGGGCTGAAGGGAAATATTTTAGACTTTTGTTAAATGTATGGCCTTCATAGTCACCATTCAGCAGAAAGTCAGCTATGGATAGTCAGTAACCAAATGAATATGCATAGTGATAAACTTTATTGATAGTAAAAGCTATACACAAACTGCTGAGCTTTGAGCCTGATGTTTGTGAAACTCCTCTCATTCAAACAAAACCTATTTGCGATGAAAGTTTTCCATGTGAGAGTTATCGGTGTGACATGTTGAACTGCACTATCTAAGAATGTGTTCTTTCTGCTTACTGGCAACGGTATTTGTTTTTCAATGAGATTTTGAATTTCTCTTCTAAAAGTTTCAACACTTCTTGTTGAATTTAGTGTGAAGTATCTTACCTGTTTCTGAGTTTGCTTCCTTTGACTTTTGCCCCAGGCTCACAGAGATTATTGTTCAATACATTAGTTTCACACAGGGCTTATGGCAAAGTCTATGGTGGAATAGGGAGGCCCTGTGACCTGTGTGCCCCCTGGCCTTGCTTTGCCACATTTGTAAAGGTATGTACTTCTATGGGAAGAAAGTTTAGATGCTTTCTCAGAAGTTCAAGATCACTGTCTCTGCTCACAGTCATCTTTAGGATGAAACACAGGGCCCCCAATGGAGAAGCTAGAGAAAGTACCCAAGGAGCTGAAGGGATCTATAACTCTACAGGTGGAACAACAATATGAACTAACCAATACCCCCAGAGCCCATGTCTCTAGGTGCATAAGTAGCAGAAGATGCCCTAGTCGGCCATCATTGGGAAGAGAAGCCCCTTGGTATTGCAAACTTTATATGCTCCAGTACAGAGGAATGCCAGGGCCAAGAAGTAGGAGTGGGTAGGTAGGGAGGAGGGTATAGGGAACTTTTGGGATAGCATTTGAAATGTAAATAAAGAAAATACCTAATAAAAAATCACTATCTCTTCACCTTCCTCAAATATGAGCTCTAGGGCTATGGTGGGTTTGAACTAAACCTGTGTGTAGGTAGTAAGAACAGGATTAGGGAGAGTGAGGCTGGCTCCTACTCTCTCTCTCTCTCTCTCTCTCTCTCTCTCTCTCTCTCTCTCTCTCTCTTCCTCTCTCTCTCTCTCTCTCTCTCTCTCTCTCTCTCTCTCTCTCTCTCTCTCTCTCTGCAGGAGATTTGTATAGGTAAATGGAGGATTTGCTTTTGCTTTGCATGTGAGCATTGCTGGCTGAGGCCCAGGATGTCCTTGAAAACCTAGGTCATCTAACGTTTCTAGCCTAGGTGTCTTCTCACCTCTTCCCCACAGAGCCTGGCTCTGCCAACTCACTTGGGGTGGAAAGACTGACTACAGCCCTTGCCAGGACTTTCCTGTTCCTGTATTTGTCATGTAGTCCTATCGTCATGGAGATAAAGAGCAGCAGACAGAGCAAATGAACACATTATGAGGTTCAAATCCACATTGAAGTTCTATCTTGCTAACGTTATGCCGTGAGGCAAGATTTGGATTTTTCTGGCCTCAGCTTCCTTATAGCAAACAGGCAATAGGAATATATTCTTATAGGGCTGTGAGATGGAAAGAAATGATAGCAGGTGCATAAAGCCACCCAGGATATGGTACTTGCCATTCAGCAATGGAATGCTTGCGGTCACAACTTCCTTATTGTACAACCTACTGTCACTGGCAAGATGCCTCTTCTTTTAAGACCTATGGAGGCTGCATCCTGCCCTACCCACCAGCAGGGATTTATTCCTGTGGGGTTATATCTCAGAAGTCTAATTGAGGAGAGGTCTATTCTGGACTTGCCATTCATCTGGTACTGTGATGCCATTCTGTACCCAGGATCCTCAATGTGGTTAAGATAAAGTGGGAGACTTGGTCCATCTGTACATCCCATGCCATCCAGCAATGTACCAGATTGGTTTGTTGTAAGCTGAACGAAAGATGGTGGCATCAAATTCTCAAAGAGAGTGAATTTGGAATCATTCCGAGATCCATAGTTGGATCCTGGACCCAATCTAAACTTGAGGTTTTCTTCTGAAAGAAGAGGACCTTCCCATTCAACCTTTTCAGGTCCTTGGTTTTTCTATTTGCAAAATATGGATTTTTTAAAAAGGAAAAAAAACGAAGTTATCAAACCCTTAAATGGGAGAAGAAAATTCCTCCCTAGCCCATATGGGAGATGTTCTGTTATAATTAAAGATCACAGAGTGGGGAAGTCATGCACTTGAAGTAGCAAAAATAAAAACCTGGACCAGGCGGCATAATGCTAGAACTTCCTGGAGAGATGAGGCCAATGCCTTCCCTAGCCTTGAATCATTTTTACACAAGTATCCTCTGGTGCATTTCAAAACAAAGTTTATAAATTTCCCAAAGTCGACTCTGTATGATAATTGTATATAAAGTGTTCTGTAGAAACATTTGTGGATTGAAGGTTGAGTCTTCCCATTGGTGGTACTACTGGGAGGTTCTAGAATATCTAGGACACAGGTTCTAGCTGGAAGGTGTAAGTCACAAGAGGAAAGTCTTGGGGGTCACATTTTGCCTGGGGCCCTATTTTCCCTTTCTCTCTGTCCCCTGTCTATAATGAAAGAAGCTGATTTTCTCAGGCATATGTCCTCTTCCATGCTGATCTTTCTGATTGACCCTGGCTCAGGAACAACAGAGCCAGTCAGTGGACCAAAATTGTAGGTCAAAATAAATCCTTTATTTAGTTGTTTATGGATATTTGTCACAACATCAAGCAGTCTTACTGATAGAGCATGTTAATATTTGATTAAGAGTACCTTCCCTTGTTCAAAGAAGAAGTTGATCCTTCTACCAGTTACTGACTTCATACCTGATGATCATTGCATGAAGAGTTGGTCAGACCTGTAGACACTGGACACCACGTTAAAAATTAAATGCCAGATATCCATAAATCTACTACCAAATTCAAGGCCATGGCTAACACTCATCCAAGAATCAGAGTGCCAATTCATCTCAGTGAGATTCAGAGCTGAGAAGAAAAACCTAACATATTACTACAATTTCAAGCCCAAGGCCTCATAATTTCTCTGAGCCCATCTAGATGGAAGGAATAAGGTAAGAGTATGGGCTCAGGGTGTGCAGCATAAATGGAGTCTTCAAATATCCCTCTGTATGCTTTGCTCTAGGCCAGGGACCTCCAGAAATCAAATAATCTTTGCAATGTCTCTGATTAGTTTCTTGGTTCTACTTAAAGAGAAAGAGTCCACAGCCCAAAGAGGTAGAGTTGATTGTTTAAGTTATTGAAGTTTGTAAGCGGCAGATCTCAAATTCAAAAGCAGTAGCCCAGGGCTAGGAAGATGGCTGTCAGCAAAGTGGCTGCTGTGTAAGCATGAGGACATGAATTTGGATCTGTGGC